>NC_064926.1:240695121-241052621 GCF_023897955.1 Schistocerca gregaria
AATTGTAGCAGTTGTTTCTGCTCAGGTAAATTCTTACACAGTTCAAACCATTCTGTTTGTATTATCATCTGCATTTGTTTTATTTACTAGAGAATTATGTTAAGTACCACTGCACTGTGGAGTGTAGCTGCACTATTGTTGTGCTGGTCAGCTGCCACAGGGGTTCCCTCAAAGATCACTGTTGCCATTGTAGCCTCAAAGTCACAACATGGAATTCTTCCATGTTGTCTATGAGCTGTTTCTTCATACATACGCCAAAGCTATGGTCAATGGTTTTATCACAAAATAAACCTATTTCTTCTTGAGTAGCCAAACAATTCAAGCACAGTACTGTGTCTGCCCACTTATCTCCCCTCAGTTGTTGACTTGAGTTGCTCTGGTCAATGTTATATTTTCTTCTCTTATGTTCATCAAATTTACTGAAAAATCACAAATGCTCTCGCCCTTTTTGCACCACAAATTCGCATCCTGTACTAGGAAGCCAAAATTGTGTGTTTTGAATTGCAGTCCACATATGATCTGTCTTCCTGATGCGTATCTGTCAGCTTTACCTCATATTTAATTTCCACTCGCCATTGTTGAAGGTAATTCCTTTCATGATCCTGCTATGCAGTGCTGCAGAACCATACCATTGGACTTCTTTGTCGGTTGCAATCTGTCCAAGTACTAAACAACATAAACAGTGCAATGATAGCTCTTCTGTATTTTGTGCCCAATGTTTTCCATATACAGCTTCAATTGCAATGATGGGTGAAAAGATCTCTTTTACTAAAGTTAAAATTTCCTGGTTTGTTATGCCATGTCATGTTAAATCAAAGAATTGAGTTTCCATCCCTCTGCTGAGATCTTTTTCAGGATTTGTAGTTCCACTGTAGTTTGCACTCTGTCAGGGGGTTTTCCCCATGCATGTGCTGGAGAAGTGGGATTATTGAATAAAAATCATGGGCTACCACTGATGGACCATTGTCATTGGACAGTTAGAGAAGTTTTCCTGTGCAAATGCTGAAGAACGTGGTTCTTGGCTAAAACTCTTGTGGCTGCTTTTGACTGGCCAATGTCACTGGCTAGAAAGGAATTTTTCCTGCACTTATGCTGGAGAAGAGTTATTAGTTAAAATTTTTCCTGCTGCTATTGGCGGGCCCATATCATTGGCCAGAAGCCAAATGGGCAAAGCCTGAGAAAATATTTTTGTCTGCAGAGATCACTTCAAGGGCATTGTTTGTACTGATTGCCAACTGTGACCATGTATTCACTTCCTTGATGGTGGGGAGCCATGATGCCAGAAGACTATAGCCATCCTCTCTATTGAATTTTTCTGTTGGAAATTGAAATATCTGGTATCAGACTTCAGAGTGGATAGCTATATTACAAAGAGTCTTATGGCTCGAATACTTGTCTCATCCAGAATGTATGGAGTACCCAAGATACACAAAGAATCAGTTCCTTTGAGACTTAGTGAATGAGATTATCCCTCCACTTACTTTTTAGCAAGTCATTGATCTGGAAAGCTGAGGCATCTAGGTGGAGAAACAAATACTTTTGTCAAAGATTTGAGACATTTTTTAGAAATTGTATGTCTTAGATACAATGGAGATCATAAGGGACAAAGTTGTGGTGTTGTGGCGTTACTGACTCATGTCCTTTGCCAAGCTATTTTAAATACAGTTTTGAATTCTATGAAAAGTCCGATGGTCCTGCTATGGGGTCACCCTTTTCATGAGCAGCAACTGATGATGTTATGGAACATTTTGAGCAACTGGTATTAAGTGGTGCCCCTTTGAAGCCTTCCTGTTGGCTACCCTATGTGAATTAAACATTTATTATATGGCCTCACAGCAAAGAAGAGCTTCATGGGTTCCACAATTTCTTAAATGGTATTTATCCCAAAATCAATTTTAGCTTGGAGGTTGAGAGTGAGGTCAGTCTCTCATTCCTAAATGTGTTGGTATATAGAAGATCTGACACACTCTGGGACACAGAGTGTACAGGAAGTGTACTAACACAATCAGGTATTTAGATGCCACTTTGCACAGTTGCCCAGCCCACAAGCGAGCAGTGCTCAACACTCTGTCTTCACGTCGTCTATACCAGCAATGTCAACAGCTTGAAATAGAGTTGGATTTTTAAAGAAGACAATGAAGGCAAATGGCTATGACGGTTGGTCCATAGACAGGACTTTTAAGCACAATATCAATTCTATGAACTGGAAGTTTTAGCAACTTCATTCTCACTCTATTAAGTTACCATTTGTTTCTGGGGACACTGACCAACTAAGCAGAATTCTAAGGAAAAGTGCTGTTCGTACCAATTCCTTCAGTCAAAACTGAGTAAAAGACTTTTTCTGATGGAAAGCAGATGCACCTGATTGCTTCTACAGGGCAAGTGTCTATGAAATGATGTATGGCTGCACCAAAATGTATAGAGGCCGAATGGGAAGGACTGTTAAAATATGTACTAAGAAACATGAATGACACATGTGACTGAAACAAAATATGAAATTGGCAGTAGCAAAACATTACAAGAACTGTGGCCTTGACATTGATTTCAATAATGTATGTGTGCTGGCTAAAGAAACCAATATTTATGCGGCAAAAGTCCAAGAAGGGATTGAAATTTCTAAGAATGCATCTAACTTCGATAGAGAGGATAGCTATAGGCTTTTAGCATCATGGCTTCATGCCATTAACGAAGGGAATATGTGACTGTGGCATGCAAGCAATACACGCAGCACCATCAAAGGCACTTCTGCGGACAACAATATATTGGATAAACATTCCTCTTCTCATACTCTGCCCGTTCGGCTTCTAGCCAATGATATGGGACCACTAACAGCAGCAGGAAAATTTTTATTGATAACTCTTCTCCAGCATAAATGCAGGAAAAATAATTTTCTAAACAATGATGTTGATCCACTAATGGTAGCCACAGGAGTCTTAGCCAATACCCCCTTCTTTGGCATTAGTTTAGGAAACTTCTCTTACTATTCAAAGCCAATGACCCACCAATGATAGCCCAAGATTTTTACCAATAATCCCACTTCTCTAACACAAGTGCAGGGAAAAATCGGCTTTGTAAAAGTCTACGAGGGTTGCACAGAAAGCAGTTCACCACATTTGTTTTCTTCAACAATTCTTTATTGAACATAATGAGAATTATACCCACAAAAGAATGGTGTCTCATCTGTTGCTGCAGTGGTCCTCAGTCAAGAGACTGGTTTGATGCAGCTCTCCATGCTACTCTATCCTGTGCAAGCTTATTCATCTCCCAGTACCTACTGCAACCTACATCCTTCTGAATCTGCTCAATGGATTCATCTCTTGGTCTGCCTCTACAATATTCAATTGATGCCTCAGAACATGTCCTACCAGCCCATCCTTCTTCTAGTAAAGTTGTGTCACAAATTCCTTTTCTCCCCAATTCTATTCAGTACCTCCTCATTAGTTACGTGATCTACTCAACTAATCTTCTGCGGCACCACATTTTGAAAGCTTCTAAATTTTTTTTAAATTTTTTTTTCCGCTCCTGTTTAGTGCTTGCTCATTATATAGATTGAATAACACTGGTGATAGGCTACAGTCTCACTCCCTTCTCATCACTGCTTCTCTTTCATGCCCATCAACACTTATAACTGACATCTGGTTTCTGTACAAATTGTAAATAGCCTTTCGCTCCCTGTATTTTACCCCTGCCACCTTCAGAATTTGAAAGAGAGTATTCCGGTCAAGATTTTCAAAAGTTTTTTCTGAGTCTACAAATGCTAGAAACATGGGTTGGCTTTCCTTAATCTCTCTTCTAAGATAAGTCATAGGTTCAGTATTGTCTCACGTGTTCCAACATTTCTACGGAATCCAAACTGATCTTCCCCATTGTCAGCTTCTATCAGTTTTTCCATTCGTCTGTAAAGAATTCATGTTAGTATTTTGCAGCCATGACTTATTGAACTGATAGTTCAGTAATTTTCACATCTGTTAACTCCTGTTTTCTTTGGGATTGGAATTATTATATTCTTCTTGAAGTCTCACGGTATTTCACCGGAGTAATACGTCTTGCTCACCAAATGATAGACATTTATCATGGCTGGCTCTCCAAAGGCTTTTAGTAGTTCTACTCCCGAGGCATTATTTCAACTTAGATCTTTCAGTGTTGTGTCAAACACTTCACACAGTATCATATCTCCCATTTCATCTTACTCTATTTATTACTTTATTACTATATCTTCATCATTTACCAGCCATGGCTGGACTGACTGCGTCACAAATACAATGTTTATCAACTAACATTTATACAATATCATATACAAAATTTATATTACAAATAAAAGAAAATATTTATGCAGTGCACAAAAACACATAGAACATAGAGGGAATGAAATATACTTAAACAGGAAAGTAAAACTTCATAGCAGCAAATGAAAATACCATAAAGCAAAATGTTTACAAGTCCATGTAGATCACACACACAAAGTTTCATTTTGGCAAAATATGTACTTTAAGTAAAACACAAAACTACAAAATTAAATGTGCAGTTAACATAAAAAGAAGATTAAATTTAGGCAAAATTATATATAAAACATAACAATATTTATTATTTTGTCCATTCACTGGAATCGCTGTTGAAAAACTCTTCCAAGGAATATAGTGGATGTTGTTTCAAGTCCTGAGCAATTTTTTTTCCGAAATAATTCAGTTGTGCAGGGATTTCACTTCTGGAGGCAGTTGATTGTACATTTTTAGGGCAACTGTTGGAAAGCTATCTTGTGTACTTGATAGGCGTCACCTTGGTACTTCAATATTCCTCTTACAGCGAGTGTCATGATTATGTATTTCTTGTCTTATGCTAAAATTCCTTTGATTTTCTTTTATATAAATGAGGCAGAAAAACACATACTAGCCTGGTGAAAACACGCTTACAGTGGTCCAGTCTTTTGCTAGAGGATATGATCCTGATGGCTTTTTTTTGTAATAGCAACACATCTTTGCTGCCTGAGGAGTGTCCCCACAACAAGAGTCCATAGCTAATGTGGCTGTGGAAGAGTGCATGATAGACTATTATGAGAAACTGGTCAGTTTTTGCCCTCTTCAGCTTCCTCAGGAGGTATATCACACAAGAAAGTTTGGTGCATACATATACAGTGTGGTCATTCATGGAGTGTTTGCTGTCAATCTTGAAACCCAGTAGTCTGACAGTCTCCATGTTTTCTTGGTCTTCAATGTTGGTGAGAAACTGGTCAGTTTTTGCCCTCTTCAGCTTCCTCAGGAGGTATATCACACAAGAAAGTTTGGTGCATACATATACAGTGTGGTCATTCATGGAGTGTTTGCTGTCAATCTTGAAACCCAGTAGTCTGACAGTCTCCATGTTTTCTTGGTCTTCAATGTTGGTTAGACTGCATATCAAATGTTGAATTTTTTCTTCATTGATCTTCATTTTGTTTATTACAAACCATTCTTTTATTTCTTCAAACATCAAATTTGATGCACCAAGAGCTTCTGCGGCTGTATGTCCTTTGGCAATAAGGGTAGTGTCATCTGCAAACTGCAACATTTGACTATTACAGCTCATATCATTGACATATATGAGGAACAGGAGAGGTCCTAAGACTGATCCATGGGGCACTCCATGTTCCAGTTTGTGTTCAAGAGAAGTTGCTCCGTGCACTGATACTACCTGCTTTCGGTTTTCCAAATAAGATTGGAGTGTTGTTAGAACAAGACCTCCTACACCATAGCATCTTAACTTGGCTATTAGTGTTGTGTGTGAGATGCAGTCAAAGGCTTTGCTGAGGTCACAGAGTGTCAGTGCCACATTCTATTTCTCTTCAAAACTCTGTCAAATTGTTTTTAATAAGTCCAGTGTGGCTGTCACTGTTGATCTCCCTTTGCGGAATCCGTGCTGTGTGTTTTGGAATAAGTTGTTTTCCTCAAAGAAATTCAGTACCTGGCAGTGCATCACAGACTCAGTAACTTTGGCTAGTATTGGTACCACTGAGATTGGTCTGAAGCTGGACGCCTCACATGGATCCCACTTTATATATATTGGTACTGTGCGTGCCAGTTTAAGGAAGTCTGGGAAGACACCAGAAGATAGACATTTGTTTATTGCTATGGCTAGTGGCTGAGCTAATTCTGCAATAATTTTCTTTAGCAGTGTGCAGGATATGCCATAGATGTCTACACTTTCTGCGTGTTTGTAGGAGTTCACAATTTTTATCGTGTCTTCAGGGTGTACTTCCTTCCAGTTTTGAATAGTGCAACTGTCTGCATTTCTTATGTTTGCAGTCGGATCTAGATCAGAGTGTGGAATTTCACTCGCTGTCTTTTCCACTATTCTGACAAAATATTCATTGAAGTCATCAGGGCTACATGAATTTAAGCAGGATGTAGTCTTCTTTCTGTTCTCATTTACAAGATTCCAGGCAGCTTTACAAGGATTTTTGGCCTCTTTAATGTATGTATCATTATATTTCTTTATTGCTTCCTCTACTGCCTTCCTGTAAGCTTTTTTGGCTTTTAGGTAGTTGCGGTGATGTAATTCTTTAGCTGGAATGTCTAAAGCTGATTTCATGCAGTCCTTGCATATTGTTCCAATACACTTCAATTTATTGAGCTCGGGGGTGTACCATTGTTTCACATTGATAACTTTCTGCCTGCCTTGTGATTTGTCCACAGGATTCTTCACTGGTCTTACCGGAAACATGTCATCAAATATTGCTTTTAAGGTTTGGAACAGGCATAAGAAAGAATCACTGCCTACTAACTCTGCAATTTTCTGCTGCCAGTTTACACAAGACAGAGCTGCTTTGAGATCATTTAGTCTCTCTTTTTTAACAAATCTTCTTTTGAATGTGTAGTTTGAATGTCATGTGCTTATCTGCGGTTTGCTCTTCATACTGGTTTCCATTACTACTGCACAGTGATCTGCTATCATAGGTTCAACTACACTGAGTTCATAAGCCCAGATGTTGAGGTTGGTGATTATGGTGTCCAGGCATGCACCACCCCTTGTTGGGAGCTTATTTGCAATGAACAACCCATAACTGGTAATTAATCTTATAAAGACCCTCTCTCTGGCATCTCCATCACCTATGTGTATGTTAAAATCTCCACACATTGTAATTTTTGACTTTAGGCGTGTTAGGTAACATAAGCAGTTCTCCATACGTCTAATAAAATTCTCAAAGTCATCATCTGGTGAATGGTACACAGAAACAACAACTAAATCAATATTTGTTAATAACAGTGCAGCTAATTCAAGATCAAAATCCACACAAAAACTGCTTAAATCAATTTCCTTGATGCTATGATCTCAGTTGGCATACACAGAGACCTCACCGTGGGTTGCAGTTCTTCGAAACCAAGTACTGGCCACGTCTAAGTATTCAACAGATTTATAGAAATCACCTTCTGCTTCAGCTAGCCAGTGTTCACAAATACATATAACTTCTGGTTTAATTTCTTATATAAAAAATGATAGGAGATCCATTTTGGTTCTTATGCACTGCACATTTACACTTGCAATGGTTATAGGCATATTGTTTTCAGTACTAGAAAACTTCTTGTGCAGTGATCCTTGATCCTTGTTTTTAACTTCATAATCTATTTTATTGACATAATGGTTGGTCTCCGGAACAAAAAATGCTTAATTACAACATTTTTGGGCCATACAGCAGTGTCCATTAGCTTGTCTTTTAGATGAAAGTCTTCACCAAACTGAAAACTACTATTTACACCCTTAGATTCCAATTATTCTACGTGAAAGTTGCTATGACCTGGTAGGATTTTCTTCAAAAATTTAATTACATTTTCTGCTGTCTTTCCACTTTTCACCTACGTCCTCTTCCATTTCCGTAATATTGCCCTCAAGTATATCACCCTCGTATAGACCCTCTATATACTCCTCCCACCTTTCTGCCTTTCCTTCTTTACTTAGATCTCGTTTTCCATCTGAGCTCTTGATATTCATTCAAGTGATTCTCTTTGCTTAGCCATTTTGCGCTTTTTGTTGATCTCAGTTTTGAGGCGTTTGTATTCCCTCTTGCATGCTGCATTTATCCCATTTTTATATTTCCTCCTTTTGTCAGTTAAATTCAATATCTCTTCTGTTACCCAAGGATTTCTTTTTGCCCTCATTTTTTTACCTACTAGATCCTCAGCTGCCTTCACTATTTCATCCCTCAAAGCTACTCATTCTTCTTCTACTGTATTTCTTCCCCCCCGTTCTTGTCAATCATTCCCTAATGCTCTCTCAGAAACTCTCCACAACCTATGACTCTTTCAGTTTATCCAGGTCCCATATCCTTAAATTCCCACATTTTTGCAGTTTCTTCAGTTTTAATCTACAGGTCATAACCAATAAATTGTGGTCAGGGTCCACATCTGCCCCCGGAAATGTCTTACGATTTAAAACCTGGTTCCTAAATCTCTCTCTTACCATTATATAACCTAGCGGAAACCTTCCAGTGTCTCCAGGCCTCTTCAATGTATACAACCTTCTTTCATGATTTTTAAACCTAGTGTTAGCTATGATTAGGTTATGCTCTGTGCAAAATTATACCAGATGGCTTCCTCTTTCATTCCTTACCCCCATTCCCTATTCACCTACTACTTATCCTTGTCTTCCTTTTCCTACTATCGAATTTCAGTCCCCCATCACTATTAAATTTTCGTCTGCCTTCACTATCTGAATAATTTCTTTTGTTTCATTATACATTTCTTCAATCTCTTCCTCTTCTGTGGAGCTAGCTGCTATATAACCTTGTACTACAATGGTAGGTGTGAGCTTCAAGTCTATCTTGGCTATGATAATGCGTTCACTATGCTGTTCATAGTAGCTTACCCATGCTCCTATTTTTTTATTCATTATTAAACCTACTCCTGCATTACCCTTATTTGATTTTGTATTTATAACCCTGTATTCACCTGACCGGAAGTCTTGTTCCTCCTGCCACTGAACTTCACTAATTCCCACTATATCTAACTTTAACCTATCCATTTCCCTTTTTAAATTTTCTAACGTACCTGCCAGATTAAGTTATCTGACATTCCACGCTCTGACCCATAGAACACCAGTTTTCTTTCTCATGATAACGCTCTATTTTTCCATGTAATTTCCATCCTGTTCTATGGCCTTCCTCCAACGCGAAACAAGTGCGTGTATGCCATGTCGGTACACATACTTTTGAATGTCCAAGAGTGCAGATAATTGCATCCTCACTGCCTTTGCTGATTGACAGATGCAGCGCCAATGGCCGAGTCATAATGCATCTGTCCTCATGAATGACCACATCAGCTCGCTGCAACATGCCCGGTGTAACAGCCGTGTATGGTCTCCCTAACCGCTGCAAATCAGGGAACTCCACTGAACTGCCTTCTGATGACCTCACTCTGCATGCCCAGTGACTAGCTGTACTCCTGTCAACGGCAGATGCTCCATAGACTTCACACAAGTGTTTGTGAATACTTCCCACAGCTTCTTTCTCTGCAGTGAGAAATTCAATGATGGCACATTGCTTGTGATATACAGGGTGATCAAAAAGTCAGTATAAATTTGATAACTTAATAAACCACGGAATAATGTAAATACAGAGGTAAAAATTGACACACATGCTTGGAATGACATGGGGGTTTTATTAGAACAAAAAAAAAAAAAAAAAAAAAAAACACCGAAGTTCATAAAATGCCCAACAGTTGGCGCAGGACAGCAAAACTGCTGCCGTGACGTGTGAGAGGTACGCCGATATGTTATAGAATCGCATCATCCCCGGTCTGGCTGATAAACACCTGCTGGACATACGATGTTTATGCAGGATGGCGCTCCATCCCATATTGCTAGACTCGTGAAGGATCTCTTGCGCACGTCGTTTGGTGATGATCGTGTGCTCAGCCGCAACTTTCGTCATGCTTGGTCTCCCAGGTCCCCAGACCTCAGTCCGTGCGATTATTGGCTTTGAGGTTACCTGAAGTCGCAGCATCTCTAGGGATGCTGAAAGACAACATCTGACCCCAATGCCTCACCATAACCCTGGACATGCTTTACAGTGCTGTTCACAACATTATTCCTCGATACAGCTATTGTTGAGGAATGATGGTGGACATATTGAGCACTTCCTGTAAAGAACATCATATTTGCTTTGTCTTACTTTGTTATACTAATTATTGGTATTCTGATCAGATGAAGCACCATCTCTCGGACGTTTTTTGAATGTTTTTTTTTTCCCCTACTGGTTTTTGGGATAGCGTTATAAAAGAAACAGTAGAGTTAAAAATTTCAGCAGCTATCATTCAACAGTCACCCCTTGACAATGGCCTAGGAGAACTCGGCCTAAAGCTCATGGTTTTTAAAGCACTTGATGCTGCTGGAAGCCTGAGAGAAAGCATTTGTATGCAATAGATAAACAGAAAGGTAAAAAATAACAAAAAATGTTTTGGCTTTATATAATTAAAAATTAACAATTTTTGAATTTCTTTCTTTCCTTGTACTGTGAAACCATGGTTATTGCCAAATTTCATTATTTTTCAAGTTTTGGAACATGAAAATATGTGACATAAATGGCCGAGATACGATTGTTTAAAGTCGAGGTAAATGCAACAAGAAAAAATGTTCTTACTTGAACTGAATGCACGGAAATGATTTAGAGTGTTTCAGATAAATACAAAATGCATTCTTATGATAAAATTGAAAACTAGCTTTCAAAAATCTAGCTTCATTTCGATTTTACATGCAAAAAATATGTTTTTTGTTAGTGTTTTCACGCATGCCACTTAGGTTTCAAATGTACCGTACGTGAATCAGTTCAAATTTTGTAAGAAGGTAGACGAATACAAGTATGTAATGGTCATCCTGTTGTTTTGTGAAAGCTTTATCTGTTGCCACGATATAAGCAACATCGTAAGAAAGACAATAAAAAAAGCTATGCTGGATCTGTCATTGCCCGAGTCAACAAAACTCTACATCAGATGTGGTGGTTTAATGCAAAAATCATGTTAGAGTATAATTTGGGATCCAGAATTAAATATGCTCCTATCATATCACAAAAAGGGGAATATATCCTGGGCAGATTTGGGGGTGTAGAAGAAGCGAGCTAGCTTTTTGACTTATGTAACCACTTCAGAGACATTTACAAGGGCTGTTCTATAAGTAATGAAACACAGTTTTTCTCTGCCATTACCGATTGAAAAAAGTCTAGTTTGTTGTGGGACATCGTTGAATAATCCCACTTCAACCCCTTTAGTTTTATGAAGTTTTGGTAGATGGCAGCACTATACATAGCCTTCAAAATGGTGTCTGTAATGGATGTATATTTCAAACAGAGACCTGTCATTGAATTTTGGCGTAAAACTGTATCTGTAGATATTCATAGGCATTTGCAGAATGTCTGCAGAGACCTGGTACTGAACAAAAGCACGATGACTCTTTGGGCAAAGTGTCTGTCATCATTGTAACAAGGCCATGCAAACCAGTCCGTTCTCTGTGTACAATCCAGCCACACACAGCTGTGACTCCTGCAGTATTGGAACATGCAGACACTCTCATTTGATGAGATTGATGGATCACACCATGAAAGGGAAATTATTGATGCAGCAAGATTTTGGCTCCGACATCGACCAATAGAGTGGTACCATGAGGGCATACAGGCCCTCCCAGTCAGCTGATGTAACGCCATCACATTGAACGGAGGTTATGTTGAAAAATTGTCTTTTATAGCCAAAAGATATATAAATATATTGCATTACTTATTGAAATCCCCCGCGTAAAACAAAATTTTTTTTTATTAGTTAACCCTACTCTCCCAGTGCAGTGAACTCTCTCAGCTGCGAGGTGGTGATTGCCTGCATCTTGTGGTGTGTAGGCTAAAGCCGCTGATCTTAAGCCCAAAACCCATAAAATTCGCCAGCCCATAGTCAACAGTGTATAATATCAAATGGCTGAAGAGCATACAAATAACAGCTGAAGAAATATTTCCAGCGGTTAAAATTTCTGAGGGTGAAATTGTTACTTGGGGCGGGGGGGTGATATTATGTATCATGTTATTTTACTTGATATGATGCATTATATTGCATGATATGGGTACTAAAACTACTAGAAAAAAGCGCAAATACGTCGAGATGTTTAGATTTATATGTCCTTGAAGCTGCCATGTAAGTCGAAAAGCTACACACATCAAAAAACGTTTGCATCACCTTAGTTCCGTGAGTTCTGGAGCCTGTACAGAAAATTGAAATAAAGATCAATATAAACATCATTTCCGCCCTTTTTATTGATCATGAAAACCACACATTGCATTTTGTACCACCATACAGCGAGACCTTCAGAGGTGGTGGTCCAGATTGCATTAGAAGGGCTACGGGGATGCGGCCTCACTCTCCATTATTGCCTGATGTATCCAAGATAAATTCGATGACGTCATCCAATATGGCGGTCTGTAGACTTGGCAACAGTGCATGACGTCATCCAATATGGCGCCCATGATGTCAGCTGATGACGCAAGTACCACTATCCAAAATGGTGGGTAAGTGCCACGTCCCCTGTCACGCTCCCCTGGTGGGATGTTCAAATTCCATTAGGATAATGCAACCTCTACTAACGTAAGAAAAATGTCATGTGGAACCGAAGGCATTCTTGTGCAAGCTGACCAATTGGAAATGAAAGGGTTGTGAGAAACAAATTAACTCGTGTGCTCCCAAGTATGTGAGAAACGAAATAAAAGGCCAGGCAGCAGAATAGCTAGGAGAGATTCAGATGCAGATTCAGAGCCTGTGCCGGCAGTTCGGAGATTCCGCAGCGAGATGCCAGCGGGGCCGAGTAGGCCCATAGCAGCCGATACAGCTGATAAAGACTTCAACTACAAGAAGACAGTGATAGACTCTGGTGGACTCTCAGGAAGTGCAAGTCAAGTAGGATTTTTAGAGTTTCATTGGAATAGTGTTGAACAGAGACCTGTCAGTCTTTGTCTCAATTACTTAGGGAGATTTCAGTGCTAACCAAGAACATGTGATCGTTTTGTACTTGTTTCTTATGTGTACTGGCAAATAGCTTTGAAGTAGCAAGTCCAAATAAATAGACTGAATCTTACTAAGGGGTTTATGGTCCAACACCTCACATAAGTATATGTGAGAATAAACTTGATAGAAACTAACCAATCTTTTCTGCCTATTTCAATTCTGTAACCTATTTTCAGTAAACTTATTTGTTTCAAACCAAGGAGATTCTCTCCCTCTCATCTCCGATATAAAGGTTGACAGAATTTTATAACTAACCCATTGTCATTAACGTCCCGATTCTGCTATTCAGTTCACACTTACTTCATTCTGATATAGTGAGACTGCGCCAGGACACGACACCGGTGAAGAGCTAACTGCCGAGCGGCACTGCAGAAATCCATTCCAGAATAGCACAAACTGCTTTCTCCCTAGCGATTCTAACAGACCATATGTGATGTGTAGCTGACGCATCGCCATGCATAGCTACATACCATCACAAGCACATCTAGCAATGTTCTCAATGTTATACTGAAGCCACATGGCAATCTAAAATACACTCCTGGAAATTGAAATAAGAACACCGTGAATTCATTGTCCCAGGAAGGGGAAACTTTATTGACACATTCCTGGGGTCAGATACATCACATGATCACACTGAAAGAACCACAGGCACATAGACACAGGCAACAGAGCATGCACAATGTCGGCACTAGTACAGTGTATATCCACCTTTTGCAGCAATGCAGGCTGCTATTCACCCATGGAGACGATCGTAGAGATGCTGGATGTAGTCCTGTGGAACGACTTGCCATGCCATTTCCACCTGGCGCCTCAGCGTTCGTGCTGGACGTGCAGGCCGCATGAGACGACACTTCATCCAGTCCCAAACATGCTCAATGGGGGACAGATCCGGAGATCTTGCTGGCCAGGGTAGTTGACTGACACCTTCTAGAGCACGTTGGGTGGCACGGTATACATGCGGACGTGCATTGTCCTGTTGGAACAGCAAGTTCCCTTGCCGGTCTAGGAATGGTAGAATGATGGGTTCTATGACGGTTTGGATGTACCGTGCACTATTCAGTGTCCCCTCGGCGATCACCAGAGGTGTACAGCCAGTGTAGGAGATCGCTCCCCACACCATGATGCCGGGTGTTGGCCCTGTGTGCCTCGGTCGTATGCAGTCCTGATTGTGGCGCTCACCTGCACGGCGCCAAACACGCATACGACCATCATTGGCACCAAGGCAGAAGCGACTCTCATCGCTGAAGAAGACACGTCTCCATTTGTCCCTCCATTCACACCTGTCGCGACACCACTGGAGGCGGGCTGCACGATGTTGGGGCGTGAGCGGAAGACGGCCTAACGGTTTGTGGGACCGTAGCCCAGCTTCATGGAGATGGTTGCGAATGGTCCTCGCCGATACCCCAGGAGCAACAGTTTCCCTAATTTGCTGGGAAGTGGCGGTGCGGTCCCCTACGGCACTGCGTAGGATCCTACGATCTTGGCGTGCATCCGTGCGTCGCTGCGGTCCGGTCCCAGGTCGATGGGCACGTGCACCTTCCGCCGACCACTGGCGACAACATCGATGTACTGTGGAGACCTCACGCCCCACGTGTTGAGCAATTCGGCGGTATGTCCACCCGGCCTCCCGCATGCCCACTATACGCCCTCGCTCAAAGTCTGTCAACTGCACATACGGTTCACGTCCACACTGTCGCGGCATGCTGCCAGTGTTAAAGACTGCGATGGAGCTCTGTATGCCACGGAAAACTGGCTGACACTGACGGCGGCGGTGCACAAATGCTGCGCAGCTAGCGCCATTCGACGGCCAACACCGTGGTTCCTGGTGTGTCCGCTGTGCCGTGCGTGTGATCATTGCTTGTACAGCCCTCTCGCAGTGTCCGGAGCAAGTATGGTGGGTCTGACACACTGATGTCAATGTGTTCTTTTTTCCATTTCCAGGAGTGTAATAACCAAGTCAAACTAGTAAATTGCATAGTGTCCCAGAAATGCTTAATGTGCGTGTTTATAGGAGCTTTTGTGACGTCTCAGCTTGTATGCACAGAAATTCTTGCCCTAACGGGCCCTGTTTACGAAAATAGCGCAGAATAACATCGAATGCAGGCTTCCTAGTGGTCCTAACATGGCATCCCGTCCATCACATATCACTCGGAAAGCTCCAATCTTTCACGAGACATGGAGTGTAGCGGTCCACTTCTGGTTGGTTGCAGATTTATCCAGTAACGGTGCTGCAGGGCAGGTTGGTCAGTGACAGTCTGATGAGGGTCTTTCACTCCCTAATTCTACCCTGAGACTGCGAGAATGCTCTGTGCTTCTTATATGCAGAGAGATATATTGTAAACTAAGCACTATGCTCGAGGTGTTACAAATGTGTATAGGGCTGTCTGATATACTTCGATTGTGTATGTGTTCGCAGTGATACTCACAAAGTGGAGAAGGGGTGGTTTAGCTATGATACTGAAACTGGGGAAACATGCTGTCACATCATTGGTCAGCAGTTAAATTACTGTAAAATTGCTAAAATTGTTTGCAGTATCAACTGTGATGCTTATTATTAGAGTAAATCGATGGTGTCTTTTCCATCCCATCCGTGCACTGGCATGCTGTTGGTTACTACATAAAGACTGACTGATATCACTTGTTTGAGTTGGAAAAACAGTGGATGGACAGCACCTTCTGGAGTGAATAGCACCAAAACAGTGATCACGTACATGACTACAATGAATCAGTTGTAATAGAATGTACAGTCATGAACTATTCCGTGACTATGATAGGTGAGTTTAAATGTAAAGCTCATGAATCACTTTCAGACAGTAGTTTGGAAACTCTCCACAATTTCTGTAAAAACTCCAACAATTTGTTTATGTTGTAATTCTCTTTTATTTAAAATCATCCAGTGTTTGTGGCATGTTGTGGTATCAGCAGTAACAATATGATGTACACTATGTGACATCTAGTTTTCTGCGAGAGGCTGTGGATCAGAAGATCCTAATGCTGGTTTAGAACCTGACACAGACCTCGTCGTGGCAGGAAAACAAAATGTATGGCAGTGTACAAAGCGTACTACAGCCGAAAAAATAATGTTTCAAACAATGAGACAGGGCCACATGGAGCATCTCTTGCGATTTACAGTATAGTCCGCAGGATACGATCATCCTCCTTACAGTACGGGTGATGCAACTTAAATTGGCCTCTGGAGTGGATCAATACCTCTCCCACACTAGCAGTAGCAGTGGTTGAGGTGTAAATTCAGTAAGGGATGGCGTGTTCCATTAGGAATGCTAGGAGGGATGCATGCTGTGCTATTTTGGGAAGCATTGCGAAATCTCTCTCACCATGGTGGACCGCACTGCAGCTATGTGTCATCATGCAAGCAGCGGTGCCTAGGTGAGTTCTATATCGGATGAAGTTAGTGGAGCTTCTATAATTCTTAATTTTTCTCTGTTGGAGGGTAGAGAATAACGATGATAGCATGTTGGGCTGATAGATTTGAATGGACATAGATCTGCTTCAGAGTGTTGTATCTGTATCTAGTTTGGAGATGGACCACAATGCTCGCATTTCCACCAAATGGTCAAAACATGGTCCTGTTGCACTAACTCAGGTCGTTCTGTTTCTGCATGAGTCGCAGAAGGTGGTGGATATGGATTTCTCCAACTTCTGCTCAGTTCCGACTTAAATTGGAATGATAACATGCACTAAGCTGTAGAAATGGGATCAGTTGCAACGGGCGAATGGGCTGACTAAAACCATGTTGGAATTTTACTGTAGCAGACAGGTTCAAGAAAGATGTCTCGATCTGAGATATTAGAGTGCCAGAAATGTGATTCACTTGTGGGTGTGATCCAATGCAGGCATGTAGTTGAGTGGGAGGACATGATTCCAAATCATAGGCATCATTTCTAGCGGATAGCATAACACTAGATATCTGAAAAGCTGATGTACATTTCTTAAGACCTCGAGCAGCACACCATCTACTGCTGTTTGTGATCTTCTCAATCAGGCATCGCCTATAACTCATGAGATATAGCGCAGAACCTCTGACGTGGTATCAAGACACAATACGTTACACATACTGGAAAAATATCTAACTGCAGTGGCGTTAGGGATTCGCAAATACCTGTCACGTACCACGTTCCTTAGCTGAATCACTTTCAAAATTTAACGGTTGTGTCATGAGGTTGCATTGTGGGCTACATGTAATTGGACTGCTGATCTGATAGTATACACTCCAGTGATCACTGTCTCGGTATTTATCTGTAAAAACCACCTCATTCAGAAGTCATGTCATACCTAGATTTATAAAGCAAGTATAGCTTTTAACACGGATACGAATGTGCACCTACAGAACCGAGGCCACTTGTGACAGTAACATACAGTAGTTGTTGCCATCGAGTTTTTTAACATCTGGCCGATTACGTCTCTCTTTCTAAGAGACAGTGGTAGCACTCACAAGAAAAACTAATGAGACACGTCCACCTATCGCTGATTTTCTCTCAGTATTATTTCATATCGTAGGCAATCATTTATTGGTGAAGTATTATACTTAATAGTAGTAGGGGATGCGTGATAGGTTCACCTAGAGCATCAGGTTTATAAAGTATGTATTTGTATTCCTACATGTGCAAAAAGGAAGGCATGGATTTGACGTGTGAAACTGTGATAGCAGAGGGAAGAGTATCTAGAGTGATAATGATGGTACAGATATTTCTATTTCCAGAGCCACAGCCGTCAGCAGGGTGTATTTCCAATACTTCACTCACGGGCAAATGTTATTCTACTGAGACCTCAATCATGATATATATATATATATATATATGTGTGTGTGTGTGTGTGTGTGTGTGTGTGTGTGTGTGTGTGACTGGTTTTCTAGGATGATTATGTGTATGTGTGGCCTATGGTGGGAATGATTCACATATCCTGTTAACGGTAGGAGCTGTCAGAATGGAGAGGACTGTTGGAGTGTAAGAATGTCGATGAATTAACCGTGTTGTCCTCTAGATGACCGAATAGCGAACTAATACGTAGTATGTGTTGGACGGCTTTCGGGGTCAAGTGGAAATTTGAGAAGACTGAATATGAAGGTGCAGTTGCACTGGACCATTATTCCCTCCCATGTAAATTGTTCGGTTGATTGTTTCTTCATATTTCCTGTCTTTATTTAATTGAGAGAAAATTGATTGGGGTGTGTGTGTCTAGCATGTGGAATACATGTTTGCCGGTTCTCTACATATGAGAACCACCTTAGTTGACCTTGCAAATTATAGGGATGATTTGGAGTTGGTTACATCACTGACATTGGTATTTGTGAGTGGATATATCTATTTCCTCTATTTGTTTCGAGTTCTCACATAGAGGTCTACATAGATGGAATAAGTTTCTAGTTACTCAGTGGTCTAGAGCACACTCCTCCTAGCTAAAGTTTCGGGTTTGTCGAGAAATAATTCCCAGTCTGCATCTTCGGAATTATGTTGTGTGAGCGATCGATAGGATACTGCTTTGTGTGAACCATATGAAAATGTATTTGTTCTTGGAATCCCAGAGTCTGGAGATGTGTGTAAAAAAACGCAAGCAGGGAAGCAGGTCTGGACCAGAAACAGTAACGTGTTTGTGTCAAGGGGGAACGAGCCTGAATTTGTAGAACAGTTCTGGGAGTGGCCTTGGCCCACTGAGGGCGTGCTGGTCACACGTCAGGAGTCTATGAGCACTGACCTAGTAGGGAACTATCTAGTGCCGCGAGTATATCTATGATGCTGTCTGTCTTCACAGTATATGTATGAATGATGTAAAAGGGACAATTTTTGTATAGCGTAGTATATGAGTTCTATGTTTATTACATCGACACAGTATCTGGTGATATATTGCTGGGTTGGAGATCGGTTTCACGCTCCAATATTCAAGCTCCTGTCCTCAATGGAAGGGCAATGTAATTGAGTAAGAGTGTTTCCGTATTAGACGATATGTAGGGCACATTGCGAGGTTTAGTTGTCTGTGCTACATGGCGATCAGTGTAAAATAGTTTTTTGCTGCTGAAAGTCTTGTCTCCCACAAGTAAAAGAAAATGTGGATGGTGATTCCATACCGACGACATCAGTAATTCGGCGGGTAAATTCGATAAGGCTCATCATAATCCCCCAATCATTTACAAGACATCATTTGTGCAGGGATATAGGAGTCTCTACATAGCAGCGAGAATGTTTGTGTATCTTGAAAGCAAGAGGGGTAATACGTGATGGACGGGGTGCCATGTTAGGACCACTAAGAAGACCGCATTCGATGTCATTCTGAGCTATTTTCGTAAACAGGTTCTGTTAGCGCAAGAATTTCTGTACCTATAAACTCAGATATCGGAAAAACTCCAACAAACGTGCACGTTAAGTATTTCTGGGACACTATGCCATTTACTAGAGTTCAACTTGATTATTATTTTAGATAGCCATGTGGCTTCACTATAACATTGAGAATGTTACTAGATGTGCTTGCGATGGTTTGTAGGTATGCACAGTGATGCCTCATGGTCCATTAAAATCACTAACGGAAAGCAACTTGTGATACTCTGGAAGGGATTTCTGCAGCATCACTCGGCAATTGGCTCTTTACTGGAGCGTAGGTAGAGGGAGGGATCACGCCAGCAGCAGCAAATAGTGTGCAGCCCACATTGGAGCGTCTGTGCTCTCTACGTAGGTCTTTGCTCCTGTCTAGTCGCAATCAGCAATGGTGCCTAGGTGAACACGTATTTCGAGAGGAATTTCTCAGGTACCACGTATGAAAGGGATGTCACCACCTCATGTGTGCGGGCATCTGTGTGTCACTTCGTGCAGGGTGTCGGTGCATCCCGACTTCTGGGAGCCTGTGCATTAGCCTCCTGTGTGGTCCAATGGACAGGGGGTGTCGACTAGTGTCTGCATCATTGTTTGTGTGTCTGTTGCATTATTTTGAGAGCAGGCCTGTAGGCTGCACTATGCATTATTTGGACAGTTTACGAGTACTGCGTGTGTCTACACATCACCGTACTGCATTATTTAGGAGGAGTCTGCTTGTCTGTACTGAAAATATTTCGGTAAATTAGGAGTTGTTTGCGTGTCTGCAGAGTGTTATTTAGGAGTAGTTTACAGGTCTATGGATTGTGTGGTGTGACCCCAAGCATGTGTTTTGTATAATGTGATAAATTTACTCCATACCTAAATAAATTGTTCCAAAAAATTAAGCACACTCCTTCCTTACTCTCTCCAGGAACCCAGCGCAGGCTGAGTCATTTTCGCGCCATTTTCCTCTTCAGACCACCATCTTGGATTAAATCACAGAAGGGATGACAGCACCCTCTGGCGGCGGTACTGTGTACTAGGTCAGTTGGACTCTAGATCTCATGGTGGAGACACTGTCTGCAAAATAAAGACTAATGTCCAGCACAGACAAGTGTCCTTTTCCCGCCATTTCCCCCTTGGATTACGTCACAGAATGGACAACAGCGCTCATTGGTGGTGGTAATGTGTACTACACCGAGACCTCATGGTGAACACACTGTTTCCCGCCATCTTGGATAATGGTACTTGCTTCATCAGCTGATGTCATGGCAGCCATCATGGACTATGTCACGGATGAGAGCGCCCTCTGGTGGTGGTACTGCATACTAGGTCACTTGGAGTCTGGACCACTTGGTGACCTCACTGGATGGTGGTAGTGCTTCTAATTGTTTGAATAAAATACTGCATGCAAAATAATAAAGATATATATCCAGCACAGGTATAGTCCTATGCCTGACAATCCATAGGAGGAGGTGGCGGCCAGGTGACTTAGGTTATTGGAGGTGACCTTTCTTTCCCACCATTTTCTTAGGGTAGTAGAGATAGCCCAATTGACCTTTCTTTTCCACCAAAATTCAAACTTCACGCCAGTTCCTAGGAAGAGGTGGCAGTCGGATGACTTAGGTAGCCCAACTGCCCTTTCTTTCCTGCCATTTTTCTTATGTTAATAGAGGTTGCACTATCCTGATGGAATTTGAACTTCCCACCAGGGGGGTGCATGGCGGGGGACGTGGCACTTTCCCGCCATCTTGGATAATGGTACTGCGTCATCAGCTGACGTCATCGCCGCCATATTGGATACATCTGGCAACAATGGATAGTGGAGCCGCACCCCTGTAGCCCTACTACTGATTGCTGTACACACTGGTACCTCTAATACCCAGTAGCACATCCTCTTGCATTGATGCATGCCTGTATCTGTCATGGCGTATTATCTACAAGTTCATTAAGGCACTGTTGGTCTATATTGGTCCACTCCTCATTCGCGATTCAGCGTAGATCTCTCAGAGTGGTTGGTTCGTCATGTCATCCATAAACAGCTCTTTTCAATCTATCCCAGGCATATTCGATAGGGTTCAAGTCTGGAGATCATGCTGGCCACTCTAGTCGAGCGATATCATTATCTTGAAGGAAGTCATTCACATGATGTGCACAATGGGGGCACGAATTGTCGTCCATGAAGACGAATGTCTCAGCAATTTGCTGCTGATACGGTTGCACTATTGATTGGAGGAAGGAATTCACATATTGTACAGCTATTACGACGCCTTCCATGACCACCAGTATATTGGCCCCACATAATGCTTCCCCAAGACAGCAGAGAACTTCCACCTTGCTGCACTGGCTGGACAGTGTATCTAAGGTGTTCAGCTTGACCGTGTTGCCTACAAATACGTCTCCGACGATTGTCTGGTTGAAGGCACATGTGACACACATCGGTGAAGAAAACATGATGCCAATCCTGAGCGATCCATTTTGCATGTCATTGGGCCCATCTGTACTGCGCTGCATGGTGTCGTGGTTGCAAAAATGGACCTCACCATGGACGATGGGAGTGAAGTTGTGCATCATGCAGCCTATTGTGCACAGTTTGAGTTGTAACACAACGTCCTGTGGCTGCACGAAACGCATTATTCAACACGGTTGCATTGCTGTCAGGGTTCCTCCAAGCCATAATCCATAGGTAGCAGTCATCCACTTGGGCGGCCTGAGTGAGGCATGTCATCGGCAGTTCCTGTCTCTCTGTATCTCCTCCATGTCCGAACAACATCGCTTTGGTTCGCTCCTAGATGCCCGGACACTTCCCTTCTTGAGAGCCCTTCTGGCACAAAGTAACAATGTGGACGCAATCGAATCGCGGTATTGACCGTCTAGGCATGGTTGAACTACAGACAACATGAGCCAAGTACCTCCTTCGTGGTGGAATGATTGGAGCTGATTGGCTATTTGACCCCTTCTACCCATGCGAGTTTAGTGACATCTCTGAACCATCAAAGGGACTGTGTCTGTGACATCCACAGTCAACGACTATCTTCAGGAGTTCTAGGAACCGGGGTGAAACAAAACTTTTTTGATGTGTTTAGTTTCCTTCTTGTACAGCCCTTACTCTGCTCAGGACATATTCGCCTTTTTTGTGGTTTGATAGGAATACTTTTCATTACTACATGTACGTGTATTGCTTTAACATTAACAGTCAAAATAATGACAGTTCTTATAACGATTTTTCAATTGTTTGTGATTGTTTACATTTTTCCACGTGTCTTTTTGCTACTTGACCTCTGAGGCACCATCAAGACGTGACGTCCAAAGGACAAGCATTCCGCTACAGCAGGTGGAGACGTTTATCTGCCATCACGCCTTGCTGATATCCACAGCTGACATGTCTTGGGCTACACTTCACCTGCCCATACGAGGTCGGGCCAAAAAATTCCAGAATTTCTTCCACGAAGTTTTTCCACGCTTAATGTTTACTTATTGTGCATGGTCTCCCGCTAAATACTTTTCTCCAAAATTGATACACCTCACCCAAAGCCGTTTCAACTTTTGGAAGCAGTCCTGGTAAGCTTCTTGGGCTGGATCACGCGAAGTGCCATCTGTGAATTTTCTTTTTCTCGTTTACTGCTGCCAATCTTCTTCCTTTCAATGGGGTTTTCAACTTAAGAAATAGAAAAATGTTCGTTTGGGCTATGTCTGGAGGCTACAGAGGATAATGCAGCACAGTGATTTCCTTTTGTTGTGCAGTAGTCACACACCATCCGGGATGAATGTGCAGGTGCTTTACCATGATGCAAAGACCATGCATTGTCTCGCTACATTCCAGACTGTCTGCTTCTCACATTTTCACGCAGGTGTCGCAACACATCCCGAGAGTACCATAAATTAACAGTTAGTCCCTGTGGCATGAATTCATGATGAACCAATCCTTCAAAGAAAACTATCAGTATGGCTTTGACGCTTGACCTGACCTGACAAGTTTCTTTTGGTCTTGGAGAACCTTTCCCAACCCATTTTGAAGATTGAACCTTGGTCTCAATAAAATAACTGTAGATCTACTTCTCATAACCAGTTATGATTCTCTTAAGGAACATCTCGTTGTCTTCCGGACGATCCAAAAGCTCTTCACAGATTGTGAGGTGAAGGTCTTTCTGGTCTCGACGCATGAGCTGTGGTACGAACTTGGTGGCAGTATGATGCATTCCAAGATGCTGTGTCAGGGTTTCATGACATGATCCAACTGAAATATAACACTCTTCTGCAATCTCTTGAACACCATTTCGTTGGTGTACCTGACGTGAGCGTTGTCAGTCCTGAACGAGGTTCAGCTTTTAACTTCCGTCCAGCCTTTTTTTAAACTGTGTGAACTATTTGCAACATCGAGTACGGCTTAAGCACTCATCACTGTAGGCTTTCTGCATCATTTTGTGTGTCTCTGTAAAGGTTTTCTTGAGCTTCATGGAAAATTTAATGCAGACGCATTGCGCCTCTAATTCTGTCTCGAAATTCGTAAACTGTGCGACTCAACATTTTACTCAAAACAGCACTGAACAATAACTAACAGATATACAACAATGAAACTTCTCGCACTTACACATTAAAGACACTCCAACACACCATTGGCGCGAAATTACGAATGTTACTGAATTTTTTTAACAGACCTCGTACATAAAACGAGAGCACGCTCAATGGAATGTCTCACACTTAATAACCACATAAAGTACATTTTTACTTCTCACGAAAATTTTTCATCGGTGTATGAGGATAAAATTGTAACATATTACGGTATATTGATATTTTTTACTTATGGACAATTTTAGTTCCATACGCGTTTCGCCTTTATTTTCTGCAAGGCATCATCAGTGGACAATTTCTTACCTATTACGCTCCTGTTGCATTTTTGGTGTTGTTCTTCTTCTTATGAACGCCAATTTGCGGTTTTTTCCACATTCCATATCACTGTGCACTGAACGCTTGTTTTAATGCAATGTCAAATGTCAAATGACTGTCAAATGTTTTTGCCAAAGATCGAATGTTATTGTCAGACGGTCCATAAGTAAAAATCATCAATATACCGTAGTATTACACGCAACTGAGGAAGACAGGACTACAAAAGTTGGAACATATTATTTGTGAGAATCCCATGTTACACCCATGTTACAGCTGCTGTGTATGAGCACAAGATCACGTGAACACCTTAACTTTCGACACCTTGCCCATTTATTATTTTTCTTTGAATGCTGTTAAAACGTAACATAGATGCTGCAATCTGAAAGACATGACACGTAAATCTACCATGCTACTGCTCCTTTCTACTCCGTGTAACTTAGCATCAGGGTCATGAGCATACCTTCAGTTGTGCACGTTTTAAGGTGCATTTGGGCATGTGCAACTCGCCTGACGTAATTACTTTACGAGCCAAATACGTACGGATCTGATAAACAACATGCACTATTAAAGATATGCACCGCTATCCCTTTTCACTCAACTAGAAGTTTACGTCAGTGCCACCAGGTGGTAGCACACTGCGGCAGACTTTTGTCCCCGTTGGCTCGGCCTAAATCCTACTACATGATAACACACTCCTCATTGTCAGATATCATAATTACCTCACTGTATGCTGTAGTATAATTAGACTGGGCGTCAGTATATGTTATAGTTGTACTGACAGTAAACCTGTTTCATGGATTTTTGAATGAGTTAAACTATGTTATTTTATGAATTTTATCATACAGTAATCCACATAAGACGCTGAGAATCATAAGGGCCTAAAGCACATCGCAGTCCATTGTGAGGTTATAGCATTTATTCATGCTTCTGAAATCTGTTGATCCTATGGTGAGTCAGGTTTATCTGTGCTGTAGGCCCTACATTGTATATATGAAAATTCACGAAAGCTGTATCAACAGTTTCTCTGATTTTCACTTAAATGTGCTATTGACGGCGGTGTGCTATAGCCCCTTATGGATCTCAGTGTTTCATTTCTATTCTAGTCAAGTGACCATGTTGGTAGACATTAATAATTGAGTTTAATCATTTCCACAAACAGCACTTTGTGTTTGGAGTTGGTTGTTTACTGTGCAGCAATAGGCTTTCGTGTGCAGTGTAAACATGAACTATGTTGAATCTATTTTAAATACTAACAGAAAAGTTAAGCTATGAGGATGTGTCGTGAGTCATGCTTGGGTACCTAGCTCAGTCGATATAGTCTCGATACGGCACGCAGCTTTAATCTGCCACAAAGTTTCAAATCAGCGCAAATTACGCTGCAGAGTGAAACTCTCATTCTGGGAACAGAAAAGTAAATTACCAGGAAAAACTAGCTGCAAAGGAACGAAATCAAAAAAAGCATGACACAATCGAACATTTAACGAGGAAGTGTGCAGTTAGTATTTATTTATTTATTTTTATCCATCTTTCAGCATTAACATGCAATCAATGTCAGCATAAGAATTACAGCTGTTTGTACATTATGTTTTGCATAATAAAATATTACATGGTAAAAATATAGCAGTGTTGTACCCTATTAGCTTATAACTGCCTCTAGACCCAATTCTATACATAACAGTAAACCTTAATTTATCAGCACTAACATGCAATCGATGTCGTCAGAAGAATTATAGCTGTTTGTACATTATGTTTCATATAACAAAATATTACATGGTAAAAAATATACCAGTGTTGTACCCTATTAGCTTATAGATGCCTCTACACCCTTATCTATACATTATAGTACACCTTAATTTACCAATAAATTAAGTCATTTTTACAAGTATTTCGAAATTCTTCTATACTATAAAAGGTGTTTTTCTTCATACAACCTTTGGTTTTAGTTTTGAATATATACAGTGAAACCAATTGAGCTTGTATGGGTAAAGTGTTGAATAATTTTATGCCTATGTATTCATATCTATATTGGGTTTTCTCAAGCCTGGTTGTGGGTATATCAATCATATTTGTTTCTTGAGTATTGTGTTGATGAACAGATTTCCTTATAGTGCAGTGGTTTACATTTTCTTTTATGTTTAATAGGCAACAATATATGTAAAGAGATGGGACTGTAAGAATTTTTAACTCTTTAAAATAACGTCTAGATGAGGTCTTGTTGTCAGTGATTCCATGAAGATGTCTAATTGCTTTTTTCTGCCAAATGAAAATTGTTTTGGCTCCTGGGGAGTTACCCCATAAAAGAACTCCATATTGTAGATGACAGTGAAAGAAGGGATAGTATGAATGAAGTAATAAATTTTGTGTAGCACATGTGTGTAGTTTGGCTAGTAGCTAGATAACTCGTGATAACTTTTGACATACATAATCTGTATGTATGTCCCACATTAATTTCGAGTCACCGTGTATTCCTAGTAGTTTAACAGATGATAACTCAGTGTTACTGTTTGACAGACTGAAGATTATCTTGACAGTCTTTTCATGGTTCATACTTACCTCATTAACTTTAAACCAGATATTAGATATTTTGAGACATTCTTCACTTTCCTCCTTCAATTTGTTTATATCCTTTCTGGAATTAGCTAATATCGTGTCTTCAGCATAGAGGATAGATTTACAGGGTAAGTTACTCAGAAAGTCATTCACAAATAATACAAATAGTATAGGGCCAAGCACCGAGCCCTGAGGAACACCTCGTTTTATACTATGAGTCTGTGACTTTTGGCCATTATGCTTTACAATTTGTTTTCTGTTGCTGAGGTATGATTCAATTACTGAGAGTCCCAAGTGTTTGAGTCCATAGCAACGCAGGACAGATTGTTGTGTGGGCGCAGCGTAAGAATATTTGATTTTCAGCCCAGAAGTAAAGTTGTGAACTAATAAATCTGCTACAGATCTTGTACATTTGTCCGAAAAAAATGGAAAAGCACGAAAACTCCCACTTACACAGAAATGCGAAATGGAGAGTTGCGAAAGTTTACACATTATCTCAATATTGCCCTAAATTGTACGTAATTACTTACAAAACAATGAAATTCCACAAAAACAATTCTTTTTTGTCAGACAACTTATGCATCTTATTACTATTATTAATGTTATTATTACTGTTGCTTTTATTATTGGCAGTGGCTGTAATTGTATAAACTTATCGATAAGCATAACTGTTATACAGCAGGTGGTATTAATTTCACACACTCAAATTTACCTGAATCTTAAAGATTGAGAACATCCAGAATGTATAATCACGAGCCGCCAGTGGTGATTTTGGTTTTCTGCGTTCCTCCATATTACTTTCGACGAATGTGTGGATGGTTTCTAGTATAAAGGCACAACCCTTATCTTGTCCCATCCTTGTCAAAGTACACCTGTAAGCATGTTAAGCTATACTGTTACATAAAAAGGGCAAATGTTGTTAACAAAAATCTCGAAAAATTCTTGATTCATTTACTTCAAATTTTTACACAACGCTAGAAAAGTTCTTGGCCCAATTACTTCAAAATTTTATGCAATACTCTAACAAACGTTTGAAAGGACATAGGCTGTATATTTATTCAGTATACGGGGTGTTGAGAAACAGCCTGAATAGCTTATAAGTGTGTTGCATGGTAGGTTGTCCTAAGAAATAATTCTTAAGAAAAAAAACTTCAATACGTTGGGCCATTTCCGAGTTTATGGGCATTGAAGTTGACTAATCAGGCTGTTACGTTCACAAATTCAAATGATCCACTAGAGATGGTATCGCCAAATGTGTTCTTTGATTGATTTCCTAAAACCAAACAAGAGAGCGATACAAAATCTGAACTCGAGGCGGTATCTAAGTCTAATACATACAGTCATGGCATTCTCGGGTCCAAAAGTTTTTACTGTTCGACAGCCGGAGCGACAGAAGCGTTCCAGGCGGTGAGAAAGCAGATAGTCACATCCGCCGTAAGGATAATATTTGTTTTTAATTAATTTCTACGTAATAAACGAAATAGTTGTTACATTTTTGCGTTCTCTGCGTCAGCAAATTACCAGCAGACGTGAGTTACCGTGAAACACACATGAAACATCCGAATCACACTGAATCAGTTGCATAAGCTACAACTTATTCGTGAAAACATAGTTCCGAATATGTCTCTATTTGCAGCTTACTCCTCTGAAATCAAGAGAATACAAATACATATCTCATGCCAATGAAGCATATATTTCCGTTGTTGCCTGTTGTTATCATAGGCAATTTCCTTGACACTTAAAATTTTGTTATAGGGTCTAGTAATGATTCACCCATTTTTATGCTTCACAGGACCTTCTAATACACAAGTGTTTTTGTAAACGTAATTGCTTTTGATTTAAAAGCGAATGTGTTGAAGATTCTTGCCGTTTCAGGCTCAGAGTTAGCAACAATTGTAGAACTGGTTTCTGTTGGGGAACAGTTTTGTTGCTTTTAATAATTTGTTACCACGTGTGTAACGTTTTCGCCTAAGCTACAGGTGTGGTGGCTTCTTTGGTGCATTAAATAATGCAGGTATTATATTCGACATAGGTTGTCTACGTTCCACATTCACGGATTTGGCTGAAAGTCTAGCAAAGAAAATTCTCCTTTGTCAGCTAGATGTACGAGGTCTTTCTGCGAAAGGTCTTATGGTATTTGCTAGGAATTTTTTTGTTATGAAATGTAAACGACTTTATTCAGTAAATATCTGTACAGTATAAGAGTATCGTAAATAAACTGTTCTATAATTTACCATTTCGTACCTCCCAATGTCCTTAGGAACAAGGAACTATCTTCAATGCTAATTAACTCAGAAAAGGCACAACGTATCGAATTTTTTTTCTTAACACTTATTTCTCAACACAACATACCCTCCAATTCACTGATAAGTTTTCTGGACTATTTCTGACCATCCGTATGGGGTATATGAATGCACATACATAATGAATAAAGGGGACACATTCTTATCAAAAATCTCGAAAAATTTATGACCGATTATCTTCTCAATTTTAAATGATACTCTAAAAATGAATGGAGACACAGGAGGAAATGTTATTAGATTTTGCTAATAACATTTTTTTGTTGACCAATTTTCTTCTAATATTTACACAATGCTCTAATAAATATTTAGCGGACACAGAATTATATATATAATATACAATGAGCATCAAAGAAGTCATGCACCACATTTTTTCTCAGCCAAATTTGGTTGAAAAAATGTGGAATTTGTTGTGAGACATCGTGGAATATTCCCGCTTCAGTCCCTACAGTTTCATGAAGTCCCAATAGGTGGCAACGCTACACGTGTCTTTCAAGTTAACATGGTTTCTGTAATGCAGATGCGTTCCAAGCAGAGAACTGCCACTGATTTTCTTTTAGCGGAAAACCAAAGCATGGCACTTATTTATTAGCTCTTGCAAGATGTCTACGGAGACCTGGTAGTGAACAGAAGCACAGTGAATCATTTGGCGAAGCGTCGATCAGCATCGCAACGAGATTGTTCAAGCCTGTCCGATCTCCTGTGTGCTGGTTGTGAAGAAACGACTTAAGTGTGTTCGTTGCCACAAAAATGCGTACAAAATTCTCCTTCTCCATGACAATGCAAGGCCTCACACAAGTCTATTGAACTGTTATTCCTCATCCATCCACAGCCCGGATCTTGAACCTTCTGAATTTAACCTGTTTGGCCCATAGATGGATGCAGGCATGGGAAGTATACGTGGATGATGGGGAGGTTGCTGCTGCAGCAAGACTTTGGCTCCTTTTTTTTTTTGCATCAATACCGTATACAGGTTTTCTGTTAATACAGTGAGAAAGAAAATGCTGTGTTGTGAACTTTTGCACTTTTGTTTTCTTGCTCGCAAATCAGTTTTACATATGATAGCAGGGAATTTAGACCGGTACACATTTTTTTCTCCTATGTATATATTATTTATGCATATATGTAATTTTAAACAAAAATTCTATACACAACTGTGTGCTGTTATGCTTGCTGCCTCGCAGCTGTTTTTAACGAGACCGGAAAGTTGTATTTATGGTTTATCAGCTTATGGTAAGAATACCTAATTCAGAATCTGAATAGCATGAAACTTCATAATTCTTCACATTTTCAGAGTAGAACAACGTGAAATACTGTCATTGAAGCCACTATCTTCACAGATCCAGCAGCTGGAGAGGGCTTTTCTTACCTCATACAACAATGATTGCAACTGATTTACTTATTCATTTTAAGTAACTTCGATTCCCAGTCAACAATAATATCCAAGGTTCAGGATGAGAGAGTGAGGGGGCAAGAGGAAAGGGATAGGGGAGTGGGGAAATGGACTTAGAGAGGCAGAGGTATATATGGTTAGATGGTGGTGGAGGAGGAAATGGAGTGGGAGAGGGGAAGGAGGTGGTAGATAGAGTGTGTGTGTGTGGGGGGGGGGGGGGGGGAGACGTGTTGGACAGAGAGATGGGGGAGAAGGAGGAGGTGTACAGAGAGAGGTGGGAGAAGGAGATTAGGCCACATACATTGATCAGCCAGAACATTATGACCACCGACCAATTATTGATATAAACTTGTCCACATGATAGCAGCATAACCTGGCAAGGAGTGACTGCTAGTCTGACACATGCACCACACATGTAGTATCAGAGAATGTGCTGTCCATGTGTAGATTGAAGAAGGTACACAATCTATCTGAATTTGGCAGAGGGCAGTGTGTGAGGCCCTGGTCAGGCGTTTGAGGAATGCTCTGGTGAGTATCATCAACAAATGGACAACCCAAGCTGAAAGCGTATCCAGATGTTGTGGGTTTGGGCAGCCACCCCTCATTGCTTGCAGATGTCAAATGTAGGCTAGCCATACAGGTAAAACATGACAGGTGGCAAACTGTGGTGAAACTAATATCAGACTCTAATGCTGGGCAGAGTGAAAGTATGTCTGAACACACTGTGCACCTAACACTCCAAATGATGGGCCTCCGCAGCTGAGGACCCATGCGTTGTGACTCGCCGATCTTTCAAAGTGCCGCCACGCAGTTACACACGTCCTCTACATGCGGTGCTGTCTGCCAGCCATGCAGCAGCAGCGCCACCAAAGCGGCCAACCAGCCAGCGGCCGCTAGACTCAGACTCAGTTATGATTTGACTGTTAAAGTGTCACACGTCTTACTCCGTTTACTTGATCTGTGACTTTCATGTATTGCGTCGTCCATAAAATATATTTGTTCAACTTGAAGTTGTAACACTGTGCATATGCCAATGTTAACACCACAACATCAGCAACTACAGTTGAAATGGGTACGTGACCATCTGCACTTGACATTGGTGCAATCACAGAGAATTGAACGTTCTGATGAATCCCAATACATTCTTCATCATACCAACAGGAGAGCACGAATCTGTCCTCTTTCAGGTGAACAGCTCCTTGACACCTTTGTGATGGGATGGAAACAAGCTAGCAGCAGCTGCATTGTGCCCTGGAGAACATTCATGTGGGTATCTCTGGGACCAGTGGAGCTCATGCAAGGTATCATGATGGCCAAGTGGTATAGTACATTGGTTGCAGACCACATACATCCCTTCATGGCAATTATATTTCCTGATGTCAGTCACATTTTTCAGCAAGATAATGCGCGATGTCACAAGTCCAGGAGTGTGATGGAGTGGTTGGAGGAACACTGTGACAAGTTTCAATTGATGTGCTGCCCCCCTCCCCAACTCACCAGATCTGAACCCAATCGAACATATGTGGGATGTTACTGAACGTGGCATCAGAGGAATTTACAGCAATTAGGTGACTTGTGTGTGCACATATGCTTCCAAGGCCTCATTGCTTCTATGCAAAGATGTGTCACCACTGTTATTAGTGTCAAAGGTGGACATACCAACTATTAGGTAGGTGGTCATAATGTTCTGGCTGGTAAGTGTATGCAATTCCATGCACATTCTGCAATTGAAAAGCATTGCTGGGTTTGCTAGTGCCTGTATATGGACTATGTTGTTTGTTCTTAATCAGTAACAGCAAGACATGCCCAATATCCTTGTAAAAGTGGTCAATGGACGAAAAACCCTGCACTACTACTACTACTACTACTACTACTACTACTACCACCACCACCACCACCACCACCACCACCAGTACTTCACACAACACACTACTATGGAAACTACACAATTAACTGTACAGTTTATTACAGATATTGTGGAAGAGATCTAAACTGATTTACTATAAGTGCTCATTCTGAAATTTCTTACAATTTATGTACTTTTATTTTTAGTTTATTACTAATTTTATACCCAAAGTTTTTCTTCCAAAACCCTACATACAAAACGTACCTCTATGGAAAAGAAATTAGTCTTTCCAAATTATTTAGGTAATATTTGTTTTATGTGCATCAGTTGATGGTCCAATGCATATTTCTCTTCCTAAGGTTTCATCTTCCAGTGCTGGAGACATCATTAGAGCCTATAATAACTCAGAGGCAGGTACAGCCTCAAGCAAGTTCAACAAACTATACTGTATATATGGATCCACACAACAGTTGATTTGTGACATCATCAGACCTCTGCCTAAGATTGCAAGTCATGCTGACGTCTTATGAAGCTTATAGTGGGAAAGAGTTGGTGCTTTTAGTTTTATTTTTCACTAAGTCCCACTATTTGTCTAATTTCAGTCCTTCTTCTTTTCTGTTAAAGTTGTTTTTGAGCTTCTGAATTTCTATGGCCTCTCTGTACATCCTAGCACAGTAATGATTAGACACTGAAAACTATAATATCAGAGAAATGTATTTGATAATTCGTTGGTCTCAATGTATGAACTGACATTACTGATTAAGCCTTGTTGCCCAGAAGACATTTTCTCTTGTGTTCTGCAAGATTGGTGTTAATACTTCTTTTTGTAGTTTCTATGAACACCTGACTGCATGTGCAAAGGATTTTATGTTCTTTTGCTGTGGAAAGTGGCAGTTGTACATCCTTTGCAAGGTTGAAATATTCTCACAAATTTTTGTTGGTTTAAAGATAGTGTCAATGCCATGTCTTCTGAGTACTCTGGTGATGCAGTCTGGGACAGTTTTTTTTACAAATGGGAGGAATACTTTCCCTGTCATTGGCTCTTATTCGTTAGAAGCTCCAGATCTTTTATGGCATAGTGCCATTTTTTGCCTCTATCAGAGTAGCCATTTTTTTCTGAAGGCACTTGCTAAATGATCGAGCTTGTTCTCTAAGTACTGCAGTTTACAGATTTGTGATTGTGTCAGGGAAAATGGAGTGGACAAGTGGTTCTTTGTTGGAGGTGGATGGAGAGGTAGACAGTTAATGCAGCCATATATTGTCAAAGTTCTTTATTGTTAATCAAAAAGGTATATAGTGCAGCATGCTTGCAATAAGCAGACGACAGATGATCGGTGTTGAGCCCTGCTTCCAATTGCACTGATATGGGCAACCGAGAGTAAAGCAGACAAGTGGCCATCCTAACAGAAGACAGCTGTGATGTCCAGATGCTGGAATGCTGCATTTGACAGCATTGGAACCCAGCACTGAAGAACTTGGAGGAACTTCATTTATATGTCGGACAATGAGGTGGTTGCAGGCAATCCTACAGATGATACCACAATGAAGGTGACCTGTTGGCTAGGCTGTTGGGGGCCAGTCATTGGTTTGTAGTCTGGCTGCTCTGGTGATAGCCATATCAGAAGAGTGTTGGTGGCCCCAGGACAGAGACCAGTACACAGAGGATGTCAATGTGTAGCCCAGACTTGCCAGTGACCTGCTCAGCTTGCTCAGGGGTATATACACAGCCAAAGGGGACGTGTTCATGTGGAATACAAGTACGGCTGCATTCTTCAGTGCCCTCAAGACTTTCTGAAGACTGCTCATTCTGCAGACAACAGGGTCAATATTGAGGAGGCTATTGGTATGGCAAAATGCTGCATCAGCTGGCTGCAACCCGTACCATTAAAGATACTCTTAGGCTAGCCTGCCAGTATTTTGATCACTCATTTTATCTGCCTGGATTGGTGATTGGAATTTCTATGAAGATATTTTCTGTAAGAGTGTACTTCCTCTAGACTTTATGCTCTAAAGTTTCATCAGGTTTTCTAAGACTGTGGACATCCAAAAATTAAATTTGGCCTTGTCTTTCTTTTTCCTTAGTGAACTTTTTGTTAGAATTAATATCATTCAAAAACTTCAGAAATACTGAGAGATCTTTTTCCCTATGATGCCATATAACAAAAGTAAGAGCAGTGTACTGAGATCAACACAAAGGTGTTGTCTTTGCTGTATAAAGGGCTGGCTCTTCAAATTTTCCTTATAAAAATTCTCTACAATTGTGCTGAGTTGGTTCACTGTAGTCATGCCATCAGTTTTCTCATAGAATTTTATGTCCCACTACAAGTCAGTTCATTTTCACTCAATCTGAAAGGTTTCAGTTTTTCTTAAAAATGACCAGAACCTTCCATATAACTGTCAGTTTCCCCTATAAATGGCTGTAGGAAAGTGGCTAAGTGTTTGGTGATCCCATAAAACAAACATAACCAAACAGATGAATACCACCCATAAGAACCTTCATTGTACAATTTCCCTTGTTATTGTAATGAATTTTCACACATCTCTTCATCATGTGTCAGAACTCACCTGTTCAAAATCAGAAGTAAGAACTGGATTCTCCCACATGACATACATATACAGAAAGTAAAGCTGATTGCAGTGTTAACAATGTAACTGCAACAAGTAAGAATCTATTAATTACTGACCCGACTCTTCTTGTTATCCGAGCACTAAAAGTACACTTTAACCTCAAGATTATTAATGTTACAAATGTCTTAATTTATAGAATGGTGTAAATATGAATTAGCTCAGATATTTGATAGTATATCTTAGTTTGGTAGAATGACTGCAAAAGTAAGACAAATAATGCTCTGAACAGGTTAAGCAGGAGGAAGGAAGTGGAGAGTAGTACAAACCAAAACGTTGTTTCAATGCACAGAATAGGAGAAAACTCCTGTCCCATTCCCTTATTTGGCTCTTCCACCAAACTCAGTAGCTGGAACACAGATTTAGGGGGTACTCAATGGGACTTTTCACATGGGATGCATCAAGTCAAACTGTGCATGTAAGAACTGGCTGCTACTCTCAGACAGGTGAGAAACTGATACACAGTTGATATAAATTACTAAGTATCTGTCTCTCAAAGATGCTGGAAAATGAGAGAGTTAAGCTTCATAATTTTTACATAAAGAAAAAATTTATCAGATTTCTCTGGAGGCTCACTACTCTTTTGTGGGTACGTGCATGGCAAGCATGGTGCCCAGTACTTCTTCCTTTCCTGTACTTTAATTTTACTCTCTGATTATATCTCGTTATATCTTTTGTCAACCTATTCTGTAGGACAGATTCCCGGCTGAAAACTTAGCTCTCTCATAGGCCATCAACTATGGTTTCTACCTCTTTGTTTCCAGTATTTTACACCACCTATTTCTGTTAACTGATGTTCAGTCCCCATATATGGGTTTTACCTCCATGTTTTCAAGATTTTTTTACAGATTGTGCAGGTTCTGCGGATAAGGTTGCCCAATACCCAGCACAGTAGTCAGTCCTTATGGTGAGTCATGGGGTGTTCGTATGATGGTAGCCCCCTGATCACGCAAGGATTGCACTATTGATGTCTGAGTTGTCACCTCTCTGGGATGGAATAGGTGCCTGTCCATTTTGGGGCACCAGCACTCCGAGCACTGGCCATCGTGCCAAGTGACTTTTCATCTGGTTGGGTAATGCCCTTGGGGAGAGCCCTTATTCAGAGTAGGCAGCATCGTGGCAGATATATGTGTTATGAAGCGACAACAGTTAGCAGTCTGTGGCCATGAGACAGTGGCAGTCCCTTTAGAGACATTGCAATTCAGTGTCAGTCATTTTGACTCTAGGGAATTTTACTCCTTGGACATTCCATGGGAGGAAAACAAAACCAAGTGACTTGCAGGCAGTTGCTCCCCTCAGTAATCATTTTGTGTGTGTATAGATCTCCCAGTGGTAGTGTGGACACTTTTTTCAATAAATTAACAGAAGTTCTAGATAAAGTCTCAAGTACAAAGGTCAACATAATTCTGTGTGGGGACATAAACATCAACACTAATATCATAAATGAATCCAGCAGCACCTTCATAAATATCCTTCAAAGTTTTGGCATGTCCCTATTGGTCAATAGTGCAACAAGGGTTACTACAATGACTGCATCAGTAATTGACCATCTGGCCACAAATATAGACAGGGAAAAATGTGATGTAGCTGTAAAAGATCTCGGACTATCAGACCATCTCTGTCAAATAACAACAGTAAAATCAGGCATCGAATCATTCCCTAAACTACAAGCCTATAAACGACATCTATCAGAAATCAAAATAAAAGATTTTTCAAAAGAACTAGAAAAACAAAGCTGGGATGAAGTGTATAAGGAAACCAATGTGAATATGAAATTCTCCAAATTCTCCACATTGTTTAAATTGAACTTTGAAACAGCATTTCCAAAAGTATGCATGACTGTATCAACATCTCACAAAAACAGATGGATAACAGCAGGTATTAAGAAGTCCTCCCAAACACTTAAACACCTCAGTTCCATGAAAAAGATTCACAATGATCCAGAATTCTTAAATTTCTATAATAGATACAAAAAGATTTATAGGAAGGTGCTGATTGCTGCAAAAAAGTCATTTAATGACAAAATAATATATAATGCAGAGAATAAAAGCAAAGCAGTCTGGGATGTTATAAAAAAGGAAACGGGGAGAGGCAAACAAACGCAGAATAACATACTGCTAAGGGAGGGGGATAAGGTAATAAATGATCCACAACACTTAGCAAACTATGTAAACGAGCATTTTTCAAGTATTGCAGAGAAGTTACAGCAAAAATTCCCCAAAACAAATATAACACCTGCAAAAATTGTTGCACTAGATACAATGATGTTACTTCCAACCACAGAGAATGAAGTCAATAAAACTGTTCAAAAGCTAAAAAATAAAAAGTCAGAAGGCTTAGATGATGTACCAATGTGTGTACTGAAACAATGCATAGGGATTATACAAGGCCCATTAACAAATATAATAAATGAATCCTTCACATCAGGGACATTTCCAGAGCAGCTAAAACAGGCAAGAGTTGTACCTTTGCTTAAGAAAGGTAATGCAGAAGACATAGAAAATTACCGACCCATTTCCCTGCTGTCAGCATTCTCAAAAATAATAGAAGCAATTATGAAAGACAGATTAATGAATTATCTGAATAAATACAATCTTTTAAGCAAATCACAGTTTGGTTTTCGAAGTGGCAAAAATACGGAGTCAGCCATAGTAGAATTCACAAAAGTTGTACTTAATGCTCTTCATAAAGATGAGTGTGTCACAGGCATATTTTTGGATCTTTCTAAGGCTTTTGATACAGTCGACCACAAGATTCTATTAAATAAATTAGAAGCATTAGGAATAAGAGGGGTAGCTAATGACTGGTTTCGATCATACCTAACAGATAGGGTACTTTGTAAACATTTAGTAAAATACTTATCAGAACCAAAACATATTAATATAGGGGTTCCACAAGGTAGCATATTAGGACCAATACTATTCCTGATATACATCAATGACTTTCCCAGTAGTGTTACTCATGGTGAGAAAATTCTCTTCGCTGATGACAGCAATATTATAGTCACTGAGAGAACAAGAGAACTCCTTACCGAGAAAGCAAATGAAACTCTCAAGGAAGTTTACGATTGGTCAATAAGCAACAAATTGACATTAAACATAAAGAAAACTAATGCCATGAACTTCAGTTTGAAGAGGAAAAATGACAATGTTAAATTAAATGTAGATGGCACCTCTATAGACTGTGTAACAAATGCAAAATTTCTAGGAATGAATATTGACTCTCAGCTGAAGTGGTGTGAACACACAAAGGTACTTGCAAACAGAATGTCATCAGCATGTTATGCCCTTAGAATTCTATCATCTGTGTGTAACATGCAGTGTCTTTTAGTTACATATTATTCATATGTACACTCAATTCTTAGCTATGGCATTCTTTTTTGGGGAACAAATCCACAAAATATGAACACAATTTTCAAACTCCAGAAAAGAGCCATAAGAATAATAACCAGAAATAGTAGTCGAGCTCATTGTAAAGATCTGTTCAAAACACTGGGAATTTTAACTGCTCCATGTGAACACATTTACCAGTCAGTTGTACACATCAAAAGTAACATTGGCAATTACTGCACAAACAGCTCTGTCCATGACCATGCAACAAGAGATAGACTCAACTTACATTTACCAAGAAAAAATAAACATAAAACTCAAAACAGCATTTTCTACCAAGGAATAAAACTGTACAATAAATTACCAAAAGAGATTAAAGAAATTTCAAAAATACACTTATTTAAGAAGGCAGCTAAAAAGTACCTGTTATGCAATACATTTTATACATTGAAGGATTACTTAGATAAAGCAGAGTAGGGGTTTGATAAAAAAATGTTATACAAACAAATAATAATAATGATGATGATTATAAAACATCCAATATTCCACATAACACCTTCACTTTATTATTTTTCTTCTTTTTTCCTTTCTAGAGACACTCTCCCCTCAAGCTATGCATAGCACAATACTAACACCTCTTCCTCTTTCTGAGCTCAACATCTCACTCATTATGAAGGGATGCTGACTCTGTTTTTCAGGATAGCAAATGGGAACTTGCAGTACAGAAAATGGCCCAAGGATCACCTGTGTGTGTGTGTGTGTGTGTGTGTGTGTGTGTGTGTGTGTGTGTGTGTGTGTGTATGTAGTGAGTGAAGTGTTATGAAACAATGTGTGTATAGTGTGTGCAGAGACTGATAGTGAAATATGAGTGAATAGTGTGGCATTACATTATTTAATGAGTTATTTGTAAATAAATTATTGTATACCAGGAGTAAAATCTAATGACTGTCTCTAACTAGAAGTCTGTAAATATATGTGTATACGAATTAGCTTATTGTAAATTGATCTAAGCTTGTAAATACTTTGACATGTCCTATATCCTTGTAAAAAGAGATCTACGGATGAATAAAACTACTACTACTACTACTAGTTTGCACCTGAACAGATAGAGGATGTTTCTTCTCTACTAAACTAATGTTCTTTGTGGAGAATATTGAAAATGTATTTGGTGAACTCTCTTCCCTTACAAATTACAAAGTGGTTCCATCTTATTCATGTGGCAAATTCTACACAGTCCTGGGCATTATTCTCTTGTAAACAACTTAATGAAGTCCATCACATTCAATAAGAACCTCAGTTTAGTACAGGGATTAATTTTTCACTGGGACCTAATGCTACAGACAGAAGAAGAACTACACAACAGTGTAGAGAGATGTGGAATCCTCTTCATACATCATGTACATTGAGGCTCGCCAGACAATAAGGCAGGCAATTTGTCCTTGCTTTTGAATAAAATTCACTTCTATAAAATGTCAAAATCATACGTTACCATTGGGATCTGAAGCAGTATTTCTCACCCTCAATGTGCTTCTTTAAAACCCAACACTTCGGTTTTAAGTCTTCCTGTTATATATATATGACCTGATTAGTTGCGACTATGGCCAACTACTTCATGAAAATTCACCATTTGCACCTTTCTTTGCCAACTGCAGGAACAATCACCCTCTCTGATCCAGAAGTGTGCTAACCTACTCAAAGAATACAAAATCCAGGAGCTGAAAGTCATAGACCCCTACTCATATTTTGAAACTTTGGAAAAATATGATCTTTTATATCCAGCGACTACTGTGGCCAGGTCTTAAGCAGTACCTGGTGTCTTTAATCCCTTGATTTTCAGATTCAGTAGTCACACAAATAAACTTGACCATGTGGGCAGTAAAACCTCTCCTCTCAAGGTTCCTGCAGCACCACCTTCAGGAGCAACACCCCACACCCAGGTGAAGCAGCTTCCTCTTACAGCATCTATTAGTGACAGGGCTCTGTCTTGAGAGCACTCTCCCTAGAAACCCACAGATCAGAGACCCAATACCTGCCAGTGGCTGAAGGAGTCACAGACTGTGGTTTCCAGGGCTGCCCACTCTTCTTCTGTTCCTACACTCATAGAAGACAAGCCTCTCAAGAATCTCAACTGCCAAAAGTTGTGAAAGAGAAGGAGAATAAATCTCAGGATGAGGCTACTTTGGTGACTCTGAGGATGCCAGACCCTTATGCCATCAGACTCTGAACTGATGTTCTTTGATACTGTTCTACTGCCACCACCACAGTGATCTTTGGGCATGACTGTCACACCTAACCAGGACATCCTCAATGTGATCAAACAGTAGAACTGAAATGGCTAGTACTGTCACATGCCAGAACTACAACTAATTTCCTCTCATTCATTGATCTTTTTAGCTGTCCAAGAAACATCCTTCACTGATAACCATTCGTGAACTCTTTGAGTTTACTGCACATTTTGTTGGAATCATACTGGCCATGAGAGAGCAGCTGGAGGAGTTTCTACATTGTTTCACACAGATATTGTCAGTGAATGGATTCCCCTCTGTACAATGGTGGAAGCAAAAGCAGTGCAAGTGGAAACGACCCTAACAATCACAATTTTCAGCATGTATTTACCTCCAGAACAGCAGTTACTTATCTTGAAATGATCACCTTCAGTCTACAGCTTCCCCACCCCCCCTTTTCTCCTACTTGGGAATTCCAATGTGCAGTGCTCCCTGTGAGGAAGTACCACTTTATTTGGTCTCAGTCTTTTGAGTGAACAGCTTCTTTCTGATCTTGATCATTGTCCCTCATTGATGGCACCCCTACCCACTACATTGCTGCCCGTGGCACCTTTTTGGCTACTGACCTTATGACCTCTTACCCAGATCATGACTTTACTACAGTGGACATAATAATGACCACTTTCTGGTGATACTGTCACTTCCTTGCCCTGCCCAATGGGCCTATTGGTTTGTTGGGCTCTTTTGAGAATCAACTGTAATTTGAATACCTATGCTGTTGCCTCTGCCCGTGTTTGTCAGACTGCACTGATAAAGTTGTGGGGGACATCTCTGATGCAAACACTCATGCAGCTGGAACTGGAATCAACAATTTCCTTTTTCGTACAAGCGATTTCTGTGCTCTGATCTGATGGCTGCGCTTGTGTGGGATTACCAGTTGTAATGCACCTTGAGACTCTCTTCTGGGACTGCCTATAGCCCCCTTAGAATGTGCCCTCTATATCAGCTCCCCATCCCTCCACTACCCTTTTGGCTGTTATCCATACTGTGAATTAGGACCAATCTATTTCAAGAATATGAAGTTTCAGTCACCTTCTTTATCTTGTAGCGATTGTTCCTCTCAGTTCTTCAAGACTATCAGACTGCTATCACCATTTATACAGACAGCTCTAAAGCCATGGATAGAACAGGATATGCATTTACATCTCGTGCCCATCAGGAACAAGATTTGTTGACAGGTACATATAGTATGTTTACGGTGGAGCTGAATTTTAATTTGCGGTGGCTCAATGAGTAGTCCACAGGCTACTGGTGGATGTTAATCTTCTCAACCTGTGATTTTTGCTCTTCATAACCTTTGCTCTGAGCTTAGTCATACTGCCTGCTTAGTTCCCTTCCAATGGGTTCCAGGGAACGAACAGGCACCATTTGACCAGAGAAGCGATTATTTATTTTACATGTTTAGACCTATGGGACCATATTGAGGAGCAAATCTTCATAGTCATGGAATGAGTAGTTCATGAAATTAATATTAGAAAAGTAATAGTAGATAGAATAAAATGTACTTGAATCCTATACAGACAACAAGCTGTGACCATACACAAGGAGTGTTCAAATGAAGAGGTAGAAAACATTGTAACAACCAAACCAATTGTTATTTGCTTATGCTGCTTTGGGATAATGTAGTGAGACATCTAGAGCAATGAATATAGTGTCTGACATCAAATCTCCCTAAAAAATTCAAAGCTATGCACTCAGCAGGCAAGATGATGCTCACAAACTAATTGACATCTGAGGTCTGATACTCACTGAGTTCCTCAAGTGTGAGAAAACTGAATAACGACATGTACTGTAAGACACTCTGTAGCCTATGCAAGTCAATCAAGAGCAAATGGCATGGGCTTCTCATGGAGTGAGTGGTTCTGCTCTAAGATAATGTGTATATCCACACACCTCCAAGGTCACACAAAACGTAACGGCCTAGTTCAAGTGGAACAGCTTCAGCCCTACAATCCAGACATGTCACCCTGAAACTTCCATGTTTCTAGTCCACTATAAAAACATAAGTGGTGACTGATGACATCTGACTTAAGAAGTCACTCTCATTCTGCCAAAGGCTTTGAGGGCAGAGTAGCAGACAGAGCTTCAGTGCATTCTCTTGCCCTTGGAGTGGGAAACTGCCCCTAAGAGGCAGAAGAATCAGCAATGACTAACAGCATGTGAATGTAAAAGGCAACGAAAACCATTGCATTAAAGATAGATAATGTGCATCCACAGGACATGTGGCCTGTAACTAACAAAAGTATCATGATGATCTATCCATTTACAAAAGATTCTGAACTAGTCCCCTATTTGGATCTCTGGGCGGGGTTGCCAAGGAGGAGGTGACCATGAGAAAAAAGACTGACTAACTGATAAAGAGTAACATTCTATGAGTTGGAGTATTAAAGTTTGAACGTACTAGGGGAGCTAGAAAATCTGATAAGGGAACTGCTAAGGCTTCATCTATAGTGCAGGTCAGTGAAATGAAATGGAAAGAAGACACAGATTTCTGGTCAGATGAGAATGGGGTAATATCAATGGTATAATGGGAATAGGATTCATTATGAATGGGAAAGGCAGGGCAGAGTGTGAGTTACTGTGGACAGTTCAGTGACAGGGTTGTTCTCATTGACAGAAAACTAGCCCAAATAATAATAGTGCAAGTATACATGTTGATGTGGCATGCAGAGGATGAAGAGATAGAGAAAGTATATGAGGACACCAAATGGTAATTCAGTAAATAAAGGCAAATAAAAATCTATTATTCCTGGGGGACTGGAATGTAGCTGTAGTGGAGGGAATAGAAGAAAGGTTTAAGGGAGAATATGGTAGTAGGAATGAGAGAGGAGTAAGACTAATGGAGCTCTACAATAAATGTCAGTTAACGATAGCAAATACCCTATTCAAGCCTCACAAGAGGAGGTGGTATACTTGGTAAAGGCCAGGAGATACATGAAGATCTCTAAAATCAACTGTAAAAATGGTGGTCATGGAAGTTGGAAAGAAAACCATAAGTACAAGGAAGGCAAGTGCAAAAAAACAAAAACCATAGATAATAGACAAAATACTGTAGCTGACTGACAAAAGAGGAAGAACAAAAATCTTCAGGGAAATTCAGGAATACAGAAATACAAGGCACTAGGAATGAAATAAATGGGAAGTGCAGGGAAGCTAAGGCAAACCGACGACATAAAAATGTGAAGAATTTGAAAAAGAAATTATTGTCAGAAGAGCTGACTCGGCATATAGAAAAGTAAAAACAGCCTTCCATGAAGTTAAAATCAAGGACAGTAATATTAATAGTGCAATGGGAATTCCACTGTTAAGTGCAGAGGAGAGAGCAGATAGGTGCAAAAGATACATTGAAGGCCTCTACGAGGGGGAAGATGTGTGTGATGATATGATAGAAGTAGAAACAGGAGTCAACAGGGAAGAGATATGGGATCCAGTATTAGAATCAGAATTTGAAAAAGCTTGGAAGACTTAAGATCAAGTAAGGTAGAAGGGATAGATAACATTCCATTGGAATTTCTGAAATCACTGGGGGGGGGGGGGGGGGGGGGGAGTGGCAGCAAAACAACTATTACATTGGTGTGTAGGCAGTATGAGACTGGCAATATACTGTCAGACTTTCAAAACAACATCATTCACACATTTCCATAGATAGCAAGAGCTGAAAAGTGCAAGACTTATTGTATAATCAGCTTAACAGCTTATGCATCCAAATTGCTGACAAGAACAACGCACAGAAGACTAGAAAAGGTACTGAGGATCCATTAGATGACAATCAGTTTGGCTTTAAGAAATGTTAAGTCACCATAAAGGCAGTTTTGAACTCAATTGATAATAGAAGCAAGACTGAAGAAAAATTGAGAAACATTGAGTGGGTTTGTTGACTTGGAAAAAGTGTCCAACAGTCTAAAATAATGCAAGATGTACAAAATTCTGAGAAAAATAGAGGTAAGTTATAGGAAAGATGGGTAATATACAATACATACAAGAACAAAGAGTGAACAATATGAATGGAATACCAAGAATGAAGTACTCAAATTAAAAAAGGTGTGAGACAGGGATGTAACCATTCACCCCTACTGTTCAATCTGTACATTGAAGAATAAATAAGTGAAATAAAAGAAAAGTTCAATTGTGGGATTAAAATTTGGGGTGTAAGGAGATCAATGGTAAGATCTGCTGATGACCCTCCTATCCTCAGTGAAAATGAAGAAGAATTACAGCTTGACTTGAATGGAATAAACAGTGCAATGAGTACAGAATTGAGAGTACTCTGAAGAAAGACAAAAGTAATGAGAAGTAGCAAAAATGAGAACAGTACGAAACTTAACATCAGAATTGGGGATCTCAAAGCAAATGAAGTTAAGCAATTCTGCTACCTATGAAACAAAATAACCCATAAAGGAGGACATAAAAAGCAGACTAACACTAGCAAAAACGGCATTCCTGGCCTAGAGAAATCTGCTAGTGTCAAACATATGCCTTTTTCTGAGGAAGAAATTTCTTATAATGTATGTTTGGAGCACAGTATTGTGTAGTAGGAAGATGTGGCCTGTGGGAAAACTGGAACAGAAGAAAATCGAAGCCTTTGAGATGTGGTTCTACAGAAGAATATTGAGAATTAAGTGGACTGATTGGGTAAGGAATGAGGAGGTTCATGGCACAATCAGTAAACAAAGCGCTATATGGAAAACACTGACAAGAAGAAGGGAAGGATGATGAGATTTGTTTAGGCATCTTGGAATAACTTCTGTGGTATTAGAGAGAGCTGTAGAGGGCAAAAACTGTAGATGAAGACAGAGACTGGAATACATCCAGCATATAGTTGAGGATGGTTGCAAGTGCTACTCTGAGATGAAATATTGACACAGGATAGGAATTTGTGGTAGGCTGCACCAAAGGAAAAAGAAGCAGAAAGGAACAAAAAAAGAAAATGTCAAAGGAAACTCCTTCAACTTAGAGTATGAACTGAAGGACGCAGAGGAGAACTGACTCCACTCACAGTCATAAGAATTCTGGGAACAGGGAATCCTTTGGTTCATGAAACAGAGGGATAGTTGCACTCAAGCCCTGGTGATTACTTTTAAATAAAGACTTCAGCTATAGCCAAAGTGTTGTTACACACCTTTTCTTCTGAACACCCCATGTATTAGCATAAGCAACAATACAACACTGAAATTAGCTTAATTTTTTTCTGGGGACTGTTTGACAGAATAGAAAGTATGAGCTATGAGAAAGTTGCTTAGGATTATTGCTAAGATGTTTTAATTGTTAAAGTAGCTTTTTGAAAAGTCTGCACCAGAATACTGCACACCTTTCTGCACAAGGAGATGTGATCCAAATGCAGATTGGATTTCTGCCTAGTATTAAGTGAGTGAAAACTGCAAATTATTAGGAATAAGCTAAGATTATTAACGACAAATGACATTAAAGAAAATAAATATTGAGAGGCCAATGTCAGAATTCCCAGAATCTTGAACAGGTGTCAACAAGAAGTTCACTAACTTACACCAAATATTGCTTAAATTGCCTGTTTCTGAGACAAAAATACTCTCTGTGAATGGAATGAGTTACCTCAGAATGTCACTTATGTCATAAGTGAATGAAAACAACATAGACTAATTTTTGTGTTGAACTATCACTTACTTCAGATACTGTTCAAATGGTAAATATAGCAGCATTCAGTTTTTGAATGAGATCCCAAAATCCCAAAGATGGGTTTTCTGTGCTACCTATCTCAACACCTAGGACTTTGAACTGTTCAGACCCACCAACCACGTTCCCATTCTACATAATGAAAATGTGAGTTTTAGTTCAGTGCTTTGTTAGAAACTGTGCAAACTGAGTCTTGCTGTGATTTTGCGTCAATTTATTTTTCTACAGTCCATGAACTTATGTCTTGAACTGCACTATTCGATACATTGGCTATGTGGCACTCAACATCTTTCACTCCCAAACTAGAGTTGCCAGCAAGTATTTTAGAATCACCTGTCATATTAAAAGTCATATCCAGTAATGGTCCCAGCACAGACCCATGAGGCACATTCCACTTAACTATGCCCCAGTCAGACGCCACTTTGTAGCAATTCTCTTTCCTATGGAGAATGACCTTTTGCTGTCTGTTCTTAAGGTATGAGAGGAACCATTTATGAGCTACTCCTCTTATTCTTTGATGGTCCAAATTTTGCAGTAATATTTTGTGACAAACACAAGCAGCTAATTTAAATCAAAGGAAATGCCTAGTGCTCACAACGTTTTCTTTAATCCATTCAGTAACTCACCAAGAAAAGAGAATACCAAATTTTCAATTGTTAAACTCCTTATGAAAACCAAGCAGAGCATTTGACAGCAACTTATGTCAGCTAAAATGACCAGTTACCCTTATATATATAGCCTTTTTAATAACTTTTGCAGATACCAATGGGCTAGAAATAGGTCTAAAATTTCTACATTATCTCTTTCTCCTTTTTTATAGAGTGGTTTCACTATTTATTTCTTTAATCATTCAGGAAACTGGTCCAGCTAGAGAAAAAAATTACAAATGTGGCTAATTGCTGGGCTAAAATATGCACCAGAGTACTTCAGTAATCTTCTAGGTACCCCATCACATCCATGACAGTAATTAGTCTTAGAATTAAATATTGACTGTTTCCCTCTTGTTGGTATCATGGAGGTATATTTCAGATAGTTGTCTTGGAAAGCTCGCAGCATTCTCTTTGATAATCTAGGGTGCAGGGGTGCAGATTTGAGGATGCAAAGTAAGACTTCTTCTCACTCAGAGATAGAACATTTAATGGGTTACTGCCCCCTCTAATTAACTCCAAACTATCAAGGAGACTGCCACTGCACTGTGCTCTTTCTGTCCCTCCCAGAGGAGTCCACCATCCTGTGTCACCTTTGCAGTGGTCTTACCAGATTAGTCTATAGTTTTGAGCCACTTCCACATTGTGGTCACAGCAATTTACAGACAGTAACTCGCATCCTGGTGGAATGCCCCGTCCTTCTGGCTCTCTACACTAAGCGTGGTCTTTTGGATTCTTTACCTCTAGTATTGGTGGACGACTCATGGACAATTGAACTGGTTCTCTATTTTCTCCATGGAAGTGGTTTTTATTCTCACATATAACATTTTTAATTACTTTCAGGGTGGGGGCAAGGTGGCTGCAATTAGGACTTCTTCCACCATATGCTCAGTTTGAGGGTCCCTCAAACTTATCTCCTTTGCCAGCTGCCTTGGCGATTCCTCTTTTACTCAGTTTCATTTGCTTTTAGCTGTGGTTGATCCAATATCCATCTATTTTCAGTTTAAGGGTAGCGCTCTAACGAATAGTGGATGCTGTTCCTATCTTTAACATTTTGAGTATATTGGATCAGGGATGGAACAGTTGTGGGCAGGATGGTCTCTGTCACAGGCAAAGCCCAAGTATACTCTCTCCTGGCCCCAATTACCTACCGGCCGGATTATTTCTCTCTCCCTATTTTATTATTGTCAGTTCAACTGATGCATATTATGTTTTTGGCCTTCTCTCTTTTACTATTACAAATTTCCTGATTAGAACACATTTTTTACTCTGTAACTGTCTTCATTCTTAACAAGGTTGGTGGGGATTGGATGCAGTTGAGGTTTCTTTTGCCATAGATGAGCCGTGGCAAATCTGGCAAATCCCTTGTCTGCTCTGAGTTATCAAATGGCCTAACCCTTATACTTTTTCTACCCTTTAAATTATTTCTGAGCTCCAGTATCATGCTGTCAGTGCCTTGATTCTACCCACCCTACATGTTTCCGTAATTCATTCAAATTTCTGGCTGATGCCACTGTCCTCAGATGAACTACTCTTTGACCGAGTGACTGATGTCTCCATTGTTCTGGTTGATGCCACTGTCCTCAGATGATCTACTCTTTGACCGTATGACTGATGACTCCATTGTTTAGTCCTGTAACAACCAACCAAACAACCTTTATTAGATGACAGTAGTGCGGCTGTGGGGGTAGGGTTCATTGGGCCATAGTGGGAACTACACTCCTGGAAATTGAATAAGAACACCGTGAATTCATTGTCCCAGGAAGGGGAAACTTTATTGACACATTCCTGGGGTCAGATACATCACGTGATCACACTGACAGAACCACAGGCACATAGACACAGGCAACAGAGCATGCACAATGTCGGCACTAGTACAGTGTATATCCACCTTTCGCAGCAATGCAGGCTACTATTCTCCCATGGAGACGATCGTAGAGATGCTGGATGTAGTCCTGTGGAACGGCTTGCCATGCCATTTCCACCTGGCGCCTCAGTTGGACCAGCGTTCGTGCTGGACGTGCAGACCGCGTGAGACGACGCTTCATCCAGTCCCAAACATGCTCAATGGGGGACAGATCCGGAGATCTTGCTGGCCAGGGTAGTTGACTTACACCTTCTAGAGCACGTTGGGCGGCACGGGATACATGCGGACGTGCATTGTCCTGTTGGAACAGCAAGTTCCCTTGCCGGTCTAGGAATGGTAGAACGATGGGTTCGATGACGGTTTGGATGTACCGTGCACTATTCAGTGTCCCCTCGACGATCACCAGAGGTGTACGGCCAGTGTAGGAGATCGCTCCCCACACCATGATGCCGGGTGTTGGCCCTGTGTGCCTCGGTCGTATGCAGTCCTGATTGTGGCGCTCACCTGCACGGCGCCTAACACGCATACGACCATCATTGGCACCAAGGCAGAAGCGACTCTCATCGCTGAAGACGACATGTCTCCATTCATCCCTCCATTCACGCCTGTCATGACACCACTGGAGGCGGGCTGCATGATGTTGGGGCGTGAGCGGAAGACGGCCTAATGGTGTGCGGGACCGTAGCCCAGCTTCATGGAGACGGTTGCGAATGGTCCTCGCCGATACCCCAGGAGCAACAGTGTCCCTAATTTGCTGGGAAGTGGCGGTGCGGTCCCCTACGGCACTGCGTAGGATCCTACGGTCTTGGCGTGCATCCGCGCGTCGCTGCGGTCCGGTCCCAGGTCGACGGGCATGCGCACCTTCCGCCGACCACTGGCGACAACATCGATGTACTGTGGAGACCTCACGCCCCACGTGTTGAGCAATTCGGTGGTACGTCCACCCGGCCTCCCGCATGCCCACTATACGCCCTCGCTCAAAGTCCGTCAACTGCACATACGGTTCACGTCCACGCTGTCGCGGCATGCTGCCAGTGTTAAAGACTGCGATGGAGCTCCGTACGCCACGGCAAACTGGCTGACACTGACGGCGGCGGTGCACAAATGCTGCGCAGCTAGCGCCATTCGACGGCCAACCCCGTGGTTCCTGGTGTGTCCGCTGTGCCGTGCGTGTGATCATTGCTTGTACAGCCCTCTCGCAGTGTCCGGAGCAAGTATGGTGGGTCTGACACACCGGTGTGAATGTGTTCTTTTTTCCATTTCCAGGAGTGTATAACTGATACACATCACTAGTAGAGAATATTTTCATTTTCAGCAAATAATTAAAGTCTGTATTAACACATTACTGTAGCAGTAACTGGAGGTGTTTTTTTTATTTTTTTTATTTTTTTTAATGCCTGATTATGGATTTTCAACATGAAAACAGAAATTCTAAATATAAAGTGAGAAAGATCCGGAACCTATTTTTTTCTTCTTATTTTTTTTTTTTTCTCCATCAGTCTTCTGACTACTTTGGTGAGACACACAACAACTTCCTCTCCTCTGCCAATCTCTTCATCTCAGAGTAGCACTTACACTCAACATTCTTGATTACTTTTCACTTTGATTTCAATCTCTGTCTCCCCTTACATTTTTAGCCTCTACAGCTACCTCTAGTACCATGTGTATTAGCACAAGTCCTATTATCCTGTCTCTTCTTCTAGTCAGCATTTTCCATGTATAATTTTTCATGCCAATTCTGTGAAGAATCAGGTCAATTCGTATCTTATCAGTTCACTTGATTTTCAGCATCCTTCTGTAGTACCGTATCGCACATACTTTGGTTCTTTCCTTTCCAGTCTCCTTATATTCTGTGATTCACATCCATACCATGTTATGTTTCAGATGTACAATATCAGGAATGTCTTCCTCGAATTAAGGCTTATGTTTGAAACTAGAATACTTATTTTAGTGAGCAATACCCTCTTTGTCTGTGCTCGTCTGCTTCTTATACCATGGTTGCTTTGCCAGTCTTGTGTTATTTTGGTTCCAAGATATCAGAATTGCTTCAGTTTGTCACCTTTATTGTCTCCAACATTTTTGTCATGTTTATCACAACTCTCATTCTTGCTACTCCTCTTTATTTTCATCCTTCTGTGATTCACTCTCAGTTCCTAGTCTGTACTCGGGAGACTGTTGATTTTATTCAGTAGATCCTGTAATTCTTTCTTGCATTTGCTGAGGATAAAAGTATCATCAACAATCCCTGTCATTGATATTCTTACATTCTGAATTTTAATCTGTGTCTTGAACTTTTCTTTTATTTCCTTCATTGCTTTTTTTAAGTACAGCTTGAGCATTAGGGGAGAGAGATTGCATGACTGCCCTTTTTAATCAAAGTGCTTCTCTGTTGTTCTTCCATTCTTATTGTTCCCCATAGTTTCTTGTACATATACCATGTTACCTATCTTTTCATGTAGCTTACACCTATATTGTCTGAAAACTTCAACCTTTTTTTTTAAACATTTTATGTTGTTAAATGCTTTCTAGGTTGATGAATCATTTGTTAAGAAACATTTTTAAAAAAGGACTAAGTTTTTAACATGATGTTCACAGTGACCCCTCATGTAGAGCCAGGAGACTGGCCAAGTACTTTGCCACTTAATTTGTTGGTTAACCCTGCGGCGGGCTTGTGGCGGCATACAGTGCCGCCAATTTTGTTTTCGTTCAATAATTACGTCAACGCGCTGAGCACACAACAGTGGTGCTAGATATGCTTCGATTGTTTAGTCACGCGCCAAACTGCATTACTGCGCTGTCATGACAGCCGTGGCTCACCTGTGAAGTGGACTACTGCACCGAGACGGCACTGCGTACCGCACACGCCCGGTAATGTTAGTACGTGTAGCCGTAGCACTGTGAAATGTTTTGATGATTAGAAGCTTTGTCTTACAACTCTGTGGGTGAATGAAGATTTAGTTTTTAACATTGCTTTTGTATTAGAATTATTTTATTGTCTCCCAGGTCCGCACAAAGGAAAGGACTAACACCAGCAGAAATTGAGCGTCTTCTTCTGCAATCATCTGATGAGGAATATTCTGCAGATTTCTCCGACAGTAATGAGGAAGCAGAAATAATTGAAACTGCGGATCATTCCAGCTAATATGAGCAGTCATGTGTTGACGGGAATGAAGTGAAACGAATGCCACATGATGACTGCCATTTTTATATTGGTAAGGACCAAGAAACTTTGTGGATAAATTATCCGTTAGCACTACCAGGGAAACCAAAACTTAAGAATATAATCAAAGTCCTACCTGGCCCAAAACACGCCCCGTTCATTCACACACACAAGCGCACCTCATGCACACATGACTGCCAACTCTGGCAGCTCAGGCCAGATGCGCCTATCATGTGGGATAGTAGCATCAGTCAGTAATTGAAAGTTTTCTCAAATTGTTTGATCCTGAGATAATTGATTATGTCGTTGCAAACACAAACAAGTACATAAATAACAAGAGACCTTCTGTGAGTTACTCAAGGGCTAGAGATTGCAAAACTACTTCTGCTTCTGGAATAAGGGCTCTTTTAGGAGCACTGTTTCTCATTGCTGTACAAAAAGGAGGACGCACAAATGTGTTAAAACTGTGGGCATCAAATGGAACAGGAATGGTTATTTTAATGGCAGCTTTTAGCTACAAGTGCTTTCTTCTTGCTCCGCTCTCTCAGGCTTGATGATACTTCTACAAGAAAAGAATGACTATCAACTGATAAACTTGCTGCCATGCGCAATCTCCACTCAGCATTTCTGAACAACTGCAGAAATAACTACAATCCAGGAGAGTTCACAACCATAGACAAAATGCTTGTCCCATTTCGCGGAAGTTATGGTTTTGTTCAGTACATGCCCAATAAGCCCGCTAAATAGGGATTGAAGTTGTATGCATTGTGCGATAGCAAGACATTTTATACTTTTAACTTTGAAGTATACTGCGGCAGACAGAATCCTGGACCATATGTTGCATCTAACCAGCCAATGGATATTGTGAAGAGATTGGTTGAGCCAATCAAGGGAACTCACAGGAATATAACTACGGACAACTACTACAATAGTTACCCTGTAGCCCAGCATCTTTTAGAAAATGGGCTAACGTTCATTGGAACATTGAAAAAGAACAAGAAGGAAATTCCTCTGGAATTTTTGCCCAACAGATCGCTAGAAATTGGAAATTGTCTTTTCGGATTTGAAGATGATTTCTGTCTTGTTTCGTGCCAAACAAAAGGAAACAAGGCTGTGTTTTTCCTGTTGTCAGTGCATGAAACTGCTGAAATCGACACCGCTGCAGGCAAGTCTGTTGTCTGTTGGACTACAATGCAAGAAAAGGTGGAGTCGATATGGTGGATTATATGTGTACATCCTACTCTACACAAAGGACTGCAAGAAGATGGCCCTTAGCATTGTTTTTTCGTTATCTGGATATTGGTGGGATAAATTCCCAGGTCTTGTTTTTTTGCAAACAATCCAAAGAAAAGATTCAGAAGAAAAACCTACCAAACAAACCTGGCCTTGGCTCTGATGGACTGCCATTTGAAATAAAGGGCTCAGCTCTCTACTCTACCACGAGATATTCAAGGATTTCTGTCACCTCATCAATCAGTTCCCGCTAATCATGATGATGAGACTGTAAGAAGGTGTGGAAGGTGCCATCTTTGTGGTGGTAAAAAAGAAAAAAAGTACTGTCACTTGCAATAGCTGCAAAAGATTCGTTTGCAAGCAACATTGCCACAATGTTGGCACATGTAATGATTGTAGAGCTTCTCCAGAGGAAGAAAGTGTGTGATTCTTGATATGTATTTACTGACTGCCCTATTCTTGATTATTACTCCAAAGTTTTCATACATATTACATGTTTTTGTAAAACTTGATTTAACGATGGTAAACAATCAAATCATATCTGTGGTTATAATTTATTCAGAATTTGTTATTAAAGTAGCACTTAGGAGATATCCTGGAAACGTATATCAGATATTCTGTAACAATTTTAATTTTCCCATGCACCTTGGATATATGTATACATATCATATTAAAAGTTGGTGTTAAGAATGACGTTATAAACAATAAATAATTAATTCCACCAAAACATAAAAAAGCTGCTTTTTTATGTATTTAAATGTAGGTGGCGCCTGCTTAAGCGCGCCTGCTGCAGGGTTAACCAGTGGTGCATAAGTTGAGGTAGAATGACATCTCATCCTTGTGGAACTTCAGTGAAGGATAAGCAACAGGTGGTCTAAGTGCCTGTGGGAGAAGATTCTTGACCACACTGTCTTCCACTGAAGACCGCTTGAAGCGCTCAGATGTCTTTTTTATTAATTCCCATTGTTGCACCACAGAGTAGCTTCCAGTAGGTATCTTTGCCTCACAGCACACAGATCTTCATATTGTAGTCCATGTACTCCATAATTACTGCTGCATTGCCAATGTCAGCAGGAGGACCACAACGCTTTCATCATTGCGTAGTGCGTGCAGGCCATTTTGCTCAGTCCTAGTCATGCTGGGTACTGGTAGCTGTGCTTTCATGAGGATACGGCTCAGATCATGCTGTATTTTATGTACTTTGTGACTTGGGAACTTGTGGGCAGCATGTTTGATGCCATTTATTATTTCACAGATAGGAATGTCCCACAGTGGAAATTTGAAGTTAAGATCTTTCTTAGGTGCTGGCATTGTACCCATGTCTCTGTCTCTCACCGTCAACTTGATGATGTTGCATTCTGAGGTTCTGTGGTCTGCACCATGTTGTTGTTGTAGTTGTTGTGAAAGATGGCTGAACTTTTCTTTCTGTTTCTCTGTGATTTATTCCTGTGATTATGTTTATTGGGAAACTGTAGCTGCATCAACCAATTCCCAGTCCAAAGGTGGAAGTATCCTTGATAGTTTCACATGCAAGGACATAAAAGCATGTCCTTTTGTATCCAACTGTTGCCTGGTGTTGTGTATCCTTTCTCATAGTAGTGCAAAGCTTGCACAACAAAGTACCATCCCAGAGGTGGCAGTGTTAATGTTGTGGGATACAGTAGCAAATCAAGGAATAGTCTTCTCATCATGGCAAAGCAGTAGGAAGCCTAGCAAACTCACTAGATTATCGTTTTTGATATGCAGCTTCCCAAGATATTTAACACTGCACAACAGTTCCTCCCTGTAGAGGTATGTAAAATAAGAATGCAGAGTCTTGCAGCAGTGCCATTGAATAAAAAGTTCTTGCATTTCTTATCATGTCAGGTGAATGGAATTACACAAGCTTTTGGCAAAGCACTCCTTGGCCATCCTCAAGTGGTATGCCTGCCAGTAGCTGGTGGTATGCCCTTATACAGGGTGAGTCACCTAAAACCTGCACCATAAATATTGTGGAAATGGAAAGTGCTTTTGATGTGCTGTTTTCATAGAATGAATTGGTAGTCAGGTACACATATTTTAGCCAATAAACAGAGTGACTGCTTCACATCGCCGGGCACATGAAACAGCAAGTCAGTATGACAATTCTGTGAGTACCAGCGATGTCACAGCCAGCAGCTAGCACATGTAAGGGTGTCCCAGCAGCCCAGTGGCAGTCAAACCACTTGACAATGGCCAAGGAGTGCTTGGCTAAGAACTCGTGTAATTTTAATCACTTAGGTGGCTGGAAACCTGAGGACTTTTTATTCAATGTCACCACCACAAGACTCTGAATTGTTATAATGAAATCATTGGCCAACAAAGTTAACTTCATAAAAGTGACAGCAAGTGTATGAATTAATAATAATCAATAACATAAATGTTAATAATGAAATTACAGCTTCTGTCAAAATGTAGACATAATGCCTACCTCATGCCCTCTTTACTGATATCTGATGATAGTTAGGCAGAAGATGACTTAGCTGTCAGTCAGCAACACTCGATCTCTTGGGCCTGATGGCATAGGTTGGTTAGTAATGATCTCATACGTTTACTGACACTGTGTATAACAAACTCCTATTAAAGACATCACAAAAATTGTTAGACTGCCGGAAATCAGTAAAATGTCAGGTTACAGTGATTTTATAGTAGTGCATTAAGGTCTTGTCCTGTCTTTCTTTTATTTAAAAAAACTTTGAACTATCTTGGTAATCATTTGAAACTGTAGGAAAAGATATATTGCTACGTACCGTAAAGATAACATGTGAGGTTGCATTAGAAGAGGGTGGCAAACAAAGAGTGTAGGAAATGGGAATGAGGAGGAGATGATAGGACAGAGAGGATGGAAACTGTTGATTGGAGGATGTGGCGACAGTATGCTACCGTAATGGTAACCCACTCATCTTTCCCCACTCCTCTCTATTTTTGCTCCATTTTTCCCATCTCCCTGCCCCACAACCTCATGGAAATGGGAATGGGGAGGAGATGATAGGACAGAGGGGATGGAAACTGTTGAGTGGAGGGTGTGGGGAGAATATACTACTGTAATGGTAACCTACCCATCTTTCCCCACTCCTCTCCGTTTTAACTCTGTTATTGCCATTTTCCTGCCCCACAACCTCTTGTTGCTGTCCCTGATGGCATCCTAGTCCCTGCACACTCCATCAACAGTGCCCTTCTCTTCCTCCACCCACACACTGCTATCCCTTCCTCTCCCCCTTCCCCTTCCCCTTCCCTTCCAACCCCCTCCAGACTGATGCTACTATCCCACATGATAGGCGCATCTGGCCTGAGCTGCCAGAGTTGGCAGTCATGTGTGCATGAGGTGCGCTTGTGTGTGTGAATGAACGGGGCGTGTGTTTCTCTTTTTCCAATGAAGGCTGTGACCAAAAGCTTATGTGTAAGTGTCTTTTCATTGTGCCTGCCTGCAATCTATATTTCCACCTGAAGTTTCCATTTTTTAGTAATCATTCAGTGACTCAGTGAACAATTCTTGTGAACTTCGAAGTTACAGAAACATTTTCCCCCATGGATAGCAGAGTACGGGTGGGGGAGAAAAGAGCACTGTCTGACAGAGTGTGCAGGGACTAGGCTGTCTACAGGCCCAGCGTCAGGAAGCTGTGGATGAGGGTGGCAGGGCCCATGCCTCATCCATTCCGTTTCTTCCAAGTTTCTGTATATGTTTAACATATTTGTACATATCTTTACATAGTTTCATGCATTTTTGTATATTTGTACATATTTTTACTTAACTGTGAGTGTTTTTGCATGTCTTTGTATATTTTTTACACATCTTTTCTGTTATCCAGCTTGCCTCAAAACCATCTAACACCTTCATTTGCCCAGTTCCACATCTTTTCCCATTTCCCCAACACCATCCCTGCCACAATGGATCCCTGCTTCATCTTTCTGCATCAGTTCAGAGAAGCATTTCTTATCTTGGCTAAAACCAGATGTCACATCCTGCTTCTTAAATGCTGCCTAAACCATGGAATCACCCCACCCCCACCCCCAATGGTCTGACCACAAAAAATTGTTTTTTCTTGATCCAACCCCTCATTCCACAATGTCCTTCACCTTTTCAGATTCCCTCAGTCCCTGATTCTCACAAACATCTCTGTGGCACAAGTATTCCACAACCATCTCTACCCCCTCTACAAGATACTGCTACTGGGCAATTCCTGCCACATACATCACATCTCTGAAATTGAATCTCATGTTCTCCGGCACCTGGAGGAGCATTCCAGACACCACCACCAACTTTCTGATATCCTACTGCCACCTCAGGGTACTACTGTCCAACCCCTATCCTACCCACAGTGTTCTTGCTCATCAAACCCTCATAGCACCCAGTCTCTGCCTAGTTGACCTTTTCAACTTTCCACATTCCCCAAAACTCTCTACCAGCACTCCACCAAATCCAGAACTGAAATAACCTTCCACCAAAACCTCCAGCCCCACAGAAGTTTCAGACCTATCCAAAGTCCTCACCTTTAGCCCTACACCCAAATTTTACCATGTTGGACTTGTCAAAGACCTACTCTCCTGCTCCCGATCCCTGCAATGGAAACACTTCTTTGCCACCAGTCTCTCCAAGCATAGCCAATCTAATCCCAACATTGAACCCTGCCTCTCACAGTTCATACCACCATCCAACCACGATTCTCCATCCCCAATCCCCCTCCCCACTCCCACCTAACCACCCCCTAGTCACCATCCAGGAATTCCTTACCTCCAACTTGACCTCACCATTCTTGAGGTCCTTTCCTCATAACACCAACCTTTCAGCAGAGGAAAGGACAGCCGTAACCTAATCATTCTACTTGCAGACAAAGGCTCCCCCACTGTCATTAAGAATCGCTCTTACTGGCTTCTGTGAATTATCTAACTCCTCCACCTATAAACTCTGCCAGAGTGATCCCACCCCAAAACTCCAACATAATCTCCAATCCCTACTTAAATCCTTAGCCCCCTCCCAGAATATCTCCCCTGAATCCATTTCCATTCTCACCCATATGACACCCCACACATTCTCCTTCTACATGCTCCCCAAGATACACAAACTAAACAATCCTTGACACTCCATTGTAACTCATTATCGTGCCCCTCTGAAAGAATTTGTCCCTCACTAACCAACACCTCCAACCAATTGCCCATAATTTAGCCTCCCACATCAAGGATACCAAACACTTCCTTCACTGACTCTCCACCACCCCCATCTCTTTACCTCATGGATCCCTGCTTGTCACCATTGATGCCACTTCCCTATGCACTAACACTCCTCATGTCCATGGTCTTATTACTATTGAATACTACCTTTCCCAATGTCCTCCAGATTCTAAACTGATTACCTAATTAATTTTATCTTAACTCATAACTACTTCTCTTTTGAAAGGAAGGTATACAAACAAATCTGTGTCACAGCCATGGGCACTAGCATGGTACCCTCCTATGCCAACCTGTTTGTGGGCCGTCTAGAGGAGACCTTTCTAGCCTCCCAAAATGCCAGATCCCTAGTCTGGTTCAGGTTCATTGATGATATCTTCTTAATCTGGAATCAGGAGCCAAGATACCCTGTCCTCATTCCATCACAACCTCAAAACTTTCTCCCCATCCATTTTACCTGGTTCCCCTCAATCCAATGTGCCACCTACCTGGACGTTGACCTCCTCCTCTCTGATGGCTCTATCCACAACTCTGCCCATATTAAATCCACTATCCACCAACAGTACCAGCATATTAGCAGCTGTCACTCCTTTCACACCAAAAAATCCCTTCCAATACAGCCTGACCACCCAGGGACAGCATATCTGCCTCACCCAGTATGCTGAGGATCTCACCAAGGCCTTCACACACACCCACAATTCTCCCACCTACCCCCTCCAACAAAGGAGACCCCCCTTCATCATCCAATGGTTCAAATGGCTCTGAGCACTATGTGACTTAACATCTTAGGTCATCAGTCCCCTAGAACTTAGAACTACTTAAACCTAACTAACCTAAAGACATCACACACATTCATGCCCGAGGCAGGATTCGAACCTGCGACCGTATCAGTACCGCGGTTCCAGACTGCAGCGCCTAGAACCGCATGGCCACCGTGGCCGGCCATCATCCAATACTACCCCAGAGTGGAACAAGTGAACCACATCCTTTGTCAGGACTTTGATTATCTAGCATCATGCCCTGAAATGAGGGACATCCTACCCAGAAACCCTCCTACTCTTCCTAAAGTGATGTTTCGTCACCCACCCAGCCTCCCCAGCATCCTAGTCCATCACTGTGCCTCTTCCAATCCGAATCCCTTGCCACAGGGATCATATTTATATGGAAGATGTGGGTGCAAGAATTGCCCAATCTACCCACCCAGCACTACCTATTCCAGTTGTATCACAGGCTTGACCTACCCCATAAGAGGCTGGGCCACCTGTGAATGCAGCCATTCCATATATCAACTTTGCTGAAATCATTCTGATATGACTACCAACCAGCTGTCCACCAGGATGAATGGTCACCACCAAACTGCGGTCAAGAGCAAAGTAGAACACCCTGTGGCACAACATGCAGATGAACATAACATGCTTGATTTCAGTGGCTCCTTCACAACCAAGACCTTATGGGTCCTCCCCTCCACCACCAGCTTTTCTGCATGGCACAGATGAGCATTATCCTTACAACACATTCTTCACTCCCAAAATTATCCAGCCTCAATGAATAGTAACCTACTGTCCCCGAACCCTCCACTCAACTGTTTTTGCTCCCTCTGTTCTATCACCTCATCTCCATTCTCATCCTCTTTGTGTGCCATCCTCTGCCAATGCATCTGCCCATCTTTCTCTTTCCCTGCTCCTTTCCTTTCTCACACCCTGTTCCCCATCCCACTCCCCACCTCCGTGCCTCACAACCTTCCTGCACTGTGCCTGTTCTCAGTCTAGTCCCTGCACATTTTGCCAGACAGTGTTCTTCTCTCTCTCTCCAACCATACCCTCCTATCACTTCTCCTTTGCTACCCCCTCCAGATTGTTGCTCCCATTCTATGTGATTGTTGCATTCTGGTCCGAACTGCAGGAGATAAGATCATGTGTGCATGAGGTGTGCTTGTTTGTGTGAATGAATGTGTGTGTGTGTGTGAGTGAGTGAGTGAGAGAGAGAGAGAGAGAGAGAGAGAGAGAGAGAGAGAGAGAGTCCTTTTCCAAAGAAGGCTTTAACCAAAATCTGTGTAACTGACATTTCATTGTGCTTATCTGCAACTTTACAAGTCATTTTATGATGAGAAGCAGTCTATATATTTTTTATATTGTTACTAGGCCACAGGTATTTTTCATATAATATATTTACCTACATCTATAAATAATATGTTCTATTTACAGAACATTGCTGCTTGTTATCCAACTTTAATACAAATGTTGCTTCTTGTCATGTGTAGCACCTGCTTTTGTTTCGTCCCAGTAACTCACCAAAAAATCTTAACACAAGCATTAATAGAAAAAATTTAATTCTAGCATTACTGAGGATGAAGAACCGGGCAATATGAATCACCCACAAGCTTCACTTTAAGTTTGCATTTATTGCAACACAACCAGTTAAAACACCAACAATTAAATGTTGCACTTGATTAGGTAGGTCACAGCTATACTGACAACAATTTACAGAAAACAGATTAAGGCTTGCAAATTTAGAAATTTTAAATTCCACAAAAATTAGGGAATAAACAGTTAAACTGGAGAACAACTTGGTTCAGATTTGACTGATATATATTATAGCACTAAAACACTTTTCAATGACGTAAATCGTAAACACTGAGAACTAAGCAAATTCATGTGCTACAGAAAGCTGGACCAGTTAGTTTAATTTGAGACTGATATTTCAGTTGGCTTACTTAAACACTAAATAAGACAGGATAAAACTGGCACTCATTAAAAGGGGATATACATTAAATCATGGAAATAGCACAATAAATTTAAAGATATCATAAATATATATATAAACAGGCCTCTAACACCACTCTGTTTCACCCTGAACAATTCAGCATATAAAAGGGGTTACAAAATTGTCCTAAAACCATCAATTTGGGTTCACATTGGCCGTGTAAATCCAACTTAATAAACTTGACTACAGTAAGTTACTCTCTAGATCTACCTAAAACTGTATATAAGATCAAAGGAATCCTAACAGACCAACATTGGCCTAAAGCTAGCTTGAGGAATTAAACCCCTGCCTAAAGCTGAGGCAGGTAAAGGAAGAGTAAGGTTGACCTCCACAAGGTGCTAAACTCATTAATTGAAGCGATTGGCTGAAGAACAAGCAAGCCATGATAGAAATCGTAACAGCCACCAGGATCCGGGCAACTGTAACAACATGTAGAAAGATACCTGCCAATAAATCTTTGCAGATTACGGGCATTCACACTGCTAGAATAAGGGTAGAAAATACAAGATGACACTCAAGAAACAGGCCTCTAACACCACTCTGTTTCACCCTGAACAATTCAGCATATAAAAGGGGTTACAAATTACTCCTAAAACCATCAATTTGGGTTCACATTGGCCGTGTAAATCCAACTTAATAAACTTGACTATAATAAGTTACTCTCTAGATCTACATAAAACTGTATATAAGGTCAAAGGAATCCTAACAGACCAACATTAACCTAAAGCTAGCTTGAGGAATTAAACCCCTGCCTAAGGCTGAGGCAGGTAAAGGAAGGGTAAGATTGACCTCCACAAGGTGCTAAACTCATTAATTGAAGCGACTGGCTGAATAACAACCAGGCCATGATAGAAATCGTAAGAGCCACCAGGATCCGGGCAACTGTAACGACATATAGAAAGCTACCCGTCAATAAATCTTTGCAGATTACGGGCATTCACACTTCTAGAATAAGGGTAGAAAATACAAGATGACACTCAAGAAATCAGAGGACTGGAATCAAACAAATAAAATTACTATTAGTTAACCGAACTCAGGGAACAACTTGGCAATAAACCAAGATGTAATGAATTAGATATACCCCATATGAGTGTTGCAAGTGCTGAGGCACTTAACAGAGCATTAAGATGACATAACGTGGACTTGACCAGGACTCAAAAAAAGAGAACATCACATGTCAGAACCCCATTTCACGGGCGGGACAAGTTTTACATCATTTAAAGTATAAAATAGTTATTTAGCTACTTACCTAAAATCTCATAGAAAACTGGATAAACAAGTTACACAAATACAAATTTAAGTCACATTTATCTTGGTTGCTTGACGTGCGTCATGAGTGGTATGGGACGTCCTGGTTATCGGTTCAAACAAAGCCAGTACTCAACCACAAGACAACAAGAATTCATTTCTAATACATTGGGCTGAATATTAAAACTGAAATGAACCCAACAGCACAAAGTGGAAGAAATGGATTAGCATACTAAAGCATCTGATAGGAACAGTCAACAGTAGTCACGACGAATAACTTCGGCAATATGGCCAGGTTACTGAATCACCGTTTTAGCAGAATGTGAATGTCAACCACCTCTGAACAAAGGTGTATAATAGGTCTTACTTTGACTGATGCACACTCTGATGTATAGTTACTGGTACCAGGACACAGTCTTGCTTGATAGGTCTTACTTCAATGGATGCACGCTCCAACGAGTAGCTACTGGTACCTTGACACAGTCTTACTTCCACACCGAGAACATAGAGGAAACAGAACTGATAGAATTTTCATAATGTCTTGAATCAGACACCTCTATTACGACCCGAAGCCAGTAACCTTATCGAGGCCACCTCCACACTGGGCATCAAGCATTGACAACTGTCGCACTACTCACGACCACTCGCCACACTGGCAGTCCTCCGCTCCCCATTCTGCACGTGCCATGCAGAACCACCCCACACAGAGCACACAGCGCCCCCTTGGAATCACTAGTAAACAAAAGATGGTGCATGGTGATGGTGGGAACTGAAATTAATGCTGCAAGCAACATTAAGAGGGAGAGGAATCGAACTACGAGGAACACACAGTTCATCATGTAGTTAACAGGACTTTTCAATCCCTGAATTTGGGTACTCATATCATTTGTAGAAAGAGTGCCTAAAGAAGAGTGTGTGTGTGTGTGTGTGTGTGTGTGTGTGTGTGTGTGTGTGTGTGTGTGTGTGAGAGAGAGAGAGAGTGCGCACGTGTGCGCGCGTGTGTGTGTTAAATTTTCTTTTGAATTGGTAGGATGGCTAATGTCTTGCATTATGTCAAATGGGACCTTGCTGAACATCTTCTAACCAATGAACATAACTCCATTTTGAACAAGAAGGCGAAGTCCACATGAAAATTATTTGTGTGTCTTTGTGTAAATTAAAGTTCAACTGGAACTGATCTTTATTATTAGAAACAAAAACCATTAAGGAGTAAATGTATTGCAAAGTGGGCCTTAAAAAGGTTTCCATGAGATGCGCTGTTATCTACTTAATACAATATTCTCACTGTTCACTTCTGCTGAATAAACACTTTATTTACTTCAGTTGCAGTGCTGTAGAAGATATTTCCATAAGACAACAAGGAGTGGAAACAAGCCAAATAGCACAGTACATCTGTCTTTAGGGCAACACAACAAGAGATGCTTTCAATTGCATAACTGTCATCTTATTTATTAGTTTGTGTATTCCGAGGCATCTTGCACTTTGCATTGTACCCTATGTGGGGAATGTGCCATCACCACAGGGTGATTGTGAGTGGCAGTCTGTCCATATCACTGGAGGGCGGAGGCCAATGGGGTGGCCTCACCCATTTGCCCTGTGAGTGGACAGGGGTCCATTCCTTCAGCAGGGTCTAAGCAGGCACGTTGGGGGAAGCATGTGTTAGTTATTGTGAGGTCTAGTGTAGGTGCATGGCGGAACCTGTTAGGAAAACAACATACAGGACTGGAAAAAAATCCATGTGTGCTCGATATGTCTGCTGATAGGGCCTCATATGACAGTGAGATGTGGACGACGCTCTGGCTGCAGCTATTGAGCATCCAGAGTCCAACTCTTGTAACATGATGCATATTTAGGTGAGCTAATTGGCCACCCAGTATCAGTAGGAGGTAAGATGAATTTGTTGTACTGCTGAACACTAGCAGTCCCATACAAAGACTAGCTATGTTGCCAGAAATGGGGAAAATCTCAAAGCTGGGAATTTGGACAGCTGTTACTTGCATGACCTTTGTGCAGAAGATGCTCCAAGAAATGGCAGAGTGTCAGAGTATCTTAAGGATGGCTAAGTTACAGCTATTTGAGACACTACAATAATAATAATCACATATCAAAGCAAATCTGAATACACAGTCAATCTCAGATAAATGAGGCACATCCAGTGACACAACAGTAATTTCAATATCTTTAAAACAACAAAGATTAATAATTTACAATGTGAAATATTTTCACAGTGAACCTCTGAATTAACAATTTTAAGTGCTTCAATTGTTTTCAAAATACAATACCTCAGATGATAGCAATGCACTGCAGCTATCATTACTGAAAGCTATGTATCTGTATCAACTTTATTTCCTGATCCATTACGTCTTTTGTATCTTTTTTATTAAGCAAATGTTTATCAGAACATTGTATTCTTCACATTTGTGCAGCTAATGAATACAGCATGAATACCTCACATATTGTCATACTTTTGTAGTTATTTAATGAACAGTTTACTATTTTGCCAGTAACTTTATTTAAATGTTGAACGCAAGTGCTGTTAAAAAACTGTGCTAATTTAAAAGTGGTTAATCACATGTGTTAGCTGACAGCACAATTGAAAAGAGAACCAAAAGATGCTTCTGTTGATAAGACATAAATATTTGTTTGAATAATGTTTAATTACAATCTGTTATCATTTATTATGAGCTCACTTGTGCGAGAATATTGTGTCATTTATTTATCGACAAACTTTATTTATGTTTATTGTGAATGGTCTGAGTGTGACTGAATGTTTAAAACATTTCTTTATTTAAATACTGTCATAATATATTAGCTTAGTCTGGGAAGTGGTCAAGATGAGTCAGATCATGTCTAGAATGATGTATTTTTGCTGGGGATGACCTTCAGCCAATGGAAAAGCAGACAGTAGTTGAACATTGTGTGAGTCAAGTAGAGATTGAGACTTTTCAAGTGAAGAGCTCAAGACAACGATTTGGGACACTTCTACATTTGTGCTGGAAGAACATAGACCCACCTGTGGTAATGTTTATGATTCAGTCATATAGGTGACTGATTCTGAGTGGTGAACGGCTGCTACAATACTCTAACTTTTGAGGCTACTCTAAGTCTCAAGAGATCTGAGTGTGCTCCATGGCAGGATTCTAACTTTATGTGATTTTATTACAGGACTGAGAATAAACAGAGTATAAGCTACTATTCTTTGTATTGTGTGTTTCAGTTTGTGAATCCTCATATTGAACTCTGAACTGTTTTGAGCTGATGAATATGTCATGTATGGTGATTATGAAATGGACTTAGTTTCTGCATGTATTGATTATGATTTAGTTTGAGGATTTGCTACCGTTGTAACACTATCAATGTAACTTTACTGCATTTGATAAGGATATTTCCTGTCTGTATTTTAACTGAGTATCATGGGACCACTTTCCATTTATTTGAGATGTACTTTCTTGAATAAATGTTATTCAACATAATTCTCTGTCATCTAAATCAATTACAGCCATTAGAATAGAATCCTTGTTATTAAATTAATCATCCACCTTTCATTTTATATTTCTGTGTGTTTTAGTAATTCGCAATTCAAGCCAGAGAATAGACTGACTGCAGCATCACAGCTACGGGTTATTATTTGCAGTGAATTAGTTGCAGGGCATGAAAGCACAAATGTGCAACTCAAACCTGACAGCATCGACCTATTCTCTTTAAACAGAGCCATTTGTAGCCCATGTACCTAAAGTATGAGTAACGGTAGGTAGACATGCTACTGGTTTGCTCATATAGGATGCTGTTTAGGAAATGCAACTACACTGGCAGTAACCATTAGGCACCATACACTGTCTGTAAGTTGTGATGCACATTGACACCAATTTTGTCTGTCACTTGAGTTCTGAGGTTATCCTAAGTTCATGTGGGCATCAAGTGGAGGTTGTAAAAACTGTTTCCCTTGCTCATGAGGTGCAAGCAGAGCTCACAATTTGCAGCACCATTCCCAAAATTGATCAGAGTCCTTTAATTTGGAGTCAAGTGGAGGGGCTCAAACAAAGGCTTCACCAATTTTCTCGCAGTCTTGGCTACAGATTTTTATATCTGCTTTAGAGGGTGGAGAAGTGTAGGACTTCCCTTGATATGTCAGGGGTGCGCTACACATAGGAAGCAGTGCTTGGGTCCAGGGAGTGCACATGAGGTTTTTTTAAGCCAGGCAGTATTTTGAGGTGTTCTGATGAATGTTCCCCTGTCAATATACAGAGAATAGAATCAGACTGCATACAAAGTAAACACACTTTGACTGTCAAAATTTTTGCAGTAAAATGTCAAAGTATTTGTAACTATGTTCCAGAATTTACTGCCCTCCCAGAAAGTTGTCACACTTGGAACCAAAAGCTGGCTTAACCCAGAGTAGAAAGCTCTGTAATATTTAGCAAGGCATGGAATTTATATCAAAAAGACAGATCAGATGCCATAGGAGGGGAAGTGTTTATTGCAGTTGACAAAAATATTATGTCTATTGAGGTGGAAACTGAGTCTCACTGTGAAGTTATCTTAATGGTTCTACCTAAACTGAAGCTAATTATTAGATATTTTTACTAGTAATCCAGTTCTGCTGTGACAGTTTTCGAATCATTTGAAGAAAGTATATCCCCAGTAGCACAGAAATACCCAGATCGTGAAATATTAGTTGGAGGTGACCTTAGCCCACTAATTATGAGCTGGGACACCTATGAATTCATTGTGGTTGCTACAGACAGGCAGACTTTGTAAAGTACTTTTGAACATGCTTTCCAAAAACTGTTTTGAGCAACTAGTTCAACAACCCACATGCAATGAACTTTGAAGCAACAAGCAGGCCTGGCCTTATCGACAGTCTCAGTATAGAGACAGGAATTAGAGATCATGATGTCACCACAGCGATGGTGGTTACTAAAGTTATTAAATGAATGAAGAAGACTAGGAGGGTAACTTTGCTACAAAGAGCTGATTAGCAGTTCTTAGCATCCCACTTAGACAAGACATCCTTTAGTTCTAATATGATATATGTAGAGGACTTATGGGCAAAGTTTAAATGGATTGTAAAACATGTTCTAGAGAAGCATTGCCGAGTAAGAGGATTAAGGATAGAAAGACCCACCATGATTTAATAACAAAATATGGAAAATGATAGGGAAGCAGAGACTGTTGCACTCTAAGCTGAAAAACATAATGCACAAATGACGGGAGGCAAAAGTTAGTAGGAATTAAAGTGTCTGTGAAAAGATTGATGTGCAAAGCATACAACTACCACCATTGTACCTTAGCAAAAGATCTTGCTGAGAATCCAAGAAAATTCTGGACCTACATAAAAATCACTAAATGGGCCAAAAACTTTGATCCAATCCTTGTTGACCAGTCTGGTGTGGCAATAGAAGACAGAAAAAGGAAAGCTGAAATGTTAAATTTTGATTTTAAGAAATCATTCACACAGGAAGATCATGCAAACATACTGTCATTTGACCATCAGTCAGCATCCAGAATGAAGTAAATAGTAATATGCTTCCCTGACATAAAGAAGCAACGGAGAAAGGTGAAAACAGGTCTGTATGGAGTCCCAATTCAGTTTAGAAAGAGTACTCTATAGCATTGGCCCCTTACTTAGCTTACATTTATCATGAATTTCTCATCCAATGCAAAGTCCCACGTGACTGGAAAAAAAGCTCCTGTGTGTAAGAAGGGTAAAAGAAGGGGCTACAAAATTACAGACCTATACTCTTAACATCAGTTTGCTGCAGAATTCTTGAAAATATTCTCAGTTCAAAGATGATAAATTTCCTTAAGACAGGGAAGCTTCTGACCATAAATCAGCATGGATTTAAAAAGCTTCACTCAAGTGGAACTCAACATGTCCTTTTTTCACACAATATCGTGTGAATAATGGATGAAAGGCAACAGACAGATTCCATACTCAGATTTTTTGAAATCATTTGATAGAGTGCCCCAATGCAGACTGTTAATGAAGCTACCAGCATATGGAATAGGTTCCCAGATGTGAGAGTGACTCAAAGACTTTTTAAGTAATAGAACTTACTGTGTGGTCCTCGATGGTGAGTGCCCTTTAAGGACAAGGGTATTGTCAGGAGTTCCCCAGGGAAGTGTGATAGAACTGCTCTTATTCTCTGTATACATAAATCATCTGACAAGACAGGGTGAGCAGCAATTTATGGCCATTTGCTGATGATGCTGCAGTGAAAGGTAAGGTGTTGTCATTGAGTGGCTGTAGGAGTATATAAGATGACTTAGACAATATTTGTAGTTGGTGTGATGAATGACAATTTGCTTTAAAAGTAGAAAAGTGTATGTTAATGCAAATGAGTTGGAAAAATGAACCCTTTATGTTCAGATACAGCATTATTAGTGTTCTGCTTGACACAAAAGAAACCCCAACTGCATCCAGTCCCTCCCTCCCCCTCTCCAAGATAGTTACAGAGTGAAGAACGCCTTCTAATTGAGAGTTTGTAATAGTAAAAGTGAAAAGGCTAAATAAAAATACAATGGGCATCAGTTGGACCAACAATAACAAAATAAGGTGAGAGAAATAATCATGTCAGTAGGTGGGTGGGACCAAATGAGTGTAAATCGAGATTCTGCATTCGATGGGGTCTGTCCTGCCCACAGCTGTCTCACCCGTCTTCCATTATACTCAAAGTGTTAAAGATGGAAACAGAATCCACTATTCAAAAGAGTGCTACCCTTAAAACAGAAAATAGGGTGCAGTAAAAATGGGCTAATCACAGCTAAAAACAACTGAAACAGAGTAAAAGAGGGATCATCAAAGCAGCTGGCGAAGATGGTAAGGTCGAGGGTCCGTCACACCGAGTATACACATGCACAGACAGATTCACAGGCATGACCAGAAAATGCTGACTAATGTTCTATGGAGGAAAAATTAGCTTAAAGAAATAGAAGTAGATCTTAAACAAGGAGGAATCAGTTAGGAAAGGATAAACGAACAAGCTAATTCAGAAACAAAACTATGCCCACAAAATTTTGATTAAAAGAAAGAAAACAGGGAAAACAAGGGCAGAAAAAAGGAAACACAAAATAATTGAATAATCATCTAACATTCAAGTTTAGACACTGTCTTAAGGGCAGAGAAGTATAATAATAATCATTAATAACAATGGAAAATCTAATCCAGCAGTGTCAAGTTTAAAAAAAAAATAATCTTGGTACCAGTCTTTCATTTCACTTTAGACAGTACTTGCATAACCAGAAGGAAATAAATGTGATCTTGAAGCCACAAGGCATTAATAATCAACTTCCAGTATTAAATCACATTTTTTTTATTAAAAAACAAAATCATATTATATGCAATTTGCACACATATGGCATTTCAGATTATCCATTCAGGTACTCAACCACTAAAAATATTCTCTGTTTCTGAGTATTTTTCATTGTTAGATTTCAGTCTTGTTTGTGTGCCTTTAAATGACAACACTTCTACCATTCAATGAATGATTACCTTTAATCCTAAATTATTGACAGGTTTGGAGTTATAATTGTGGTTGAGGATGAACAATTTAAAATCATCCTTTGGAAAATGTGTGTCAGTTTTAATGATGTAAGTCATGTTTATAATCAACAAAAATTGTGACTGCAGGGACACCATCTCAGTTTTGAAGAACTAGTGAAATTATGGACTTCATCTTTGATGAAAAGCTGATCTGGACACTACTCTTGAAAAACCTGTACACAAAGAGCCCTTAAAGCTCTAAACATGTTAACAGAATGTTGCTTAAGTCAGACAGGTCCCACTTGTAATTATTCTGTGGAATCTTTCCTCAGCCCAACTAGGCAATGTTTGTACTGTGTGTGGTACTACTTGGCTGGTCTGCTATAAGACCTTGGAATACATCCTCCATGATGCCATAAACTGACATCAATGATCTGCAGAACATTTCCCAAACCTCCATTAGCACCCCAGTGAAAATTTTTCATGACTATCATGCTTCTCTGGTCTACTTAACCCCACAGTGTCCAGCCTTTAGACTCATTGGTCCTCTGTAAAGATATTGTGTTTCCATACCACAACAGAGCAATAAGACCATTTGAAATTTGAGAAAAAGACCCAAGTATCTGATGTGACAGATCTCACTGTTTCAGCACTTCTTCACTTATATTAAAGCCTAGGCTTTTTCCAAGTTCCAAAAAGCAAAAAACCTTGAACACCACTTTTAATTTTTATATAATCTTTTTAAGCATTTACAGATTAGCATTGAACCTTTACAGTTATTTGCATTGATGGTCCATGAATGATGCTATCAGCTTTTCCCCAGGTAGTACTTAAGTTCTTTTTCTCCCCCACAGAAGTTATTGTAGACATAGGCAACCTTCAAGACACTGAAACTGCTGAGTTGCGAGTGATGGTCAGACTCACCATCACACAATTTATTAAATGTACTGAGTGCACAATATGTCACAAAACATATAGAATACGTATCATTTACCACAATGGAAATCAAAGGGTCACGAAGTAACATGAGTATCCAGAGAAATGAATTAATTGATATGAAAACAAGAGTCACTTACAATAAACATTCTTCCCCTGGGCACTAGAATCTTCCTTGTGTAGAGAAAGGTGATGTTTAGGTGGGAGAATAAGTAGCTAGAGGTACAAAATAAGTTAAGGCAGGTTAAGCCAAGAGTTCTGACATGTTAGGCATGGAAAAAATAGGACACATGCACACCTCCACCAATGGGAGAATACAGAAGTGTAAGGTGCTATTGTGTCAGTTTTTGCTGGACATCTCATAACTTAGTGCATTTTACATTCTGACAAATGAGCAGCCTTGGTGTAGCTACATTATTGGTTTCTATTTTTGGTAATGAAGAGAAGAGAGTGCAAAAGATTTTGGTTTTGTCTCTCTTTTCTTGTCTCTTACTAAATTTATTCTGGGAAATATTATAAATCTGATGGAGTTCGTTTTAGATCTTCAAACTACTATTATCTTTTGCTCCTTAAAATGCTATTTATTTTTATCATTCTTTGTTCTGTTTTAACAAAATGGCGAGAATCAGTTTACCTGCTGTTCAGATGCACTTGCAAGAACCATAACATTAATGTCACCCATTCATTCATTTGTATATAATGTTCTGTAATTCCCATTATGAAGAAGAGCCTTCAGAAATGTGGAATGAGTCAAGTTATAAATTAAAAGGAAGCAGCCACTAGACTAGAATTGTATACATTGCATTTAAAAAAGTATCACCAGTGCTGATGTAGTTCATCTTCTGTTATTTATATTTCTAGTACTGTGGTTGTAAATTTCACTGTTCATCTTAACTTCACTCTTATTACAGCAAATATAATTAGGTTTAAATGTATTGCTGCATAAGTGTAAGAATACTAAGGTCTCTTCCTGAAAAAGCTTCCGTAAGATGTTGGTTATCAACTTACTACATGACTCTGTAAAACTAATTTCTCTTTAACCTCAGCTGCATTACCTCACAAGATTATATTATGTAACAGCACTTAAAGAATGTATGCACAGTATGCTGCAGTTCTCTCCTGTTTAAAAATCTATTTACTGGGCTTTTTACTCAATTTACCCGTGTGACACATCAGTTTATTGTCCATCTGGATGTGTAAAAACTTCATCTGTGGAGACTCATCCTGTTTTGCCCACTGATCTCTTACTTTTGGTACCTATAAGTCATTTTTGTTTGTTCGGAACTGCACAATATCAGACTTTGTAAGATTATGGGTTAAGGTGTTTGCTGTGAACCAGACCTAAGCCTGTTCCCTTGTTCTCCTGACTGTATCTGGTATTGATATGATTTAGCACTTTATTAGTACACTTGTGTCATCAGTAACTTTTGTATCTCTTACTGTACTCCTTGGAGCAAACCCAATGCACCACTTAAAGGAACTAGAACACAATTTGGAAAACAAATTTATTATCAGTCAAACTGATCAGAATAAAACACAAGAGTCAGAAATATGCATTGATGAGCCTGCTTAACAGTGTGTTGGTCCACTTCTGGAACTTAATATAGCAACGAGTCTGCATGCCATAGATTCGGCAAGTCCCTGGTAGGTTTCTAGAGATACATAGTATCAGATGTCTATACACAGGTCATACAATTTCCATAAATTAACGACCAGCGCATTTTGGGTGCAGAGCTGGTGTTCGATAGTAACCCAGATATGTTCAGATCAAGTTTATTTCGTAACCAAGATATTATCATGCCCTTCAAACCACTGTTGCACAATTCTGGCCTTGTGAAAAGGCCTGAATGGTTGCAGGCAATCTGAAATAATGTTTACTTACACTGCAGCTTCAATTCCTATCACAGATCCCACGAAAGCTCAAGTGAATCTCCTGCATAGCATAACACTGACCCCACCGACATGTGTCCGGAGCACAGTGCATGTTTTGAGCAGTCGTTCATCTGGATGAAGGTGTATCTGGACATGACAATTGACCTTGTGTGACCTTTAATCTCAATGATCCTGTTCCCACTGCAATCCTAACAGTTGATTTCTTGGGCCAATAAGGGAACACATAGCAATTGAATCTACATTTCAGAAACAGTCATAGAGTTCGTGCCAACCTTTGAGTTAACACAATATCAAATATAGCAGTTTTGAAGAGTTGTCCAATGTCCTTGATAAATCTTTCATGTGTACCATGAATACTTCTTTATTCTGAATTTAATTATATTCAGTGATATCATCTGTTAGTGAAATCCTCCACTTTCTGTTGTTCAGATAACACTCCATCCATGGGGAATGCATTTAATGCCATAGTATTTCAATTTTCATAGTAGAATTGTATGACCTAACGTTTGAAGACCATATTAAGATCACAGAAAATGCCAACAGCTTCTAGAGCAGAATTTTGAGATCACGGGTTGCTTCCACAGTGGAAGAACCTTTACAGAAGCCAAACTGAGTTGTTGTTGGAATATTATTCTCAATATTCTATTGCAAATTATCTTCTCAAAAGGCTTTGAGAACGTAGATAGCAAGCAGATGTATGTCTCTATTTTTATAAATAAGTCTTACAACTGAATACTTCTTTGAGAAAATATATTTCAGTTGGTTACAGAGGTAACTCGAGGAGGGGAGAGAGGGCATTACCAATTCAGCATAAAAGTTTTGCACTTCGGCTGAAATACTATCACAGCAACAAAATGTTTTTTCTGAGCTCTTTAATATTTGATTTGGCAAACAAAACTGATGTCTGTTGGTGGTGCCTACCCAATTAAGTATAATGGATGAGTTTCTGATGATCCGTTATGTTTTCAGTTACTGTTAGGAAGAATTCATTGAATTTAGAGTTCAAGAATTTGAATTTATTACCATTTGTCATATTACTACTGCCCAGCAGGGAACTGACTATCATTTGCCTCGCTGAGTTTGTAATAATACTTTAAATTTCCTTTACTTTGTTCTTTGAATTTTGCGCATAATACTAGTTTTTGCCTTTTAATTCCTGATTAAAACTAATCCTCTGCATTAAAAAAATTCTCTTGCTGGCACCAAATATTTTGCTACCAAATGTTAGCCATCCTTTCTCTCGGTTTTCAGCATAACTGTTGCTGACTCACTTCAAACAGAAAACTAGATTCATGGAGCTGTAAGAATAATTTTGGAAAGAATTAAATTCCTCATCTGCTCTGCATTCTTGGTAATATTCTTCCCATTTTACATCCTGCAAATTCTCGCTAGATAGTGTGACTTGATTCAGCAGCTATGAGTCTGTGAACATTTCCCTCCTTATTTAAACTGTACTGATGGGGACACTTTATTACTATTTGACCACTATGGTCATATAAACTATTTATTATGGGGCCCACATCTGTGCCATGTCAGTTTGTTTCAGACACAAATTGTCACTCGCTGTTGAACTATATCAGTCTTGATAATCTTGTTACGTGTGATACCGAGAGTACAAACCAAAGCTGGATGTAAGTAACCACCTGAGTTGAAATCAAAATTGAAATCTCCACATACTCCAACTTCATAATGAAGTTTAAGACATTTGTTGTTACTTGTCAGTACACTGTCGGGAAAGCTATCTTGTATATTTCTAAGTCTTATTACTGAAGTACTGCACAGAGCTATTCAGTGCAGTACTTCTTTTGAATCCCATCAGACTTTATTGGACTTTTTATTTACGTAGCCACTGTCACTTTCTTAATATTATTCCTACAGCAATGTGATACTAACTTGTATCCATGTAGGTATATTTATTCAGTTCCTACTAATTACCAAATTTTTTTCTGTTTCATATGAGACATCAGTAGCAGTGCCTTTCCAGTTGTGATATGACAAGCTCATCTTTCCTGTTTAACAAACTTGATGGGTGTTTCATATCTTTATGATTTGGTGCAATGTTTTTACCAAGCAGTATTTCAATAATTGTCAGTATGCATCAACATACTGAACAATTAGACACTACAGAAAAAATGGATGCATATCAGGAAAAGTTGGAAAAAAATTTAATAACATAAATAATGTTTCTATTTACTTTATCATTTGTCTCTGTTCAAATACTGTACAAGGGCAGTCAATATGAAAGCTTTGTTACATGTAAATAAAAATATTCTACAATGACTTCAGCTTTGTATATTAACAACAGATTTTTTAAAAAAAAAAATTCATACACATATGTACATATTCTACAAGTGAAGACATTTTTTTACAGTCTTCTGTGGAAACATGTTATTACTGACAGACCCGAAACTGCCACCACACGAGCCATTGAAACTTAATTGTTCCAATTCTATTAAAATAAATATTTTGGTCATCTCTTTAAACTCTGCACAAAATACACAGAGGATGCATAATTTAAGAATCAATAGTCTAAACATGTTATCATATTTCACTGGCATCAGCAACTGAAAAATATCAAGTTACATTATTTTCTCCCCGAATATCTAAAATTTTAAATAATAAACCATCTGAGATACATTTTTACCACACAGTCAGACTAGTAATCGATTAATAATCAACATAATGGAACAGGCAGAATTCTTGCAGTTGTATGGGACCAAGAAAACTACATGTGGTCTGAAGCCAAGATCAAATGAATGGCAGAAAACTTTCAACTGTATTTAATGCAGTTCATGTGACCATGCCACTATGGAAACATTATATCCATAATAGATTCTATTATATATATTGAGCAATATAGGACCTTCATTAACAAAGCCCTTTAACAGAAGTATATATGCTTACAAAATTTAAATACACTGGTTCGATACATATACCTTTTTATATATAAATGTATATAACATATCTGTATATATTTAACATTTGGCGAATTATCCATCACAATGTTGGAAATGAGAATACAAGCTCAGATCATAAGGAATTAAAATGAGAATTTCATTGAAGATTTGAAGATTCAAGAAAACAAGTTTAATTCCTTTCTCCCATCACACACACACACACACACACACACACACACACACACACAAATTACACACTATCTATCTGCTGCCCCCCGCCCCCACCCGCTCTGGCCACTGGCTTGTAATCAGTGTATTAGCCAAGAACCGGTACATGAGCATTTTTGTTTTGTTTTATTGTGTTCTTATTCTTTGTGGCATAAAGTAAAATTACATTATTTCCATTGCATGGACTACCTCACTGAGGGGTACAGCCCAACATTTTCACATTAACTCCACCTCCTAATAGCACCAGACTTTGCAGGAATTAAAAAAAAAAAAAAAAAAAAAAAAAAAACAGTATAAATACTTAGAAGGTACAAGGCTTCTATACAGAGTTATTGTAAAATCTGTGACTTTCTTTGCTGCAAAAACATGCTTGTACAAGCATCAGTCAGCAAATGTCCTAATATACCGAAAACCTAAAGAACAGGAATGAAACTACGTCATACATATTTAATATGATGAGTAAGAGTTCATTTTATGGGAGCTTAGCTCTGATGAAGTTTTGAAGACATGAGGATTTTATGAAATTCAATATATTTTGTGATATGAAATGGCCACTAGTTTAGAAATTCGGTGGGTTTTTTAAAAAATCCACATAAGAGCCTTGTGCAATAAATATTTCAGCAACTTTTAAGTTGCATCAGTTCACTGTACATTTGTTATTTTACATGTTTACAAGTTCAGAACAATAATAATAATAAAAAAATAACAACACACTGCACCACTCATGGCACTATAACCAATGCTCTCACAGCACTCATGTCACACTTCAACACCTAGCACTCTGTCAACAACATAATGAAACCTTTGTGTTTCACTGTTCTCTTCTGTGCATTCCCTTCCCTCCACCTGGCGCTTATCCTCAGACTGTTTTGATTCTGGTGGATGCTGTGTAGGAGGCTGTTCATGAAGGCTTTCTCCATGCTTCAAGGTACTGCATTCTGAACTTGTGCCATCATCCGTAGGCAACACAGGCAAAGGAACAGTGGCTCGCGTGAAGAAAGCCATCTTTTCCCTAAAATCATTAATTCCACATGAAATTTTCAATATATATAAGTTGTGTTGCTCAACAGTAATGTAATTTCACATACTATACTTATGTCTCACTGCTGTAAGGAAGTAAAAACTAATGTTTGCTCTTCTGCAAGTCAACGTGTGTCTATGGATAGTTTTGTTAAACATGCATTGTTACAAATGTTGAACTGATAGAAAAGTAGCTTACTTGAAAGATATGATGTCTGGTTTTCCTTTCCCAGCTTTGCTTTTGCGCAGTTTGTAAATTTCTCTGGAGGTTTTTTTAAGCATTTTCTCTATTTTCCGTTCCTCTGCACTTTTTCCATTTTTGCTGCTTTCCGCCTGGAAAGAAACAAAATTGTCAGTGTTGAGACAAACTATGTACAACATTTTAAGAAACCGGCAAGAAATAAATCTCAACCATTAATAATGCCTTCATGAAGCAACACTTACTCAAGGAGAAGCACTGCAAAACTATGCTCATTGGGCAAGATAGTAAGAAATTTTTAATGTGAGAGGCAATGGTTCTTTTTGGGACACACAGGTGTAGAAAACTTAAGAAAAAGTGCTGAAATTTGTGAAAATGACACAAAAAGGTAAAAATCACACAGAAATAAGTAACTGCCTTGGTCATGTGCACTAGGTGATAAATTCCATCAATGCATCTTTCACTATTTCATATGTCTGTTCTTCATTTATTGTCTTCATTCACAGAGATAACAATCACAAAAATGCAAAATTTCTTCAATTTGTTTAAATTGCTTTTTGGAAGTATTCTACATGTTTCTTGCAGTACAAGCTGCTTATTCCTGTAACATATAGTCGATATTCTAACTACAGTTTTTCCATTTTGAAGTATCATTATATGGCTCACAATGGTCAGAATAAATTTGGAATTTAAAGGGGTCATTATTCATATCTACAGAGAATGTGCTCTCTCTCTCTCTCTCTCTCTCTCACACACACACACACACACACACACACACACACACACACACACACACACAAAATGAAGTAAACACCTGCTGCAATGAAGGCATAATAAATTATACCTACCCAATACAATATATACTACTGTTACTACTAAATAAAAGGATTTTACGGTGCACCCACCCAATACAATATATACTACTGTTACTACTAAATAAAAAGATTTTACGGTGCAGCACCTTTCCAAAAATACAGCTGTTTTCACAAAGACAGGTCAATATATGCATTTGGGGATGTGAAATGAGGCAAGATAAGCACAGTTTGTTGCGCCTCTTTGTGAGATTACTACATTTTGCACCATTTCCCTTCTGTTCTATGCTTAAGCATCTTTCACCCATTTTTATCCGTGTTCTTAATAGATTAGACAGAATTTTGTTCTCCTCCTGAACTGTACCTTAATTATTTTTTTTAAATTGGAAGTCAACAATGGTCAATATATATTAAAAATGTAATTTATGGAAAGCATCGTCTACCAGCAACATTGGCCAAACTCAGCAACAATAGTCAACCTCAGTAATAATGGTCACACTGCAGCTAATAAATCAAATAAAATTTAAAAAATGATGCTGCAACAGTTGAAACCTAAATTAAGTCAGTGCTGGCATGGCTTTAACGGTCTAGTTGGCTGTGTTAGTGTTTTCCCAGAGTGGATTTTTCACAACAAAATCATGCCAAAGATTAAGAAGGAGAAGTTGTGTGCACTGTTACAAGAATTCAAGACTCAGCTCATCGAAACTCATGGCGTTATTCTGCAATGTGCTATCTGTGAAGTAAATACTGCAATCAATGACAAGCATCAAAGAAACAGAATGAACCAGAACCTGTAGAAGAACAAATACTTAAAGAACCCTGAACTTTGCAAGATGAAACCTAACTAAACTACTCTGACATACGCCTTTACTTCAGGGTCTGAAAAGCAGTGGTCATTGAATGAGTTTAGTGTGGATCTTGTCATATCATTAATCCAGTCAGGAATTCCAATCCATAAGGACATTATCCTGCATTCAAATAATATCTTGAGAAGTACACACAAATATCAGTACCAGAAAAGAGCACTCTCAGAAAAATTTACATACAGACAATTTCTGAGAACGTTTTAGAAAAAATAAAAGAGGCAGCCAGCAGACATGAAGTGGGATTCATTTTAGATGAAACTAGTGATGAGCTGCACAGGTATATTTTGAGTGTGTTGGTTTTTCTATTATCTGGTGAATGGGTAAAACCTATGCTTTTTAAAATTTAGCAATTTGAAAAGACAAATGCCTGCATAATGCAATCATTCAACAATTCATATATGAACTTGTGCCCAAGGGGCATACAATACAAAAAATTCAGGTCTGTGGTGACTGATTAAGCATACTACATGCTTTCGGCTTTCCAACAATTACTTGTGCCCCACCCTCAGCCGTGTGACATGTACTGCACATGGTCTACACTTTGTATGTGGAAGCATTGGGAACAATTACAGCACGTCAAATTACTTCATTGCTTCATTACTTCATTCTAGTAACGGCTTCCAGTTATCAAGTTTTGTATCCTGTCATCAGAAGGTATGGTACTTGGATAAGATGCACTGTTTTCTTATGGGAAAACTTTGAAAAAGTCAAACACTTTATAACTGAACTAAACTCAATGGACACAGCAGCCATCAAGCAGGCGCAACAATTAGTCAACAACAAAGACTTTGGGTTGGAACTTTTTGCAGTGTAAGGCTATAAGTACTTGCCTGATGTGATTCACTGTTAGGAAGAAGAAGGTATTGAGGAGGAGGAACTGTGGAAGAAACTGATGTGCGTTAGGAACATCTTTCATGGATTTGCTAAAGAAATATTTGAGTTAAATTTGAAGAGCAATCCAGATGTGGAAATATTTGCAATTCTGACTCAACTTCCTTTAAGGGGGAGTTCCAAGGACATGTTCCACCGCTTTCTGTTTGCGAAGTTTCTCCATATGTAAGGACCTATAGAGATCAAAGCACCAGTGACTTAAATGTGAAAAACATTGAAACAATTTATGTAATCCACTGCAACAGAGCCCTGTAAATGGGACAAAGAAAGTTAATGGAACTGGTTTAAACTCAAACACAGTAATTTCATCTGCATCTTTTTTGCAACTTAAAACCCTTTCACTAGTGATGCCAGCAACAGCAACATCATCATCATCATAACTATGTGGACACCATCTAACATCATGCTTAAATCTGTATCTTTCTTTCACTGAAAGTAAAAATTAAAATACCTTATGTATATTAAGTTATCAAATGCCCACCTGTGCAATGAGATTCTGGAAGGCAGTGTCCTCTATAACCCAGGCTGCCATTTCTGGATCACCCTCAGCACGTGCTGTTTCCAAACGATCCTTGAGGACACGTAAACGACTCAGTTCATCTTGTAACATCTGCAGCCTACAGTGCTGTGCTCGTAAATCTAATTCAAGATCCAGTGATGTACGGGCAGTTGCACTGCAAAATGTAAGTTTCATTAGTTTTTTTTATTTATTTCCTTGTGTGTGTGTGTGTGTAATACTTCAGTGACTCTTTATGTACCTGCTGCTGACTCCGCTACTTGAACTGCGGCCATGCTTTGTTACTACTACAGTTCCTGGTGGTCTTCTCCACCTTAGTGAACGCCTTTCAACTGAATTGCGTTGAAATGGGCCACCTTTCCGATACAAAGGCATTGAACTATCACTGTCACTGCGATTCAACTGCAAAAGCAAAGGACACACATAATTAAAATGTTGTTTATATGTTAAAAATATCATCAAAAATTGTGTTGTGACATTGTAGACAGGTGCAGGATAAGAAAATCTTCATTTGTTTGTGAATCGTGTAAGATACATTGAACAGAGTTTGATGGATTTTTGACTGTTGTATTATTTGAGTCTTGTAGCTTTTGTTTCAATCAATTCACATTAAAGAAGTTGCAACTTTCATAAGTTCGTGCAAAAGGAGTAATTTGAATTTTAAAAACTATAAACACACTCTAGAGACTAGAGAACATAAAAGGACCATCTACAAAGGCTAGGATCATCTATATTGGCTGATTTGATAGTGTACTTTGCACATGAATACATAGTACTGTATGTTTAATAAACAAACTAAAACAAATGCCAAATAAAATGGTTCACTGAACACATGTTATTTACAGAATACATTCAGTTACATACATCTGTTCCATTTTGACTTAATAAGTAATGTCTATTGCACAATTCTTATCACAATTTTGGTATACTGATATTTGAGAGAGTTGTCTTGTGATTCGGTTACACATTTTTGAAACTTTAGTTTTACTTTTGTTTACAGTGGCTTCTTGGATGTTTCTCACTACTCACAAAATAGCAAAACAAGGCATGAGATTCAGTCAAATTTGAATGATTTGGAGGCCTGGAACTGGTTGAAACCCTCCTAAGTAGAATATTGAGCTTGACAGAAAACGAGCACATACTGTTCACCTATGTGTGACATAGTAGCCATGGTCATTTGAAATAAATGCTTTTACTGAAAGCACCCCATGTCATGTAGTAAGATAATAATTGCTGTGCCATCATTGAAAATAGCAGTCACTCTGTTGCATGACTGCAAAACTGTGCACTTCACTGTTAAGATGCATTTGATTGTGATGCAGGATGTAACAACAGTGTGTGAAAAATTCTCCAATGTACTTTTAAAATTTGGTACAGGAACATGCTATAAAAAATTAATCTGTTGGATAATTTGTCCCAAATATCTGCTTTATTTTAAGACTTCATCTGTTATGTGGCTGGAGAATAAACACAAATAAAAACATTTTCATGAGAGAGAAAAATACCAATACCACAAAATAACCAGCCACAGCCACTGATACACAAATATCCATGCCTACCAGTGGGGAAAATCAGCAACTTAGTTAATAGGAGTATGCAGCAGGGCACAAATATCAATTATCTGATTACATATTTAAATTTATTAGCCAGCCATGGAGTACACTATCAAAAAACAGATTTTAGAGACAGCAAGCCAGTTTGTTGCTTCAAATAATTTGTTCATACAACACGTTCCTTAAACTCTAAATCCTCAAACTATACATTGACACTCAATATAAAGTTACGCGTTTGTAGTGTAACACAGTAGAGACATAAATATTTTTTTCAGGTGGCACAAGTGTTCATATTTTTAATGTATAAACATCACTGAGCCCCAAAAACTTTGCATCCCATTTTAAACCCATTCTGCTTATGGCGCAAGGGTGTTTTTCCATGACATTTAATAAAACACATAGGCAGTATGTGCATGTAACTCAACATTGGTTTCTCAGTGAGGCTCTCTCCTGTGTTTACAAAGTTAATCATCCATGCCAAAGGTGGTACTGTTCCAAACATTAAGTATGAAGAATTTTTGAAATAATCTGCATTGCAAGTTTAAAGCTTTGATACATTCAATAGCACTATTAAATAGTTTCTTGTTTTCAGTATTCGTCACATTGTTATGCAGAACAATTGAGAGAAGACATATGAATAGCACTCACCCTGCAAATATACTGATTTCTGCCAATAGCTGCACTAGGGCTAAACGTCTGAGACCGTTTAATGACTATTGTTCGAGCTGACTCCTCTGGTCGTTTCCTAACACCCTTCTCGGGGATAAACACACATTCTGTGTTTGTCTCCTTATCAGAAGTATCTACAGAGAAATCATTTGAGTCCTCCGGTACAGCTGTGTCCTCCTAAAACAAAGTAAGTAAATTAGAGTTTCATGAACAAGTTATAGATTTCTTCTATTGAATGTTCACTGTCTATTATATACAGCATGTTCCAGAAAATTAAATCAGACTTATAAAATCCTGCAATGGAAGAAGTTCTTGACTTACAGCATGCTCAAGTACAGCTTCTAGGAGGTCTTCTTGACAAAATTCAACAATAATTCCATCTTCTTCTTCATCATCTTCATCATCGTCGTCATCGTCATCATCATCCTCTTCATCTTCTTCTTCCTCTTCCTCCTGGCTATCAAGTTCTTCTAATCTTGTGCTTACAGTGGAATGGAGACCTATAACAGAAGGTAAATAGCACTTTAGAGAAATATATTTGAGACATTATTAGGATCAAAGTAAAATTAAATATAGAGGATGAACATTAATAAAATCAACAAACTGCAGGGGCAGATTGCTGACTGGAAATTGAGGGGAAAAGGTCCTAACGAAAAGGCATTGTTGCCACGGTAGATGGCACTGACAAATGAGAGTTTCTCCGACCAGGTGCCAAGTGTTCCTTGTGTGTTGAAAGCTGTGTGATTGACGCAGCCTACTGTAAGCAGCAGAATGGTCTGGTGTTCATGTTGGGAACAAGCCAAAATGATGTTTGCATACAACCAAGCAGGTGGAAATGGCTGACAGCCAGCATGGCTATACCAAAACAGAAACCCTCACAGATACCGACCACAACACACAACATTTCACGCCCTCTTGAGCATTTGTGTGATCATGGGCCCTTTTAGTGAGATAAACGTGCAGGGAAGAGCAAGACTGCAGATCTGGAGGTTTAGGTTCTACATGAGACATACCCTAGTACAAGCTCTATACAAGTGGCCTGCCAAAATGGTTTAAGCGAAAGTACGATTATGTGTACCCTGCATGACAACTGCTACTATCCCTATCAACTGCTATACCATGAAGGCCACTTTAAACATCTGTTGTGACATGAATGCAATGCAATTCGGTACTGTGTTCCAGGATGATTTGTTGGCATGGCCAGAAACATGTTCATAGGACCCTTTTTCCTTCATTTTCAGTCAGGAATCTATTCCTGCAATTTGTCCCTCTGACAACCATGCCTCCATCCTTGCTACCTTCCCTGTTTTCCTTTCCCTGTTGCTTCATAACCTGGGTTGTGAGTAACTAAATCCACTTTCCCTTCTTCCCTTTCTTTCCCCTCTCTCATCCCTGATGAAGGAACATTTATTCCGAAAGCTAGGAACTTAAATTTTCAGTTGTTTTTTGTGTTTCTATCGGCTGTACTGAGCTGAGGTAAGTACTGGCCAGCCCCTCTATCTCTTTGTTAGTAATTGATTCTTTTATGACGTGTTCAGCTACAGAAGGCACCAAATAAAACCATCAACTGGTAATGTTAGAATGTCGATTCTCCAGAATAAAGAAAGACAAAGTTGTACGAGAATGGTAAGTCAGAGTTCTCAGTGTCTTTCACTGTGGCATGCTTCAATAAAATCTTTTCAGTTTACAAGCCCATCACCTCTTGTAAGTTTTGGCTCAATCATCGTTATACTGGGATTATGTTATAAAAGAAATGGCTGAAATTAGAATAAACAGCAACAATTTTAACAGAGACCAGGAGTACACACTTGGTAGGAAATGGAGGCAGGAGTTGGGCATTGAGTGAAAGTAAAGACAGAGGCTCGATGCTTGTAGTGGTGCTGGACCGCAGTTTCAAATGTGGCACTGGTCTCTCGCACCACATGACATCACTTTGTCCCATGGCAGGACAGACCTGCTAGGAGATGCCCAACTTGCCTCAAGCACATGCGTCACTCTGGCCTTCTCTAAAATGTTCCAGATGCTGCCATTTCAACTATACAAGCAGTTAGTGATTTTAACTCTTGAGGATGATGGAGAAGAGAGCTATCAAACGCTTGAGTGTTTTAGTGAGATGGATTGTAAACTGGGAAGAGTTTATTGAATAATAAATCTCATAAATCTTATAATGGTGTGTTCAACTTAGTGACAAGCCATCGGAGGACTGCTGTCCCTCACAATCATACAAGTTCAGTAACCAGTACTGGGCTTTCGGTGAGTTCCTGTGCACTGTACCTTCTGCTACCATCAACAAACTGATATTGAAGTCTCAACTCGATGACATTAAGAATTTTATGAGCCAGCTCCGACTGGAAATTCTGGTAGTGGTTGGTTTACCCTAGCCATCGTTCATTGTGAAAACACCTCCCTTCCTGGACTAGAATCTTTCACCGATCGAGATGTCATCGTCTACAAGATGTGGCATTCTGGTATTGACCCGAAGACTCAAAGTAGACCTAGCTATGTTTATAGTAATATGCCATTTACATTGTATACATGCTCTTGTAGAAAAGATACTAATGATAAAAAAAATTCTTTCCAGTATTATCCCAGAGCAGTAAGAGAAGAAAACCATCCAACATTGAGCTGGGAATTATAGTTATATAACTGAGACTGAAAAAGGATCAAATCTCTAATGTACATAGTTTCCCTAAACCACTCCAGGAGACTGACAGAATGATTTCTTAAGTACTACAATGAGATTTTTTTTGGTATTATGAATTATAAAATAGAAAAAAGCTAGATTGCTGTTAAAGAACTACACTTTGAACCAGTTAAGAGTGATAGCAGAAGCTTTGATTTGAAATCACAAGTACCTGAAACCTTTCTGCTATTTGTTTCTACTTAAGTATTTTGTGATGGCAAGTCTTCTCACCAATGTAAATTATCGATACTAGGTTTTTGCTTCTGATGCCATGACAGTACATGGCAGTGTCTATAAAATAGTGCAGTCCTGTCAACTGAAATCTCTGTCTCTCACACTCACTCAAAACACACACACACACACACACACACACACACACACACACACACACACACACTACTTGGTTTTATTTGACAGTATTTAATTCTTTCCTCGTCAAACATAAGAAAGAACTACACTGTTTTATAAATGTTATCATATGCAGTTTTGTGCTAGAACGGATGTGTTGTACAGTTGAAAGACTTACCTTGACTGCGTGTCAGCGTCGATGTCTGAGATGATATTATTGTAGATTCATCAGAGCTCTCTTCCTTAAGAACTGCAATCTGCTTATTAAATACTGACACATCACTCTCCTGCTTGTCATGATTTTTTGTCAAAGCTGTACTTCCACGTTCCACAACTTGATTTGATGTATTAGTCTCTGGATGCATCAAACGGAAGGCAAGTATATTATACCACTTAATGGACACTGCTTCAGGGCTGAAGTCCGCTAGGCTCACCTGTGCACTGCCCTGAAAGTATATGAACATTATTAGAGGATATGTGTCTGGGTGCATTTATCACTATAGTAATACTTGAATTGTTTTAGTGTAGTAATTGTTGAATTGTGTTAGATGTAGAACTTCATTTAATTTAAAAGGTTTTCTGAATGTTAACTTTTCACTCAGTAACAAACTAAGTAACAGAGAATGATGTTATTTAATGGTTAATATTGCAATTTATAACTAATAATAACAGCTCCTCTGTGTTACAGAATATACTAACCAAACATTCTTCGTGGTTTGCCGAATCAATGTTCCACACATTGACTTGCAGAGTTTTGGTAAGGAGTTTATTCAGTGGAACAGGAAGTGGGAAATTATCTCCAAATGTTGGTTTTCGAAGATCATCAATTGTTTTCGTGCAACAGGCACTCGTCAGTGGAGGAGAATTGGGAAGCAAAGTTGCCTTGATGTATCTGTTTACAAATAAAAGCACACTGTAATTCACTATACGCCAGACACAAAGAAAATAATTTTCAGACAAAACTCTATTTTCCACTCACACTCTGCTCCCATCAGGAATAAATAAGGCTGCTAGGTTACGTGCTCTCTCAATTCCAACATGAAGTAATCCATCACTTATGGAATACCTGTAAAGGGTCAAAATCTCAGTTTAAAAGAAATCCCTTTTTATGCATAAGATTTAAAATGGACTGCTTTCTATATTCCAAATATATGTAGTATTTACCTCAGTTTGATTTGTACTTGAGCAGTTTCCAAGCTCATTTCATCAGACACTGTATGATCAACACCAAAAAATGAGTGCCTTTTATTTGAAGCTTCAAAAACACCTGAATCTCCTGCAACTGATTCATCACTAACAGCAGCTGACACTGATCGAGTATTTGTGCCAGAAGATGGATTTGATAACCCTGCAACCTGCAATGTGAGCACAATTTTTTAATGACATGACTTTTTGTATGCTGAAGTAAACTTCATTTAAGGGAAAGTTCCATATTTGTTGAATAATAAAATGGACTTCAACAGATAACAGATAAATGTTCTGGGAAGACCCAAAATACATAGCACTTATTATACTTTACAGTAGTAGCAATTGCAGTTTGCCAAGAAGTGTTACATCGACAAAATATTTTAACTTTCAAAAATAGCTACAGTAAATCACACAGCAGAGCAATATGTTACCAGTTAGTCCACTGGACGAATGAATATTGGTTTTAGGAGCTCCTCATAGCTGTTCTTCCATTGTAGTTAGAAATTTTTGAGAAATGTAATGTTATTGAGGACAGAACAGTGGCTACAGCATTGGACTCCTCTTTGGGCCAGTAAGTTTTCATGGGGTTTCAGGTCATTATAAGTCAGACTTTCTTTAGTTTCCCTAGCTTGTCTAGTTTCCTTAACTCATCTATGGCAAATGTTAGGAGGAGTCGACCAGAACTAATTTGTTATCTTATCCTCTCCAAAACTAAGCTAGTGTTCCATCTGCAGTAACTTTAACAACAATGGTGCACCGAACATGAATGTGACATGTGACTCAGAAATAATAATAATATAAAAATAAGAAAAAACCACTGTTTATTTTTCTATGTCTACATTTCAGCTCCCCAATTTAGCCAACTACTAACTCCTAGGAAATGACTGTTTTTGACTTGCTAATTGCCTGTAAAATTTTCAGTCTGCCGTTTATAATTTTATCCAAAGTACCTCTTCTTCTTTCGTACTTCTAAAGCTTCACACGACAACCTACAGTTCTCCCTCACTACGGAATTACAAATTTTTCTACAGCATTTTGTAATTAACTTGCTTTGCCCATTAATGTATTTCCTTACTTAGCTCTAGCATAAACTGAAATGCCACAGCAGTTTACATGAAAATAACTCACTTGTAAGAGTTCTTGTGATGATCCCACAAGAGGAGGTGGAGTCTCTGAAATTGGAGAAAGTGGTGGTTCAGGTGTAGGCTCAAACTGACACCTTCCAGGCCTCCCTAGGCCAGAACCCTGCGACATGTTGCTTCCGTGAACAGAGAGTTCCTGCAGGTCAGGTCTCGTGGAGCCAGCTGCTGCCGCAATCAGATCTCGATGACGTATCCTCAGTTCTGCTAGCCTGTCCTCCAGCTGTGCACGATCCAAACAGTGGGTTACTGCACCAGGGCGACCAGGAACAAAACGAATCCATCCTGCATTAGGAGGTGGAAGAGCAGGGCTGCCTGCTGTTGAGGCAATAGAGGGTTCATGCAAAGGTGACACAGGAGGAGATGCAGATGATGGGGACGATCGTGGTGATAATGACGGTTGTGAACGTCCGGGGGAAGGAGAGGGAGTCGCAGGATCACCACGGAGCAATCGTTCCACACGCCTGTGAAGGTCCGCCATATCAACACTTCCTACACCTGAAGAATCGACGGGTGTTGCAGTTGTTTGATACTGTGGTCCTCCGTATATGTCAGTGAAGCTTAACCCAGAGCTGAGAGAACCTTTACTGCTAGTTGTTGACAGGGATCCCAAACTTGAACTGCTGCTCACTGACAAAGTGCTCGCTGACATTGTTTTGAGCTGTGATTCCAACTGGGTCATAGCACGAAGCGCATCACGTAACTGTTGCAGAAGGAGCTGCTTCTCTTCATGAAGCCGCAACCTGATAAAGAACAACCCAAAAACAATAGGTTACTGAACATAGTTTAACAAATATGAGGCCACATTTACAGGTCCTACAGTTTATAGGATCATGCTAATTAAGAAAGTGAAATTTTGTTTTATAAGTGGTCTAATTACAGATATTTTATGGGGGAAAAAATCAATGAGCAGATTCGCACCATATGCTTTACATAAAAAATAACATGAACTATTCCTTCATAATTGTGCCTGTTTCCACCTGCAATTGTGAGTAAACACTAACCACAATAAATCTTCCAGACAAAATATTCAAATTACTGATAATTTGGTAAACAGCCATTTGCAGTACACTGATGTATGGTAATTTGAATTCCATAACAAAACGGAAACTAGTGGAATATGTGGGACAGTGGCAGCTGAACACTTAAAAAGCTAATATATCTAGTTTTCTGCTATGACAATGGTCTGTTTATTTCAGAATTTGTGTGTGTTTCTTACAGTGCAGCAACAAATTTTTCTATCTGATTTGTCTACAAAAATAACGTTTAACAATGAATGCTGTGATACAAAAAACCACCCTCCAATATCTGTATTTTGTCAACAGACCTCTCAAAATAATTTGTTACCACAAACTGTGTGCCCTTTTTCCTGGAAGGCTAACAAAACTATGTGGATTTTATTATCTATAACATTATCAGTTATATAATTGAGCTATACCCTATTGATACTGTTTGACATCACACACTTTTTGTTTTCTCCATTAACTGCCATGAAAATACAAAATATAACAGATTCGCAGAAATATTTAATAGAAATACCCCTCAGTTTTCACAAATTGCGTATGATGAATAAATATTTAAATTATTGTTAGCAAGTTACTGCAATTACTAAATCTTTACACATAAAAATTGTACACTCACTTGTAAAGACTGATTATTACTACACACAAAAAAAAAACATTATGAAAAACAGTCAGGCTAATAATCCTCTTAGTGTGCATTGTGTGTTTGAACATTAAATCAAAGGTTCTATTCTGAAAGACAGTTTTTCTCACCTGTCAGCAATAGCACGATTGGACATTTCAAGTGCTTGATTTAGATCTTGTTCTAGTCGCCTGATCTCTTGTTGAATATCTTGCATCTCTTGCTGACTTCGAGAGCGAGGTGTTATACTTCGCAATTCACGCAACAACTGCTCTTTTTCTTGGAACAGGAGCAACCTGGCCGGAACATTAATCATCAGTTGTATGCAGAAACAGAGTAGTAAAAAACACATGGTAACTAAAACATACATCTTATGGCTACCCTTTAAGTCTGTTCACAAACTGGATGAAGGCAATATCACACTCACATCCATGTGGTCCATTTTTAGCTTACATTCTGTGTGGTATAAATTTAAATAAATAGTAAAAACAAAGATGATGTGACTTACCAAACGAAAGCGCTGGCAGGTCGATACACACAACTGGAATCTGGTGTGAAAAAAGGCGAAAAAGTGTTGGTTAAAGCTGGGTTATGTTGATCCTGTGGTGAACTTGGGTTGGTAGACAACGATGTGCACAAAGGTTAGGTGGTTGTGTTGGTCTGCTTGTGTCTGTGTATGTGTGGATGGATATGGGTGTGTGTGCGAGTGTATACCTGTCCTTTTTTCCCCCTAAGGTAAGTCTTTCCGCTCCGGGGATTGGAATGACTCTTTACCCTCTCCCTTAAAACCCACATCCTTTTGTCTTTCCCTCTCCTTCCCTCTTTCCTGAAGAAGCAACCGTTGGTTGCGAAAGCTTGAATTTTGTGAGTATGTTTGTGTTTGTTTGTGTGTCTATCGACCTGCCAGCGCTTTTGTTTGGTAAGTCACATCATCTTTGTTTTTAGATAAATAAATACTAATGTACTCATAAGTTGACCAAAACATTTCTATAGAGAAAATTTGTTCAAAGCATCACAGTTGGATACACCTTGTCCAAATGTTTCATACTTTCTTTATACTCTACTCGAAACAGTACAGTCTATGAGTAGAAAATGACAAGGAAAGTGTAACAACTCTGTTGGTGGTTCACTACATCAACTTAACAGAGCAGCAATAGCACCCAACAAGCCTTGCTTAAAACTCCAAAATCTGAATGAATTATAAAGAAATAAATGAAACATGCTTAGAAATGATGTTTAAATATGTATAAAATTTGCTACCTACCTGTCCTTATCAGATTCTGCTTGCCCTGGTTGCACTTTTTCTTCCAGATCTGCTAGTTGATGCTGAATATGCTGCACCCTTTTCCTAGCTTCATCGTACTGCAACCTCATACGAGCCATTTCTGCGAGTCTTGTACCAATTGGCATCAGCTATTACGTAAAATAACAATGTTAACAAATTAAATTCATGTGTTGTACCTAATCAATGAAATAGTTGTACTTTTCTACCACTATCAATACTGAAATTATATTTCAGCACAGGTATTGTCATTAATTTTTATAAAAGCATTTAGCTGTCTAAGTCCCAAATTTATTCCTAACACTCAACTAGTAAATCTAAGGAAATAATTAAAAATCAAGTATCACACAAAGCAATGACCATAAAACCATGAACACTGCTAAATGATATAAAATTAATGCATGTTATTGAAGGTATCTAAAGAATGTTCTTGTGTACCTCTCCTGACAGATCGGTCTGTGAAGCAGTACTGAGTTTTTCTTGTGGCAAACTTAGCGTAGAAGCATCTGGTGAGCTCTCACACAGCTGAAGCCGAGTTAGGTCGTCCTTCAGTTTTGCAAGTGACTGCATCAGCTCTGCCTTTTCCTTCTCACCCAAAGAGAGAGACTTCTGGATATTTCTTAGTTCAGTCATAATTGCTTGAGCCTCTGTAATGTTATAGCAGCCTCCTTCATGTGAGCTCAGTTTCTGCTCAACACTGCAATGAAGAGACAGACAAATTTTAGATTGTTCAAATTCATAGCACATCAAAATACATAATAAGATGTGCAACTCTATAATACAGACATTTCATTGAAAGGCCTTAGTAGTGTGGTCCTTCATAATACACATGGCATTTCTATTATTAAAATTTCGTATTTGTGGGGATCCACAGCCTCCAGATATTTAATAAACTTAAACATGGTCCATTATAGGCTGTAACGCAATGTTTATTTAATCATGTGATAGCTAATTTCAACTACCTGTCATTGTCAAGCACCCATAAAACCAACATCGAAAAGCACTACATTGTCTGCATTCATCGCCATGTATAAATTACACTTTACACACCTCACATTAAGATAAAACAAAGCCTAATGTTTTATTAATGTGAGGTGTGTAAAGTGATATTTATACATGGTGATGTATGCAGACAATGTAATGCATTTCCATGTTCGTTTTACAGGTGCTTGACAATGACATTACCATCTACTATGGACCATACTTACATTTATTAATTTCTGTTATTATGGTAAGTTTATAACATCAACACATTTCACTTAATTTAGCTTTTAAACTTATCAACATTGTATTTTAATGAAATGAAAGAAATGGATATTAAAAAACTAACAAACAGGTGAGTAAGGAAATTCAAATATTTGATAATATAAACCAAATTTTGAGAAAAGACAAATGCATTTAAGAATACTGATAATACTACATCCCAAACATCCATTTTCTGGCAGAACTCTGCCACGCAGTTCATGTGAAACTTAGGTCATCAACATAACCTAATGTGATGGAAGAGATACCAGTTTTGAAGATGAAAGAAATTATCATGACCAGTATTTGGTCCTCAAGGAGAGAAGAGGTTGCAGCATAAAGTTCCTGATCACCACACTGTGTGACAGTGTCCTGAATCACACTTCTAATTACCTTTCTGTGACATCTTATGGAATAAGGCCTTTTGACACTTCGTGATCCATGTGTCAGGTGGAGAAATTAAGCTTTGTGGTCCTCTTGATGCTACTCCTTAGTAGGGTATGTGCCAGCAACATCTTATTCTCTTCACCATTAAAATGCAAATACTTCTCTGCACCCAGTTATTGGTAATCATTCCAAACAAATATCCTTAAAAATTCAACTACTGTCATCATGATGTGAAGGGATACCACTTGGTGTGAAGAAAAATAAAATGTTTCCAAGGTAATCAAACAAAGCTTCTGCATTTCCCAGTTACCAATGCCATACAACTCTTTTATTTACTATAACACAAATTTTGCTGAAAATTTGGGAGATTAGCTCATGCAACAAGAAATGAGGGTTGTTAGAGCTGATCGGTCTCCTCGTATTTTCATAAGAGTGATGTGTGACTCTCAACAGACAGCACTCCATCAGCTGCTTCTCTTGTGTACCTGCCTTTCAGCAGGTATCAACTGGATGCACTGCACTTTCCTCTGCCCTTTGCCTTTTCCTTAACTTGCTGGTGACTTTGTCCACTTTTAATGTCATCCGGCATTCTGTGTCATATTATTCTTCTCCCTCCCTTTCCTGTACTTTAATGACTCTTCCTTGCAGGGTATTGTGGAGACATGGTTTAGCCAAAGCCTGAGGGATGATTCCAGAATGAAATTTTCACTCTGCATCAGACTGTGTGCTGATATGAAACTTCCTGGTGGACTAAAACTGTGTGCTGAACCAAGACGCAAACTTGGGACCTTTGGCTTACAGGCAAGTGCTCTGCCAACTGAGCTTTCCCAGCAAGACCCACGACCCATCCTCACAGCTTTACTTCTGCCAATACTTTATCTGCTACCTACTACCTAATCACTTTTCCTCTTTCTCTTTGACAGCTCATGTTCACTGCCATATGATACTACATTCCCAACAAAACATCTGGCATCTCTTTCTTAATGAACAGCATAAAATCTTAATACTTGAAATTAGTTCATGGCCATAACTGTTTATTAGATCTACCCCTCTCCTTCTAAATAAAAGATGTTTTCTCTATTAGATACGCCAGTAGCAACAGTGTACTCATATTTTGATGACCTCACTGCAAAACCTTGAAGCGCAGAATGAATGTAGATTTAAGTTCAAGGGCTTTGTTTTGAATATAAAGGACAATTGTGGGTAATAGTGTGAATACAGTACAGTTTCAGCCATTGCGAAGGATTCGAAGATCGTATTACAGCCAAAATTGCTAAATCAATAATTTGAACATGTCACTTTATGTACACACTGCCAAAGTAAATTTCCAAATTTTTGCTACCTGAAAGAAAGAGGAAACACTAAACTGGCACACAAAACATTGCACTGATTGATTGATGTCAGACTTATTTTCTCGTCATTCATGCCACAAACAAAATTATGTAGTGATTATACAGAGTGCGACAGTGTTCATAGTAGGATACAAAAAACACACCATCAGACAGTAACTGTAATTTATTTATTACCTCTTATGTCAATCAATAGTTAAAGGTATGTCATTTACTAATGTGTAAGTCATTGTCCATTGCGTGGATTAATTTTGAATATGACTCCTGCCAAGTGATGCCACCTCTGCACAACACATTCATCTAGGCGGCATTGGAAGCTTTCCATAACTTGGCATAACATATTCTCTGGGACATTGCTGGCAGCAGTTCTGATGCGATCCTTCAACTCAGGAATGGTGGTACAATGTGTTTGGAACACTTCTTGCTTCAGGTAGCCCAAAGGATAAGTCTGCACATGAAAGGTCAGGTGAGTGAGGCAGCCAGGAAATATCACCAAAATGGGAAATTACTCTACCAGGAAATGTCTGTCACAAGAAATCCATGCAAAATTCTGGCCACCATTTCTGAGTTGAGGGATCACATCAGAACTGCTGTCGACAATGTCCCGTGGAATACAATACGCCGAGTTATGGAAAGCTTCCGACGACGCCTAGATGACTGTATTGTGCAGAAAGGGTATCATTTGACAGGAGCAATACTCAAAAAGTAATCCACGCAATGGAGAATGATTTACACATTAGTAAATGGCAAACCTTTAACTATTAATAGACATAAGAGGTAATATATAAATTACAGTTACTGCCTGATGTGTGTTTTTAATATCCTACTATGTACATTGGTACACCCGTTACTACTAACTAATAAGGCATACGAGTAAATTTAATAATGTAGATAACAATAATACTAGAATGAAAGTACCACTGACAATCAACAGAGCACAATATCACAAAATTATATGGACATAAAAAAGTTTATGAAGCAATAATGGTACTATGTACAGCCAGTGTTGACAATATTATGTCTCAAAAAGTGCTGACTAAGCTACAATTATTAGGTACTTACGAAGAGAGTGTTTCCACTCCTCTCTGGGTGCAGTGCATCTCTGCACGTATTTGTTCCAGCTCTCGCTTCAATCTGGAAACCCTGTTCCGAGCTAGTGCCACATCCGACTTCAGGAGGTCCGGATCATACTTTGTGCTTAAACTGCTGGAGCTGGAGCACACTGTGAAAACAAGGAGTTCCAGGTTATGCTAAACACAAACACAGTGTAAGTAATAAACTACATAAGGAATAAAATAAATGAATCAGAAAGAAAGGCACTACTAAATATGCAATGACAAATGTCAACCCTTTGGAAATGAAAACTTATTTCTCAGAAACACCCACTGGGAAGGAAAAATTAACATACACAGTAAAGTAACAGACAAAACTTTAAAGAAAATGTAGCTATTTACAATAGGACATTAAGCACTATATCTAGTTATAGAAATGAAAATTAAATAAACACACATCCAAAGACAACAATAAGGGATTTTAAACACACTAAAGGTGTATGATATAGTGACAGAGAAATTAAATTTAAGAGATGAAAGATAGATGAATGTAGTGTGTGTGTTTTCTGACGAGATGAGTAGAGAGAAAAAATGAGCAAAGGCATATATGAGTGTCAACAGACAAAATCTGTGAAATAGGTTTCCAATGGGTTGTTACTGTGCAAGGGATGGAATTCTGATCATACCCCATTCCTTCTAGGGCACTCAGCTGGTATGTTGGAGTCATAATTTATTCCGGTCTTGATATTTATACCCCAATTTCTGACTGTATCAAAACTTGTGAGCCTGCTCATTCAGGGCAAGCCCCTGCTCACCACAGTTTAAGTGAAAATAAAGATTTCTGTGTTAGTGAATGAGCTATCTGTCTTTGAGTCTGTCAGAGGTGTAAAATTTGGTGTCGAGCTCCAATGAAATTTGCAATTTGGGAGGGAGTGAAAGGGACGGGGGGTCAAATGTGGGTTAGAGAGACGATCGGGTATGCACTATTACAATAATGTCGTGAACAATTTGGACCACTAATAGCACCCTTGGAAGTCTGCACTAGATACAATGGCAGTTGTGTGCTGCCTGTGGACCACGATTGTTACATCTCGAGTACACAACACCACAAAATAACATTACTTCTAGTAGCGTCCTTAACTGTATCATCCCACAAATGATCATATTTGCAAAGTTAAAAGAAGTAGTGATGAGTGAAAGAAATGTGCCCAGTATTACGTTACTAATCGAATCTCGAAAAAATTAGATACTCAAAAGCATTGTTGAGAAAGTTGGAACACACCTGTTTTGGCATGCAGTTATGCCTGACGCAGGGAGAATGAGGGGGGGGGGGGGGGAGGGGGGCGGGTCAGTAATCCCTCCCAATGTTCACTGAAGGCCACGTGTCTAAACTGAGGAATGTGCGTCGGCCTTCTGACGCAGCGCTCCATTCAGCTGGCCGGATGGACACTTCGAACACCGTTCGGTGTGTCGTAAACACAGAAGAATGTCACGTCGCCCTTGGTTCGCTCACTTGCACTCAAAGCAACTCACTGTTTGAGACGTCGCGACACGAAGAGAAAGTTTTGAGTACTTACAGCTCGTCCGCGACGTGTTCAATGTGGTGAGGACATTGTGCAGGTGGTTGTACTCGTCCTGCGCCAGGTACAGCCTCTGCTGTTTGACGTCGTAGATCTCCTTCTTCGCCTGAAAAAGAATGCGAACAGCGCATTAGTGATGACAATACGGAAAACTGAAAAAATAAGCAAACAGGCTGCTAGAATGTCGAACAGTGGGGGGCAAAACTGACAGCGGGATCGTCCTCGTCGTAGAGGAGGAGGTCCCCGCGGCAGCAGTACGGGTAAGGCGGCGTGGGCCACACGAACAGCATGTCTGCGCGGCTGGCGGTGTCGCCGCTGCGCTTCCCCTGCGGCTACTGCCGGGGCCCGGCCCGCGTGCTTGCGCTGGCCGCTGCGAAGGCCAGGGGTGGCGGAGGGGGAGGGGGGGGGGGGGCATGGATCGCTCGCTCTACAGGCGGGGGCCGGGTGGGGCGGCCCTGGTACCGTCCGTTCCAAATCCTGCAAGGAATGCACTCCGCATTCCAACGACGCTTCGGGGAGGGGGGGCTCTTCTTCCTCGGGCAGCGGAAACTCGCGCACTCGCCCCGTCCCCCGGCCGCTTCATACCAAACAACTCGTCACGAATACAACGCGAGGGTCTCTCGTCATAAACTATAAAAAAAAACTATGCTGAGCTTGATACATCATTGTTGTGAGACGATCTCACCAACAAGTAAATATAAAATATTACCATATTTTATCGTAGCTCGTAGACTCTTATCAAGAGTCAGTTCAATCACTTGGCGATGAGGCCTCTTTGAGTTGGCGTGCAGCGTAAGATCGCTGCAGGTTTTTTCCAGTTCTGTACATCTGGAGCTTCCCTCTGCCAACGGAATCCAGCTGTCATTCGCTAGTCTCCGTCCCATCTGTTCGAAGGTATTCCATTCGGTGTTTTTTGATAAATTGGACCAAAAATGTCCGAGGGGAAGGCCACCAGACAGATGGGGCAGAGGGACTTGCCAAAGACAGCCTGGATTCAACTGGAAAGAGTGGAAGTGGAAAACGTTCTAAGTGTCAGTATTTTTCAAAAACGTGTAGCAGTGCTATTGTGTTGTCGGTGCTCTGTTGCATATCCCTGGACTAGTTCCAAGCGTCAAATCGCGGAGAAAAATGTTTCAAAAAGGTTGGTAGTGGAAGGCATATGGTCATTGTAACGAGCAATGCTTCCCTCAGGAATTCCAATTGTCGATCCAATACTGCTGAATAGAAGATGTCAGTGCATTCAAGACCAGCCGTGTTTATATGTTGCAAAACAGAAGAATTGAGTTGTGTGAGAAACAGAACGCATATCGAAAAAAAATTTCATGGATTTAATTTAATTATTTGCTTACCAAAGAATGTAAAAGAAATGGGAAATGATTTTCTACTAGTTACAAAATATTTCTGCTCCATTTATGTACTTGTATTGTAACAAAATTCATTGTATCTGTATTAATGGCACCTGGAACCAAAACTTTCTTATTAGCACTTAGAACGGGTCAGTTTCCCAGTGTGGCGCTTAGAACGTTCTTAATAAATTATTTATTTTCTAATTTGCCCCATTATTTATTGCAGTGTTGCGGTGGGCAGCATAATTCTGTCGGGCCAGTCATTGGGCGTCCCAGGGAGTAACATTCTAAAATTGCCAAACAAATACAAGGTATACAGTGGATTCTAAAGCGATGGTACTGTCCCACCACGGGCAGCCAAGTAATGCTAAAATTGGCCAAACGAAAGGTGTAGCGGGTAGCGGAATCAATGGAAATCACTTCTAGAAGTATATGAGAATTCCGTTAATTCAGCCTATGATAGGAGTAGACATTTCCTTTTGAACTCCATTTTGAGGAAAAATTTAGAATGTCATTTAGATGCGGCCTATTTAAATTGTCGCTAATTGTCGGTATTACAGCAACTGTACGGGATCTTGTTTCTTGATTTTGATGTTGTACTTATACATTTCAAACACAGTTCCTTGTTTCGTGTCTAATAGAAAATTGGCGAAATGAATGTCCGTGCAATGCCAAGTTTGGCTGCTGCAAACTTCTCCGTCTTTTAGAAGGGAGTGAGTACATAATATGAATAAGAACGCGTGTCCGGAAACGTGTCCAATTACGCTACAGAGCGTCAAAGTTACAGGCGCCGACGCCTGTAAATGTGTGTGTGTACAGGGTGATGATGTCATCAACTTTCAAGGATGATGGAGAAGGATAAATGTATCAGTTTGAGGTAAGGATCCCTGCACTGGAACGAACGAGTCGAAAGTTAAAAGCTAAAACCGTTCTGATATCTCTGACAGTGGAACATATGTACCGGTACTGTTGTTGCTAAGATTGTAGGGTACGAGATAAGGACCAAGACAAGAAAAGAGGTATAGTAAAAACGAGCTCTAAAATGCATTTCTTAAGAGCTATCAGCATTTGTTCAATAGTGGAGATGTGTTTCATACTAGTGGGGATGAACAAGTGCCCACAGCTCCTCAGGTATACAGTTTATAGAGCCCATATGTAATGGACATTTTTCCTTGTTTTGTCCATACTATCTTTGAAAGTTGCCTACTCTACATACTTGGCAACAACACTACCGGTACATGTATTCCACTGTCAGAGATACGATTTTCGATTGTAACTTTCGAATCGTTGTTTCCGAACCAGCGACCTTTACCTCGAACTGATACATTTATCCGTCTTCATCATACTTAAAAGTTTGTAACACCTTCGCGGAATCACCCTGCTTATTATTCATAGATTTACAGGCGCCTTTGCCTCAAACTATGACGCTCTGTAGCGTCGTTGGATGAAGTTTCCGGACATGGGTTCCCGTTCAAAATGTAATGTATTCGCCCTCCTCTACGAGCCCTAGAAGTTTGTAACGGAAATTTCCGAAACCCTGTATATCTCTGTAGTCTCTCTAAAATGGTCAAAAATCTGTTCATAATTTTTAACTGGGGTCAAGTTACGGTTTTTCCTGAAACAGGCCAAACTTTCGCGCCTAGAATGTTTCACACCGGAAAACTGACAAGTACACCTCTTTGTGCAGCGGAAATGATAACACAGTGGCAGACGACAGTGCCAGGATTCCACTGGTGTATTGGTGGTGGGAGGAGTAAAGCCCACTGTCAAATATTGACTGTCAAATGTCGACCATCTTGAATCAGTACTTTCCAGACTGCCTCCAGTGTAGGTGGTGACTGCAACAGCCATCCCCTAGCCCTTCACATACAAAACGTCGACAAGATGTTTCATCACGCATGGTCGCCGACCACTTCCATATCTACATCCATACCCAGCAAACCACCGCGAAGTGCATGGCAAAGTATACATCCCATTACACCATTTATTAGTATTTCTTCTAGTTCTATTGACGTATGAAGCGCAGGACGAATGATTGTTTGAATGACCCTGTGCGTGCTGTAGTTATTGTAATCTTGTCCTGACGATCCGTATGTGAGCGATGCATAGTGGGTTACAGTTCATTCCTAGAGTTATCATTTAAAAGCGGTTCCTGAAACTTTGTTAGTAGACTTTCTCGGGATAGTTTACGTGTATTTTCAAGAGTCTGTATGTTAAGTTTCTTCAGCAACACTGTAGCAGTCCCACGGGTCAAACAAACCTGTGACCATTCGTGGTACCCTTCTCAATACTCCTCGCTAGTCCTATTTGGTTCGAGTCCCATCACTTGAGCAGTATTCTAGGATAGGACGCACGAGTGAGTTGTTAGTAGTCTCCTTTGCGGATTGCACTTCACCAGTAATCTACCAGTAAACCGAAGTCTATCACCTGCTTTACCCACGTCTGTGCCTATATGATCATTCCATTTCATACCCCTACAACTCTGACTCATTGACGTTATAGTCACAGGATAATACGTTTTTCGTTTTGTGAAGTGCACAATCTTACATTTCCGAACATTTAAAGCTAGTTGCCAATCTTTGCACCACTTTGAAATCCTATCAAGATCTGAGTATTCTTCTTTCAGACAATACGCCATTACAGATAACTACATCACTTGCAAAAAGTTCCAGGTTGCTATTAATATTGTCCGTAAGGTTATTAATGTACAACATAAACAGCAAGGGTCCCAACACACTTCCCTGGGGCACAACTGAAGTAACTTCTGCATCTGACGATGACTCTCCATCCAAAACAACATGCTGCATCCTCCCTATCAAAAATGGTTCAAATAGCTCTGAGCACTATGGGACTTAACTTCTGAGGTCATCAGTCCCCTAGAACTTAAAACTACTTAAACCTAACTAACCTAAGGACATCACACACATCCATGCCCGAGGCAGGATTCGAACCTGCGACCGCAGCGGTCGCGTGGTTCCCGACTGTAGTGCCTAGAATCGCTCGGCCACCCTGGCCGGCGCAACCTCCCTATTAAAAAATACTCAATCCAGTTACAAATTCTGCTTGATATCCAGTATGACGGTAACTTTGACAATAAGCGTTGATGTGGTACTGAGTCAAATGCTTTTCAGACACCAAGAAATACTGTATCTATCTGACTGCCTTGTTCCAAAGCTTTCAATATGCCACGTGAGAAAAGTGCGAGTTGGGTTTCACATGATCGATGTTTCGACTTGCTGTCTAATTCCACCACAGTGCGTACGGGATTCCCCCCCCCCCCCCCCCCCAAAAGGTTACTCAGAAGTGTCACGTGACCATGCAGCTGAGGCGTTCGGGTCAATGATTATCTGGCATGAACGGAAGGTGACTGTGGTGGTCCCAACGGTGAAAGGACGTCAAACGGGGAAGATAAGGCGCAACAACAGTTGCGTGAATCCGAAGCCAGGCGCCCGCCGGGCAGCCGCCCGGAGTTGGATGCTCGTAAAAAAGCTGGCACGCCCATCGAGGCCCCGCTTTTTGCGTCCTTCCGTTTTCACTGAAGAACTCGGGGTGACCTGCGAGCGCGCCACGCCGTGCCCCGGGCGGAGACCCAGGCGCGGAGAAATTTATGCCGAGCTGCCGGCTAAAAGAAAACCGCCGCTTATACCTGCGCCGCCGCCACCGGCGTCGAACGGAAGCTGGCGGCCAATTACCGTGGCCGGTGCTACCGTTTACGAGCCTTCTGCCAGCGCCTGCACTTGCGCCCGCGGCGCGGCGCGGTGCAGGACCCAACAATTAGGTACCCGCCCAGGCCCTCTGCTGGCTACGTCCGCTCTTCAACAATTACGTCTACGGAAGCCGGTACCTTGGAAATATCGTCTTTTACAAGAACAATAAATCTCTCGGGTACGACCAAATGCTCTACATCTACATCTACATGGATACTCTGCAAATCACATTCAATTGCCTGGCAGAGGGTTCATCGAACCACCTTCACAATTTTCTATTATTCCAATCTCGTATAACGCGTGGAAAGAATGAGCACCTATATTTTTCCGTACGAGCTCTGATTTCCCTTATTTTATCTTGGTGATCGTTCCTCCCTATGTAGGTCGGTGTCAACAAAATATTTTCGCGTTCGGAGGAGAAGGTTGGTGATTGTAATTTCGTGAGAAGATTCCGTCGCAACGAAAAACGCCTTTCTTTTAATGATTTCCAGCCCAAATCCTGTATCATTTCTGTGACACTCTCTCCCATATTTCGCGATAATACAAAACGTGGCGCCTTTCTTTGAACTTTTTCGATGTACTCCGTAAGTCCTATCTGGTAAGGACCCCACACCGCGGAGCAGGTTCTAAAAGAGGACGGACAACCGTAATGTAGTCATTCTCCTTATCAGGTCTGTTACATTTTCTAAGTGTCCTGCCAATAAAACGCAATCTTTGGTTAGCCTTCACCATTACATTTTCTATGTGTTCCTTCCAATTTAAGTTGTTCGTAATTGTAATACCTAGGTATTTAGTTGAATTTACGGCTTTTAGATTAGACTGATTTATCGTGTAACCGAAGTTTAACGAATTCCTTTTAGCACTCATGTGGATGACCTCACAATTTTCGTTATTTAGAGTCAACTGCCACTTTTCACACCATTCAATATCCTTTCTAAGTCGTTTTAAATTTGTTTTGATCTTCTGATGACTTTATTAGTCGATAAACGACAGCGTCATCTGCAAAAAACCGAAGACGGCTTCTCAGATTGTCTCCAAAATCGTTTATATAGATAAGAAACAGCAAAGGGCCTATAACACTACCTCGGGGAACGCCAGAAATCACTTCTGTTTTACTCGGTGACTTTCCGTCAATTACTACGAACTGTGACCTCTCCGACAGGAAATCACAAATCCAGTCACATAACTAAGTCGATATTCCATAAGTACGCATTTTCACTACGAGCCGCTTGTGTGGTACAGCGTCAAAAGCCTTCAGGAAATCCAGAAATACGGAATCGATCTGAAATCCCTTGTTAATAGCACTCAACACTTCATGTGAATAAAGAGCTAGTTGCGTTTCACAGGAATGATGTTTATTAAACCCATGTTGACCGTGTATCAATAGACTGTTTTCTTCGAGGTAATTCATAAGGTTCGAACACAATATATGTCCTAAAATCCTGCTGCATATGGATTACACCTACTACCTTTCTTGAATATTGGTGCGACCTGTGCAACTTTCCAGTCTTTGGATACGGATCTTTCGTCGAGCGAACGGTTGTATATGATTCTTAAGCATGGAGCTACTACATCAGCATACTCCGAAAGGAACCTTATTGGTATATAGTCTGGACCAGAAGACTTGCTTTTATCAAGTGATTTAAGTTGCTTCACTACTCCGAGGATAGTTACTTCTACGTTACTCATGTTGGCAGCTGTTCTCGATTCGAGTCCTCGAACATTTACTTTGTCTTCTTTTGTGAAGGCATTTCGGAAGGCTGTGTTTAGTAACTCTGCTTTGGCAGCACTCTCTTCGATAGTATCTCCATTGCTATCGCACAGAGAAGGCATTGATTGTTTCTTGCCGCTAACATACTTCACATACGACCAGAGTCTCTTTGGATGTTACGCGATAATTTAACTCTAGCTTACATTTCTATCTGGGATTGTGTTTCGGACGTGCATATCACCAAGCAGAGAAACAGTTTACTTTGTCTAGGTCTGGAGTTTAACGAAAATGAAAATACCACTACGAAAACATGTATACGTACAATGAGATGACAAAAGCCATGGGACAGCGATACACACAGATACACATGGCGACGGTATCGCGTACTCAAGGTATAAAAGGGCAGTGCATTGGCGCAGCTATCATTTGTACTCAGATGATTCATATGAAAATGTTTCCCATGTGATTATGGCCGCAAGACTGGATCGCCCGTAGCGCCTCTCCTGGGCTCGTAACCATGTTGATTAGACCCTGGACGACTGGAAAACTGTGGCCTACTCAGGACGTCGGCACGCTAGCTCCGCGTGTTCAGAGGGCTAGCTGCCCTCTGTAATAAAAAAACTGAGTTAATGGATCAACAACTAATTGAAACGGGTGTCTTTCGACGTCAGCCCAGAGTAGATACAACGAACGAAAACGAACAAAATGAGATTAAAAAAAATAAAAGTTGAGTCCCTACCTCATCTGGCAAGGGCCGATGGTAGCTTACGAATGTGGTGCAGACCCCACGAAGCCATGGAGCTAACCTGTCAAACAAGTCACTGTGCCATCTCCACAACAATAGCGTGAGCTGTGTTTACGTGGAATGGACTGGGTCCTCTGGTCCAAATGAACCGATCATTGACTAGAAATGGTTATGTTCGGCTACTTGGCGACCGTGTACAGCCATTCATGTACTTCATGTTCCCAAACAACGATGGACTTTTATGGATGACAATGCGCCATGTCACCGGGCCACAATTGTTCCTGACTGGTCTGAAGAACATTCTGGACAATTCGAGCGAATGATATGGCCACCTACTGAACATCTGTGGGGCACAATCGAGGGGGCAATTCATACGCAAAATTCTGCACCGGCAACGCTTTCGCAGTTATGGGCGGCTCTAGAGTCTTCCTGGCATGGGACTTTCACTGACTTGTTGAGTCCTTGCCACATCGAGTTGCTGCGATAAGCCGGGCGAAATAAGGTCCGGAACAATATTAGGAGCTATCCCCTGACTTTTGTCGCCCTCGTGTAACTGGTGCATTCGACGAAAGTAAGTGAATCGTTAAATCCCACAGTCTCAAAGTGAGCCCATTTTATTGAGCAGCAGCAGCTTTTTTTATTTCAGGTAAAACTAACTTTTGATCTGTTAACGTACTAAATGAAATTAATGATTAACAAAGTGTTCATTTCTGGAAAAAAATGGGTAACTTTCAGACTACGAATCCAAAGTCTGTGGTTCAGTCGTAAGTCAGTCTTAGGATTTTTTAATCGCTCCTTTCATATTTGTCAATCTGTTAATATGGAAAAAACTAAGTTTCATCTTGGTTCGGAGTCTACCTTAGACTGTAGGTATCCTCTTATGCTGACTGGATAAGCCAGGTCAAAGGTCGGAGATAGAGAAGCGAGTCACTCACGTAACTTAAGTGGTATTCAACGAGTTGAATACAAACCTACATTTTTTTAATTGAAGTAAACAATTATTTGACTAAGTGAGAATTTCCATTTCAATCACGAACGCCAGTAAAAAATTTTTTTAATCAGTTTCCTCTTTATTTCCATATTTTTTTATTATTTGTGACATAACTATAGCTGTAAGAAAGCGTATTATGAGAAATACTTTCCGTTGAAAACAACGTGCTTCGCCCTGTAGCTTCCTTTATGAACAATGACATGTGATTTTACTAACATTACATGACTGTTGTTTCCATTGGATCCAGGCAAACGTTATACATTGCATAATTGCAATTCGTTTTAAGCAGGATTGATGCAAAACAGGAACGGAGGAAGCAGCGAATGGATAAACGTGAGGGTAAGATTCAAAGACGAAACTGTTGTGTACATTTTGCGAGGGTATTCATACTGTCATGTCTTCTATGATTTTAACTGAACAGTCGATGAACACTTTAAACAATAAGTTGTATCAGGTAATTTCAAAAAATTATTACGAATTTAGGTATTGCGAATATCGACACAACTTCCGAAGAAAGAGTATCGTGTGACGCTAGGATAGGGTGACCATTTCATTTTTATTAAAAAACGAGGCATTTTAAAAATTTACAAGAAAACCTTCAACGGTTAGGAAAAACGGAACAAAAAATGTTCTGACAAAATTTTTAATGGACACAGAAGTTTGTCGTTGCATCACGCACTCAGATGAACCCAAAAGACTTTTTACAATTATTCTGCTATACTGTCACCGTATTTTTCGGTTTTATGTACTTAATCAAGAAGTACATTTTCTTTTGAGATTTTGACATAAAAGTAAGGAAATGATACCCCATTAAAGTGTGTTTTGACAGCGAGCAAAGTCTTCACCGTTTCAATCCACTGTATTAGTCTTCAGGCTGCTTATCAAAATGGAACCAATCGAAAATACATATTAATATGAATCGGTATCACTATCAGTGCAAAACATTAACAGTAAATAAACAAAGCCTGTAGAGCAGGTTGTACAAGTGGCGCTTCCCAGCGTATATATTTGCGCAGTAAACTGCTAGCGCAGAATACCTTGGCCAAGTGGAATCACAACAAATCGGGATGTTTGAGCGGCCGGCCGGGATGGCCCAGCGGTTCTAGGCGCTACAGTCTGGATCCGCGCTACCGCTACGGTCGCAGGTTCGAATCCTGCCTCGGGCATGGGTGTGTATGATGTCCTTACGTCAGTTAGGTTTAAGTAGTTCTAAGTTCTAGGGGACTGATGACCTCAGAAGGTAAGTCCCATAGTGCTCAGAGCCATTTTTTTGTTTGAGCGTCCCAAAAAACAGTCGTGACAGGGAAACTTTTTTTGTTTTTAAGAAAGGAACTGCCCCGAGAAAAACTGGACGGATGGATATCCTACGCGAGGAGTGATAGAAAGCCCACCTCTCGTCTCTGCCCAAGCAGAGTCGATGAGAAGCCGCGCCTGCGCAGTGCACACACAACCTACAAGTGTTTGGCCTTCCGCGGCCACAGGAATTTCTGGCACTCCTCCAGGAAATTCCCTTACAAAATCGCCGAGCGACGGCATGTCCACAATGGAATGCAGCCGGTCATTCAAGTTCTCGCCGCAGTGTGCGCGTCTAAATCGGTCTCCTCGTCTTCGCTGTCTCACCGACTCCTTTACTACGTCGAGTTGATTTCGGAACCGTCTTGAACACGAAGGCAAACAACTGAATTACTCGCACTTGTTTCAAAACATCTGCGATTCGCTCAATTTGTATGTACAGCGCCGAAACAATGTGCTTACTACCAACAATGTGCTTACTACCTTCATGAGTCGATGAAACGGTGATAAACTCTCTCTCTCTCTCTCTCTCTCTCTCTCTCTTTCTCTCTCTCTCTCTCTGCTATTCAGGCCGCATAAAATGCGCAATATTCGTTCTATTTTTCCTGTACATGTGTTCTTCACAATGGACAAATGTGTTTCTCATGAAATGCGATGCTATATTACACCATTGCTTCTTTTTCTTTTGTTGGGTTCGGTACCAAACTCGGTAAAAATTGACCCTATATACGATCGCTTTGTTGTCAGTCAGTCAGTCACTCTGCCTGTCCGTCTGTTAAGAACAGGCAGCCGTATCAAGTTGAAATTTATGTCGTATATTAAGATCTGCAGTCCCTGCGAGATGTAAAAACATTAAAGCTTCTACGTCAAAGCAATCAAAAGATACGATCATCTGTGTCACAACTTTTGCTACTCGCACTCATCATGCTAACCTTTCGAAATACTTTCTGTTGATCTAGACTCATGAAATTTGGCAAGAATCCTGGTTTCACTGTACAAGTAAAGGAAAAAATCTGAAAACTATTGAATTGTAATTATATCACATACAAAATGTACTTCTGCCATTGGAACTTAACAGTGCGTTCGTCATCCGCCAGAAGCATAATAGAGAAATATTACTGCTTGTAAACATGTTTTAGGTAGTAAATAAAAAAATATATTGTATTAAATATTCTCTATCTACAATATAAACTGAATTCTGGTGATCGCTTCTTCTCCTTATTTCCTGGATAATCTCTTTAAGTACTGTAGAGATTTTGATACCGTCTTGGAATTCTCTTGCCAGTATCGATACCAATAATATTAAAAAGTCGCAGATTATCGATCCCAGGGATTGGTGTCGCACTTGGCCAGTTTTTTTTTAATACTGAATTGCACACAATCTGAACACATAAAAGTTCATTTATGGGAAAAAAATGAGCTCCCAATTTACATTCTTAATCTTATTTCCAGCCCAAATATCACAGTCTGTCTCAAGACCTGCACAGAAGAAACAGCGGGAAAATTGTACTTTCTTTCGCGACATATTCTGTAACGAATTGTCGTGCTGTGGTGTGGCGGTGCTTATGGCACTCGCCATAAACGAGCGCTGTCGAAACCGAGAGCGAACGTGGTACACTGTGAACGTTGACTATGTACAGCATATCATGACGTGATGCTGTTTTCACAGGCGAGAAGGAAGTAAGTAAACAACATCCACACAATTATAGACTGAGCAGTTCTTGGTACTAGACAAATTTTGAGGAAAAAGTTGGCTGCGGTCTTGGCAGAATAAACATTCTGGAACTCGCCTGAAGCGACTTAGGGAGCCAACGATAACCATCAACTAAAACAGGAGGACTGATATTTGGAACCCATTCCTCCTGTAAGAAAGTCTGGTGACTTGACTACCGCTCTCATGGAGTGGTCATCGGTTCGACAGTGGTTCGACTGGTCGCATTAGCTGTACATTAAGTTTGTGAAAGCTGAAAGTCGACAGGAATTCTCCAGAATTGAATGAATAGACCACGAAGAGAAAGCAAAAATTGGATTAGACCCACAAGCTGCCTCTGTTTGTGTTGGGTGAATAAGTTGTGGGCAGCTGAGGCACTTTACAGGTAGTGCACCGTCATCAGTGTCTTGCAAAATGTTCAGCAAGAACATCTGCGACAGAATACGCCACACGGTTAATTTCTTAACAGTTCTAACTGGAGGGAACGGGTGGCCCCCATGCAGTAGGACTTGCGTACAGTGACACTGCCGTCAAAATATATAGAATTCCGCATGCGGAAACAGTGGAACGACGAGAAACAGTGGAACGACGAGATCCAGACAAGTGGTAATTCCAGTAATGGGTACAAAATGTGCCAACGGCAACTTCCTATATCTATTGCAGTGACTTTGCCTGGAGTTCCTGCTCGAGTAGTTGAATATGTGCCAACGCTACGCGTATACTCAGCGAATAGCATCACCTATCACACTGCAGTCATTGGCTGTGCGCCTGGTCCCGCCGGAGGTTCGAGCACTCCCTCGGGTATGGGTGTGTGTGTTTGTCCGTAGGATGATTTAGATTAAGTAGTGTGTAAGCTTAGGGACTATTGACCTTAGCAGTTAAGTCCCATAAGATTTCACACACATTTGAACAGTTTTGAACCAATCACACCTTCTATTAGTTACAGCTATTAATCAAACAAGATCACAATATGACAGAAGTTATGGAATCCGCAGACGATACCAGTCAATTAGGGAAGTTAAGGAATCCTAAATCACCCTACCGTTAATAGACCAGAGTCTATATTTTTACAAATCAACGTATACCATTCGGCACTCTTCGAAGCAAAGCGGACATTGCTTCAACACTGGGCTACCATTTTGCAGTCGTGTCATCGTTTGGGCATGCACCTATTTGGTCTACGCTTAACAGCAGTCAGATTAACAAGGGAGAGGCATCGCGGAACATCCAAAAAATTATAATCCAACACCTCTTTCATTCAAAGTCATAATGTATGATTCCCTTTATGCAATTCGCAATGGAAAAAAATAGTATTACTCTACAAATTAATTGCAAGAACTCTTTTTTCCAGTAAGTGGGTATTAAAACAAAAAAACGACTTTGATAACATAGACCGCTATTGCAGTTTTTTGCCCTTTCTTTATACGTCTGCAGTGCAGTGACCGAGCGAGGTGGCGCAGTGGTGAGCACGAAATCGCTCCAGGCAAATGCCGGGATGGTTCCTTTGAAAGGGCACGGCCGATTTTCTTCTCCATGCTTGACACATTCCGAGCTTTTGCCCCAACTCTAATTACCTCCATGTCGACGGGACGTTAAACTAATTTATGACATTGTAATTGTAGATCAGATTGCGAAGCATGCAAAGAAGCATCAAAAACACACTTGCTGTCACACATATCCTTTCTATAAGTACACATTGCACATCGAGTCCTAGGTGTCCTTCGTAAGACCCACTCCTTTTTTTCTCATGTATAAATGAACCAAAGTTCACATACGAATGTAGCCCCGCGGTCCGAATTTCACCGTGTATTGCAATAAATTGCACATTTCCGCCTACTCCATACGTTTGTGTCTCTAACAGAGAGTACGCATAGTAGGCAAAGCCTACTGTATTAGTGAATGGTTTTGATCTTATGTTTGCGGTATAAGAGTTACTTACTTTATACCATTACGTAGTTCGTCGCAGCATCCAATTTCAACAATCGGAGCACAGTTATGCTTACAAAGTGAGTGCTTCTTGGGGCTTCTTTAGTTAAAAAGTTACAATGTAACGTATTTAAGTAGGCTATTCGATCAAAAGTATCCGGACACGTTTTAGCGGACATTAATATGGAGTATGGCCACCCTTCGCCTTTATGACGACTTGTACTCTGCTGGGGACACTTTCAGTCGGGCGTCTGAAGATCTGTGGAAGAACTGCAGTCCATTCTTCCTAAAGGTGCGAAACCAGAGAAGGTGGTGTTGGATAGCTGGGGTCTGGAGCGAAGCTGACGTACCTCGCCCCAAAGGTGATCCATTGAGCTCACGTCGGTACTCTGGGTAGGTCAGTCCATTTCAGGAATGTTAATGTCCACAAAGAACTGCCTCATAGGTGCTGCTTACGACAGGGTGCACAGTCCTCCTGATACAAACATTCATGCTCACCGAACTGTTCCTTACTATACAAAGTACTGAGTGACGTGAAATGTGTTCCATGTCCTTCGGAATTTAGCGTTTCCTTAAAGGCGATAAGGACGCCACATCGTAACCACGAAAGTCACCCAGATACCGGAACACCACCTCCTCCGTATTGCACTGTTGGCGCTGCACATGATGGCAGGTAAAGTTCTTCAGACATTCGGTGAACCCAAACCCTTCCATCGGATTGCACCAGGATATAGCCTAACTCATCATTCCAAATCACTCGTTTCCTGTCTTCCACTGTCTAGTGGCGTTGTTCTTTACACCCCTTAAGTGTCTCTTAGCACTGACTAAAAAAATGTAAGACTTATATGGAGCTGCTCGATCACTAACCCCGTTCATTTTGATCTTCTGTTCATGGTATTTGTGATAGCTCGACTGCGGTAGCACATTGGAACTAACGACTGATTCCTTCCGCTGATTTCAAGCGACATTTTACAAACACATTTCGCAATGGTCGACGGTCCCTGTCCAACAGTACGTGGGCTTTGCGCTGGTCTTGGTTTCGTTGTGGTTCTTCCTTCGTATTTCCACTCCACAATCACATCACCAACAATCGCCTTGGGCAGCTTTATAAGGGTTGAAATATCTCTGATGTATTTGTTTCTCAGGTGACATCTAATGACTAGTCAACGTTCGAAGTCACTGACCTCTCATGACCGACCCATTCTGCTGTTACTGCACGTCCACTAGCCGGCCGGAGTGGCCGTGCGGTACTAGGCGCTACAGTCCGGAACCGCGTGACCACTACGGTCGCAGGTTCGAATCCTACCTCGGGCATGGATGTGTGTGATGTCCTTAGGTTAGTTAGGTTTAAATAGTTATAAGTTCTAGGCGACTGATGAACACAGCAGTCCCATAGTGCTCAGAGCCATTTGAACCTTTTTGCACGTCCACTGGCAACACAATAATCCCCGCCACCTTTTATACTGGCATCGCGCCTCTCGTGACATCTAATGGTCAATACTGTATCAGTCATGGGTTTCCGGATACTTATGTTCAGATAGTGTACATATACAATGAGGTGACTTAGGTCATGAGATAGCGACAATCACATATACAGATGCCGATATTATCGCATACACACGGTATAGATGGGCACTGCATTGGCAGAACTGTCATTTGTACTCAGGTGATTCATGAAAAAGGTTTCCACGTGCTTATGGTCGCACGGCTGGAATTAAGAGACTGTTGCGGAATGAGCGCTGGAGATAAATACACGGGACATTCCACTTGCGGCCGTGCGACGGGAACTGACAAACTTTGAACACGGAACGGTATTTGCAGCTCGAGGTATGGGACATTCTATTTCGGAAGTCGTTAGAGAATTCAATATCCCGCGATCCACAGCGTCAAGAGTGTGCCGAAAATACCATGTTTCAGGCATTGCCCTTCACCACAGACAACGCAGTGACCTACGGCCTTCACCTAACGACCGACAGCATCGGTGTTTGCGTAGAGTTGTCAGTGCTAACAGACAAGCAAATACTGCGTGAATAAACCAGTATGACGAATGTATCTGTTACGACAGTGCAGTGAAATTTGGCGTTCGTGGATTATTGCAGCAGACGACCGACGGGAGTGCCTGTGCTAACAGCACGAAGTCGCCTGCAGTGCCTCTCCTGGGCTCGTGGCCATATCGGTTGGACCCCAGACGAATGGAAAACCGCGACCTGGCCAGGTGAGTCCCGATTTCAGTTGGTTAGAGCTGAAGGTTCCGTTCGAGTTGGCGCAGACCCCACGAAGCCATGGACACAGGTTGTCAACAAGGCACTGTGCAAGACGGTGGTTGTCCCATAATGGTGTGGGCTGTGTTTACATGGAATGGACTATGTCACTGGCTGGATATGGTTATGTTTGGCTACTTGGAGACAATTTCAGCTATTCACGGACTTCAAGTTCCCAAACAACGATGGCATTTTTATGGATGACAAAACGCCATATCACTGTGTCACAGTTGTTCGCGACTGGTTTGAATAGCATTCTGGACCATTCTAGCGAAGGATTTGACCATCCAGATAGCCCGAAATGAATCCCATCGAACATTTTTGGGATGTAATCGAGAGGTCAGTTCGTGCACAAAATCCTGCACAAGCAGCGCTTTCGCAGCTACGGACGGCTATACAGGCAGCATGGCTCAATATTTCTGCTGGGGACCTCCAGGGACTTGAATCCATACCATGTCGAGCTGATGCACTAAGTCGGACGAAAGGACGTCCAACACAATTTTAGGAGTTATCCCATGACTTTTGTCACCTCATTCTTTTATACATAGAATGACGGCCGAAGAGCGGATAGCTTCAGTGAAGACTGAACAGGCTATCAGGCTGCTCCACGAAATGAAAAAAAGGAATGTTTGATTTGTAAATTAGTTTCCTAGTATTTCACGATCCATTCCCCTTTTTATTTTCTTTCAAACAGATGATCTGATAATTCTCTCTCTCTATCTATCTATCTGACATCAAGCTTCCCCTGAGATATTACTCGCATTCCTCCTCTTTCGTTGTTTTGGTATGCAGACTTGGCTACCGAGTACTGCTATCTCACTGTTTGAGAAATGACATCTATAGGAGCCTCGAGGTATATCAGAGATATCGCCAGTCGGCAGAGCGTATCTCCACCTCATACGGGGCAATAAGATACAACAAGTACTCCCCCTTGGAGCTCCGCCTTCTTTTTGTGATGTACACACGGCGATGGGATAGACCGCGTAGCCGGCGGCCGCACGTAACCTTGATAGCCGGCCGGGTCCGGCTGCGGCGCGCCGCGCCGCTCAGCGCCGGACCGGCTCGGGCGGGCTCGCCCGTTTCCGTGTGGTCGCTATGCGCCCTGCGTAACACAGGTAGCGTCGGCGCCGGCAGGCGGGCGCAGGTGGCGGGGCGGGGAGGGGGAGCGCGTGGCGCGTGGTGGGGGCCGCTAGCTCGGCCGCGCCGCGCCAGGATATAAAGCTATGCTATGCCAGAACTGTGGCCCCGTTGCCAAACGCTTCCTCGCGCGCGGTACAGTCGCGTCTCTGCGCCAACGGACCGTGAATCCGCGCTGGCGGTGGAATACCTCACAAACAGAGCGACTTTTGAAGATTCCATGCGCCAGTCGTCATCAGTCACAGGCAACTTTCGATTTAGAACTGGAAAATAATCCTAAAAATTTGATAAAAGAGTGTAAACGTCCACAGTATTGTCTCCGTATATTAGCGATGCATTTTAGATTTTTTTATTTTTTTAATGGGGATCAGAAATTTCCTTGAATAAAAATTTTAAGTCCGCTGTGAAATGTGTGTTTGATATAACATTGATAGGTCTAAAAGTGTATCGTTTGATACACCATGGGCGCTGAACACGAATTTTTCTATTTTAGTGGGATCCTATGATTCGAACGACGTTGTCGTACGTTAAATGCAGTAAGCTGTTCGTCTGGATCAATTTCAAAAAATCTCAAGAAGCGAAATTAAAACTGAAATCTGTGTACGTCATTAAGAAGTGCCTTTCTTGCCAAGAGATCACAACGATGCATCGTAGAAGTCCAACAGAATTCTTAATATGAAACAATAACAAACACTAACAGAGGCGGCGCAATAGTTAACACGTTAGACCCGGCGCTTAGGACTGTTTAGCTAGTGTCCGCAGATTTGCGGACAGGCAGTGTCACCTAAAAATATGCAGCACGGTAGCGTCTGCAAGTAGTATTGTTTAAGCTACGTACAGCAGTAGTGACTTCCTTGCTCACTCCCGCGTAATTAATACTGACGTGCGACACAGGAAAGGCAAACTGTTCAAATAATAGTATACTTTTTCTAGTCTATAAACAAGCACAAATTGTTGTCTGGCTTCAGAATACACCTGAAACAGCATTATATGCGTCCACGCAGGTCTTCGCGCAAACACATTTCAAAGAGTTTAATCTGAGGAACTAGGTTTTTGGCTTGTTTCAATAGTATTTAATACAAAATTCTTAAATAGCTTATGTCTACCCAAGAATAACTACATTTAACATTCGGAATTTGGTTAAGAAATGATTTTCTCGGACGTTACTTCCAGTTTAAATATTAAAATATCGTTTTAGCTTGTCGAATTAAAAAGCAATATACCACACTGCAACTGCGGGAAAACTGCTTCCATTTCGAACAACACCCGGTAGTACGTGCAACGCATGTCAGTCTCATGAAATTATCACAAATTATTTCGGAATCTGGACATTCGTCTGCAGCAGTGCTTAGTGCCGATCAAACCCAGAGTCTGAATTTAATCCCCAATTGATCTAACAGGGTACGACATAAACAATGACCCATTTTAAATCATTTAAAACTATTGCTTACCATTGTTGCATACGGCCGCAACCTGACGATGGTGGTGTCCTCGAGTCTGACAAACCCGGATGTCCGTATATCTCCGTGTCCGCGTGTAAGCGGTTACAGTATTTCAGTTTCATACGTAAACACAGACTCACCCGATGGAAATTCATTTGGAATGGCACAAACTTCTTTGACTATATTGCGTTATAGAATAAGGTGTTTCAGTAAGTTCCCGTACCCCTTAAGAAAATGCGAGAGCAAACGTGTAACACCATCGCTCAACCAAATGAGCTGTCTTCAATGAAATCCATTCGCAAAAGAACAGCTGAATTTCAGATATCGGCAGTCGACAAGGCATGATCACATTAAAAAAGGTTTAAAAGTGAAATGATGCAGACCGCTGTTTCTGAATGAGTTATCTGACGACAATGGAACAGCGAGTTGCAAGCTGCCATGCTTTCTTGGCACAATTTCCGTGTGCCGACTGCCAGTGTGTTAATGTTTGATCTGACGAGTGCGCAATACATCGAAAGTCTTACAGGACAAATGTGGTTTTCCCAGGACCTTACCACGCCAGTCAATTCATTACGGAGAATAGTTAAGTCCTATGTGACTCAAAGTCCGTATGCGACTGATGAAGAATTCCGCAAAAGTGTTGAGGAAGTCTTTCGAAGAATAAATTCTGAGATGCTCCGCTAGATGTCAACATTTATCTCTGTGTAAAACACTCTTTTGAACTACGGGTACCGGGACGTCTGTGACACACTGTAGAAGAATTTGATACATCAGACCCTCATCGTAGTGACCGCTGACCTGGAGAGAGAATAAAGAACTGGTAGTAGAACTCTCGACTTGATTTTCTGCTTTTCCCAAGCAGTCGTCTATCATTAGGCTATCCAGGCAATGGCAAAATCCCATAGACCCGTCACAAATTCTCAAAGTCATTCGATGTTTGCTCCTATCTACCGAACACATAAGGGCTTGACTCCCGATTATCGATACAGATTAATTTCCCAAATAACAGGATAGTGACCACCAGGCTTAATAAGAACGAGACATAGAATTTAATCCAGGACTCTCTAGTTATCAGGAAGTGCACTTCTCCCCAAGAAGAAGAAAAAAAAAAAGAAAAGAAAGAGCATCGGCACGTTACCATAACGTCGGCGACGAGCGATACCTTTCCATCACAGTGCAAACATTGAACCACATCCAGCGAAGGAGGCAGAATGCAGGTAAGAAACGAAGTCCAAAGTGTCAGCGAATAATTTAAGGAAGAGGTAACACCCAACAGTATTAGTATTTCACTGTGCAACGTGCGTGTGACTGCTGTTTTAGCAGCACAGTACGACTCTAGCATAAGTCGAGCTTCCTTAGGAAGTTACAAATTACCAAGATCAGTCACGTGGCATGTGACAGAGGGTGTTTACTGAATATTCCCACACTGCGACAGCATTTATTAAAGCAGCGCTTGTGTGCAGTAGTATACGCGAATGATACCAGAAGAAAGCAAAATTACATCTTTTAAGAGATAAGAGCGATCGCGATTGTGTGTATGTATGTGTGTGTGTGTGTGTGTGTGTGTGTGTGTGTGTGTGTGTGTGTGTGTGTGTGTGGGACAGTTTGTGACGACATTATATTCGACAGTCAAGCGATGAGAGGAAGTTCTCGAAGAAATCTCGTTCACCAGTAGTTTTCTTCGAACTGTGCTCCACAACGGAGTTATTAATGGAGGTCATTAACCCTTTATTTGGCAGAAATAATTACTCGAAAATCTGCACGTTTGTGCAATAATCTGATTTCGCCTGAAAAGTAACTTTCCAGTGATCAATTCTTCATCATCTAATTGGTCATCGTCCAACCGATTGTGAAAGGCGTATAGGCTTATTACTGCCAAATAAAGGAAAAATGACTTAACTTAATAAGACACAAAACAGCTCAAGGCATTTAGCGAGTGAAAATTGAAACCGTCTGCTGATTCGTTTCACTCGTCGTAACTTCTTCGACTTGAATTATCGGCAGATGGTGGAGAATGAAAGGCACGTCTTGCGAACCTTCTGAGTAAGCCATTACAGGAGGCTTGAGGGATGCGCTTCCCATGAACAGTGAATGAAAAGCGATGTGATGAGACAAAAACGAGCTGTCTGTAAGGCACAAGACACGGCTGGGACTCTCGTAGCCCCGCGGGCTGCTCCTAACAACCGGCGCTTGTTCTTCGAAATTATCTTCCCGATCGCTTGACCTGGGGTATAATTAACGTCAGGCTTCTTTCAGGAGGCCACAGCTCTCGTGTTGTTTCTTTGGAATGTCTGTAACAGTCTAAGAGAACATTATTCCCGATTCTGAGATGGGGAAGCAGAGATCAACGTCAAGAGGATGTGTACTAGTAACTGGAACAGTCCATCAGCCAGAAGCAATAAGTTTTTCCGTCGCTGCAAAGAGGACCTAGTACCACGAGTAAGCGCCAGGTCAGTAATTATAATCTTGTCCGACAGGACAAACTGTCGATAATCATGTTGCACACCGTCTGCGGCTATGAAAATATGTGTTGTTGCTCGTAGTTTCGCCTTGTTCTTCATCATCATCAGACACAAGAAGTTTTTCCATAAACTAGCTGTGTAGATAAAAGTTGTAATTGAAAAGAATCTTCTGCCTGATGATGAGTAATAAAAAAAAACTGGTTTTCATAGCAGCTGAGGGCGTGCAACATGATTTTTGACCGATTCCTGAAAGCTATGGTTCGCTAACCAGCCTACTGAAAATATTTCGCATTACAAATATAACGTAGTATAAGTGTTAGCTATTCTAACATATACATCACATGGTCAACCGATGTTTAGTTTGTTGGTTGTGCGGTTGCATAAAAAAAGGCTTGAAGAATTTGCCGTAGAGGCATGTACCGTAAATGCTTCAAACATTTTGTAATGTGTATAACACTGAAACTCACTTCTTCCACAACAATGAAACTCATTTCTTTCACAGGACTTACGTGCCGCTCCGACAGAAAATTACTCCCATGTTTTCTTACATCTAAGAAGGAATTCTGGGCTACAGAGGCTCTGTGGGTGGATCAGACCGAAAATATGATTCGAAGTTGCAGACACTGTACTTCTTCAAACCACGAGTTTTCGAAAGCCACAGCAAGTAGACGTTTCGGACAACACAGATAGAAACCTTTCGTGAGCACATTAAATATTCTTAAAATACCAACTCCATGAAAGAAAACAGCACAACACTGAGACGACACCACGCAGAGTTTACATTCTATTTCCGAACGGCATTACAACTGATATGTGAGCTTTTTATTATTCGTTGCACCCAGTCGCTGGATAATCTGTGTGAATTAGCTTATCGAGAAAGTTAAGACAGTCCCTTGTCGTTAGCGGGACTAAGAAAGACGTCTCTCACCGCGGGTTTGACACAATGTTGACAGCTGCATAGTATGCATCGCCCTAATACGCAGGAAAATATACTCTACCGTGCGATTAACTTGAAAGTAACGTCTTTATCATCAGGGTTTCAGGAAAAAGGCGTCCCTGATTCAACGAGTAACAATCGTACTCCATTCGTAACTGGCTCATCTTGATCATAGAAAAAGTAGACAAATATTCAACGAGGTTGTTAATTCAACGAAACTTTCCCTTTACACTTTCCGTACTTCAGCACTATTCTTCTTTGTAATAGGCCTCTGGTGGTTTACACAATTTTCACATCTCTGACGAGTTCTTAAATTCGCTAGAGCGATTGTTGCACGCTGAAGAAAGGAACATTAGTGTTTGTGTTCCGTAGACGACGAGACCATTCGGGAAGGATCACGAGGTCAAATCGGTGTAGATATAAGAATACGGGTGTAGCCTCATTCCGTCGTTCTCCTGAAGTGACTTAGCGAAACCACAAACGCAACCTAAATCTGTATGACCAGATGCAAAAAAACAGTAACCTGCTCTTCCTGTGGGCGAATCTAGCGCTTTAACTACTGCGCCATCACCCTTGGCTTGTGCGAGTAATCTGACATTCTCGTGGCAGAGTGGATAAGACCATATGGAAGGCAAAAACCTAGGGCAGAAACTTTCCTGAGCACCGTAGTGGAAAACCTCTTGCCGCAAACGTTTCTAACCAGCTATAATACAAGCACTACAAAGGTAGACCAGATGCTCCGAAACTGCCGTCGTTTGGCTAGCTACAGCATTATGTTTACCTAGGAACTTAGTCAAATTAATTGGTGTATTTTTTTTAACGCAATCGGTTCATATAGCGAGGACTACATTTTATTAAAGACCGAACACAAAATTTTTATGAGAGCTGTCCAAAATCACTTTACAGTGTCATCCCAATAATTGAAAGCTGATTTTAATGGATGGTTGGCTGGTTGTTTCGGGGAAGGAGACCAGGCAGCGTGGTCATCGGTCTCATCGGATTAGGGAAGGATGGGGAAGGAAGTCGGCCGTGCCCTTTCAGAGGAACCATCCCGGCATTTGCCTGGAGTGACTTAGGGAAATCACAAAAAAACCTAAATCAGGATGGCCGGACGCGGGATTGAACCGTCGTCCTCCCGAATGCGAGTCCAGTGTCTAACCACTGCGCCACCTCGCTCGGTTGATTTTTAATAGACTAAAATGAAACCAAAGGCATGGTTAGCGAACGTCATTTGGAGGCAATGACGATACAAGCTACACAAACTTGTGTGACAAGGGCATTTTCTTTTTTATATATGTAAATATCAAACAACCATCTTCCAACGAGGATGATGTGCAATATTGTTTGCTTACTTTGAGCCAGTTTTCTTCAGGAACGCTACCGACCCAATCAGTACCTCAAGTTATTAAGTCTCCGCGAAATGATGGCGTTGAGTTATGTTCGGCTCAAAACATCAATAGTCATTCGAATCGCACTCACACAAATGGCTGCAATATTTTTGTGTTTCATCACAGCTGCTTGGGATAGTTTCATCGAATACATGCGGAACGAAGGCGATAAGATACGCAGACAACTGACACACTTATCGTTCTCATCGTTATATATTCATACAACGTACATTCCAGTGCTATAGATTTTACAAATCTGAGAAAGAGGAGAAATGAACAAACAAAGGGAACTTGTTTCCAAATAGACGATGTGGCAGCAAACACACGAGTGATGCAAGAGCCAACGACTTGGCTTGTTGGAACTTCGATGATTTTTGTGTGAGAAATAACACGTGTCCTCTCAAGTAGCAACGTCGTAGCCCTTGCTCCTCTCCCACAACCGCTGCTTTGGCACAGTGAGCAAACTGGGGCGCTTCGAGCGCAGCGAACCGTCCCCAAGGAGTCAGCCAGTTAGCTGTGGCCTTCTGCATCCTGCTGCCACCGAAAATGTTAGCCAGCTCCATTGCCTGCAACTTCTTTGGCTACGATTTGCGAACATCCTCTGCCGTAATGGAGTGTACTTGAGTGGCTGTCGGGAATGATTCCGAATGTAACATCCACGGGCTGCACAAAAATTATATTAGGTCTAAGGTCAGGCCGCATGGAAGGTCTGCTAAACGACCTCGAAGTTTAATGTGGACACAAGAAACCGCTTATAAATTTCCAAACCGCGCCAAATGTACGGTGAAGCCCTTCAGCACCGTAAGATTTACGGTCTTGACACAAAGTAAACTAGGAACCGTCATCATGTCTAGAAGTGCCCTCCAGCAGAAAGATTACATCGTGAACTATTGTTGCCCACAAAACTTAGCCCTGCATCGGGAAAATTATAAATTCCATAGACGTAACACTTGTCTGTTTGAGAATGAACTTTTTCTTCTATTTTATTTTAAGAATGGTGTGTGCCGAACCTAGTGAACATCAAGAAGGAACACGAAATGCCAGTCAAATTGACATAAAAACTCTGAATAACAAAGCGTTGCAGCAAAATTGAAAAGTCAGATTTCCTTTTACGTGTAAGCAGTCACGTAGAACGGTGCCAAAGAGGTAGAAGATGTGTGCTAGGGGCTGTCTAGATTAATGGAAGAATTACACCATAGAGTTCTAAAGGTGCAGCCTGACGAAACTGAGAATATTCGAAAACAACTGCCTTCCTGAGAGGGAGAGCTGTACGTGGAACGTGTCAATTGAAGGGAAGCTGCACACATTTCTTGAAATTATATATTTGTGTAGCTACACGGTGTCCCTTACCAATTTTGGAAATTTGTGTTAAGGTCTTATGGGACCAAAATGCTGAGGTCATCGGTCCGTAAGCCTACACACTACTTAATCTAACTTAAACTAAATTACGCTAAGGACAACACACACACTCATGCCCGAGGGAGGACTCTAACCTCCGACAAGAGGAACCGCACCCACCGTGACAAGGCACCTCTGACCGCGCGGCCACCCCGCGCGGCTGCCCCTTACAGATTAGTACTTGTTTACTTATTTATGTTCGAGAATCTATGGTATAGAAGAAGTTGTCAAGGACAAACAATTGTATTGGCATTTGAAAATGTTCGCCAGAAAGTAACACCAATCGTATCTGATTCTAGTATTTGTGAATGTCTCAATTACTCGAAACTTGTGAGGCTTGTTGACAACATCTTAAATCCATGAAGGAACTTCAGGAAAGGTTCAGACAACCTGTCAGGCATCTAGAGATGACAAATCCTATCCCCTGGATTTTTCTGTTGCATCGTATACGAAAAACTTTCTTAATACGACGTCCGCTGTGTAAGACTTTGGAGTGGACCATCGATGAAGTCCAAGGACACACGGAATGTGCTGTTACCATCAGCGATCGTTCTCTTTGGTCCTTCTTAGAACATTAAACGGGTTTTTGTCGGCAGTGGAGTCTGGTGGGCGCCCGCATAGACTTTCCTCTTCTAGGTAACTTGCCTTGCTCCTGAATTCCTTGCAACAATACAAGACGGTGACAGTGGAGGAAGGAAACTCCTCAGATTGCCAAATACAGTGGCAGTGATTCGTCTTTAAACAGTTCTTTGTAGCAGTACTGCACATCACGCACTTTCTCCCGTTTAAACGCTGTGGTTAACAATGATTCGATATCAAGAGAAACAACACAGTGGAAGACTTTCGACTGCTTGGAACAGTCACACATAGTTGAAACTTGCAACAATATGTTAGAGTGAACGCTAATGTCGCTTATATTTCTTGGATTTGTGACACTGGGCCAATATTCGGTTATTCCTTTAAACTGTCAGGCCAAGCACATGCTCCTACGATTATTACTTTCGCGTTTTCAGTCCCTTCACTGGAACTGTGCAGATCGTAATAATGGCTATGTCGGGGACAACTTCCACTGCAATCATGTGTCTGCACGCTTTCATACGAGCTGTTATTAGCTTGACGTTATCGTCACAGCCTCTACGCGGCGATATATTTAATATTTGTTGCAGTTAAATTGGGACACTCAGTGTCAAAGTTATTAGCGCATGGGAGCAACATGCACGATGCTAATTAATTTTCGCTGCTGTATGTTTTCTGCGCAGCTTTTGGTGAGATACGAAGCGTCTTTCTTCAGGTGTCTGCTATCAAATGTTGCACAGTTTCTGTTACACTCTCCCTCGAAGTCATTCAAGCCTGTGATCACTCACGTTACTCTTCTTCTAGACGCACGATGCTCTCTGTCACTAAAAGATAGATCACCCATCACTCATAGTAAAGCACAAATCTGTTTTAGGCAATCTCCTTCGCATACAAACTACAGTTTGTTTGGCTTCTTCTTTCTGCAACACCAGTAAACCCCCGGTTCTGTAAAGAATCGAACTAGCATACCTAAAATAGCTTCAAACGTCTGATTACTTTACAAATGGCATGAAAATGTGTTTAAAGCCTATCGCAAGTTACTAAAGTTCTCTCTTTATCAAACTGGGTGAGTATAGTCTGAGTGCCGCGCGGGATTGGCCGAGCGGTCTGGGGCGCTGCAGTCATGGGCTGTGTGACTGGTCCCGGCGGAGGTTCGAGTCCTCCCTCGGACATGGGTGTGTGTTTGTCTTTCGGATAATTTGGTTTAAGTAGTGTGTAAGCTTAGGGACTGATGACCATAGCAGTAAAGTCCCATAAGATTTCACACACATATAGTCCGAGTAATTTGCAATTTGCGCTCCGTTATAAGCAACAGCCAGTTTTTCACACATCTCAAATGTTTATGACGTCACGTCTCCTTAACAAGGTGTCGTACAATTGTATAACTTTACAGATACAATCAATGGTATACGTGGATACCATATACAAAACGTGTTGTGAATAGAGTTAGTAGTAAAGAAGTAATAACTTAAAACCTCACGCCTGCTGCTGAAGTTTTACTGGATAAACAGCGATAATGCAGTAAGCGATGAACTTTCATCACATTGTAGGGGATGTGAAGGGGGTGGGGGGCGGCGGGTGGGGGGGGGGGGGCGGGAAGGGTCAGCTACAGAAAGTTTCGTAAAAGTTTTAAATTAAGTGTAAAGTTTATTGGAAGTTGCTAAATGCTCTCATTTTAAAATACTGGATGAATAAAGTCTGAGTAATTAGTGCAGCCCCAAGATACATACATAATTCCTAACTGTAGTACTTGTCTTACTGTGTTAAACCTGTAACATAATATTGCAGCTCTTAATAAGTTAATTATGACACCATTTTAGATTTTTAAATTTGGTCACTAATTATATGAAATATTGAAAATCAAAGTTATGTTGCCCCTGCAAGCCAAGAGATAGACAACCTGCAACTGGGGCCCGTAACCCGGGTTAGACATTTAAAATATAGATAGCCTCCCTTACTGTTAGCTACACTCCTGGAAATGGAAAAAAGAACACATTGACACCGGTGTGTCAGACCCACCATACTTGCTCCGGACACTGCGAGAGGGCTGTACAAGCAATGATCACACGCACGGCACAGCGGACACACCAGGAACCGCGGTGTTGGCCGTCGAATGGCGCTAGCTGCGCAGCATTTGTGCACCGCCGCCGTCAGTGTCAGCCAGTTTGCCGTGACATACGGAGCTCCATCGCAGTCTTTAACACTGGTAGCATGCCGCGACAGCGTGGACGTGAACCGTATGTGCAGTTGATGGACTTTGAGCGAGGGCGTATAGTGGGCATGCGGGAGGCCGGGTGGACGTACCGCCGAATTGCTCAACACGTGGGGCGTGAGGTCTCCACAGTACATCGATGTTGTCGCCAGTGGTCGGCGGAAGGTGCACGTGCCCGTCGACCTGGGACCGGACCGCAGCGACGCACGGATGCACGCCAAGACCGTAGGATCCTACGCAGTGCCGTAGGGGACCGCACCGCCACTTCCCAGCAAATTAGGGACACTGTTGCTCCTGGGGTATCGGCGAGGACCATTCGCAACCGTCTCCATGAAGCTGGGCTACAGTCCCGCACACCGTTAGGCCGTCTTCCGCTCACGCCCCAACATCGTGCAGCCCGCCTCCAGTGGTGTCGCGACAGGCGTGAATGGATGGACGAATGGAGACGTGTCGTCTTCAGCGATGAAAGTCGCTTCTGCCTTGGTGCCAATGATGGTCGTATGCGTGTTTGGCGCCGTGCAGGTGAGCGCCACAATCAGGACTGCATACGACCGAGGCACACAGGGCCAACACACGGGATCATGGTGTGGGGAGCGATCTCCTACACTGGCCGTACACCTCTGGTGATCGTCGAGGGGACACTGAATAGTGCACGGTACATCCAAACCGTCATCGAACCCATCGTTCTACCATTCCTAGACCGGCAAGGGAACTTGCTGTTCCAACAGGACAATGCACGTCCGCATGTATCCCGTGCCACCCAACGTGCTCTAGAAGATCTCCGGATCTGTCCCCCATTGAGCATGTTTGGGACTGGATGAAGCGTCGTCTCACGCGGTCTGCACGTCCAGCTCGAACGCTGGTCCAACTGAGGCGCCAGGTGGAAATGGCATGGCAAGCCGTTCCACAGGACTACATCCAGCATCTCTACCATCGTCTCCATGGGAGAATAGCAGCCTGCATTGCTGCGAAAGGTGGATATACACTGTACTAGTGCCGACATTGTGCATGCTCTGTGGCCTGTGTCTATGTGCCTGTGGTTCTGTCAGTGTGATCATGTGATGTATCTGACCCCAGGAATGTGTCAATAAATTTTCTCCTTCCTGGAACAATGAATTCACGGTGTTCTTATTTCAATTTCCAGGAGTGTATATACATACGACTGTGAGTCAGTAATCGTATAGTAAGAGGAATCAGACAGGAGGGCTACTGAGGTACTTTTGATTGGTCGTGAAAAGAATGCTAGAACAATAAGAGTCTTTCGCAAAGTGTGAACTACATGTCATCATTTCGATTTCTTCATGGTGAGGGATTCCGCCTGATTTTATGCAGCCCACATAACGTAACTGCCATGTGTGACAGCAAAGTGCGGCAGGGCCGCCTGAACTTCGAAGCAGGACGTAGGGACGTCCATGATACAAGTGGTCAGGGAAGGAAGCGAGTGTCAACCGCTGATCTTGTTCAGCAAGTAGAATAGGCGATACGGGAAAATTGTCTACGGAGGACAATTCAGAACAAGCGAGGATGAATGTTGTCGTCTGGCATTGTCCTTCTTCATGACAATGCTAGGCTGCACACTGCGGCTAGCACAAAGGCGCTCCTAAGGAGTTTTCGATGGCAAGTGTTTGATCACACTTACCGCCCAGCATTTTGGCACAGACAACGAGCCGCAGACCAGCCCAGAGAATCAGCGTAAAGCACTGGCGGCTGGTATCTATGGAAAATTGCCAAGCAACGGCAGATGTCTACCGTCGGAATGGCGACTATATAGCTGGAAGGTGTAGTTAAATGTTGCACATAAAACATTTTTGTTTTTCTTTGCGGTTTCTATTTCGTGATCGATCGGATCTTGAAGGAAAAAAAATAATAACACACATAGATTTAGTGTCTCTACACTTCTGGAAAGCTATCATGCCTTTATCTAGCGCTTGAGTTTATTAAGAAAATATGTGAAGTACGATATGTAAGCAGAAATGGGACTGCATGTGATTGAGCCATTAATGCAAACCAATTACAACCATCCTCATGTGTTGTGTAGTTTGTGTGTCTGTGTGTGTTTTTAATTGAAACTCTCTTTCTCAATACTCTTTCTACTGGAGGAAATAGCTTTGTACAGCCGTCCGTGTTATGGAGGTAAATGCAGAATTGTTACCTCAGTGAAGTTCAGCAAAAAGCGCCGTTTCTCCAGTCGTGAACGGGACATTGCGTTGTTCAGTTTGTCAACATGCCTCGAAGGGTCAACTCAAGCTTACACCGTGCAGCCACTGTCGCTTTACGATAAGGACTGTCAGCACGAGAAGATGCTCTGCGAATTGTTGAACGTGTGAAGAGCTGCAGTGGTTAGCACACTGGACGCGCATTCGGCACGACGATGATTCAAAGTCGCGTCAGGCAATCCACATTAACGTTTCCCATGATTTCCATGAATCGCTACAGGCAGATGCCGGGATGGTTATTTTGAAAGGGCACGGCCGATTTCCCTTTCCATCCCTGACACAAACCGCTACGTCTCTAACTATCTCGTTGTCGATGGGTCGTTAAACCCAATCTTCCTTCTTCCGAATTATTGAGGATTTAATATGTACTCAAATTGAAAGACAAGGCAGCCAAAATTGGCTGCTACTGAGCAAATAGCGCCAAGTAAAACTCTCGTGCCAGGTTTCGTCTTTGTTTCAAGCTTTCGACTGTCTACTTGTTCCCATCAAAGCTTCTCGCTTAAAAATGAAACTTTAAGCACATTTTAAATAGTTTTTCTAGGCCGCTTCTGATACGCTAGAAGTTAGCATAGTTCCGTTTACACAATTCGTAGCTGACATTGTATCTGTGTCGTATAATGTATGGCCAAGCGGAAAATGTTCAAATGTGTGTCAAATCTTATGAGACGTAACTGCTAAGGTCATCAGTCTCTAAGCTTACACACAATTATCCTAAGGTCAAACACACACACGCATGTCCGAGGGAGGACTCGAACCTCCGCCGGGACCAGCCGCACAGTGCACGACTGCAGCGCCCCAGACCGCTCGGCTAATCCCGCGCGGCGGGCCGAGAGGAATTATGTTTAATCTTAGTGGCGCAGGCCTGTCTTCTTGCTGCATACGAGTATATCGACGAAGCTTGGCCCCACCTGATCGAGTTAACACCGCAGGAGCCGGTTCCGGCTGACTTCTAATTTTAGCACATTTCTCGGTTAGTTCTGCGAAAATTGCCAAAGCAAACATTAAAAAGCGTTAGATCACTATACTAGTCTTTTCAAGGGCTATCAAATACTGTTAAAAATTACTTCCCTGTATTAAAAAAAATATATACAGTTTATCCGGTCCTCACAGATGCGGATAGCAGTAACTGCAAAGTATTTGATGATCAGGATGCTAACAGTGGCTACAATCGATGGCGACAATCATTAAATTTAAATTCAGCCAGTCGCCATACATCAGTGTCCAATACTGCTCCGTATACTGCGAATGTAAAATGACGTCAAAGAGAAAGAAGGTGGTAGTGTCAATGGCCATAAAGTTACATGTGCTGCATATAATGCATCAATATGAATTGTTGAAACAAAATATTGCTGTCTTTGAGAGCTGAAACTTCAACGGTGTCAGACTGCAAGCGTAACGGAAGCCAACTGAAAGACATTTGTTTCAAATTGACAATTCCTGTTGATAAAATTATCGCTGTGTGCTAGTGTTAAAACAATAACGATACATATTGTTGACGGATTAGGTGACAAAGTTGGCGCTCGTTATGAAGACATTATGAAACCGAAAGAGGCAAGAACGCAGGCGGACAATATAATAACGGTTTATTTGGAACGTCAGGCTGAAACAACTTTGCCTGAACTAATGCTGGTAAAATACAAGAGGGATCGTTTTGTACGTAAACGAGATACGAATGTGGCTCAAAAGAAACTTATTGATTATATCATAGCATGAAACACACAGTGTTTTCTTTTGGTATGTTGTCTAAATTTATATGAAAAGAATGCATAATTTGAGTGTTTATGCGAAAAATAATTTAACTCTCGTGTATATAAGATTTATGTGAAGACAATTCACAATCTATCCGAAAAATAGCTCGCTCGCATGCTATAACATTTAACCAGTCATTCAATTTTTTTCGCAAATTTCCAGATTATCCGGGTTTTCGATAATCCGGTTGATCAACAGTCCCACCTAATCCGGGTATTACTCACACAAAAGAAGTACGTGCCCCTCTGCCTGCCATCATTTATTTGCTGTAACCCTTATTTCATTGCCGTGTGCAGGTATTGGCGATGCACCCTTACGCTGTCTCATCAAAAGTATCCGGATGCTCCTATGTAATGCGGAACTGACCAGTAGATGTCACGAGAGGTGGACTCGCCAGTATAAAACGATGTGGGGAATACTTAGATGTCGGTAGGAAAGCAGTAACAACAGAACAGGTCGGTCAGGAGAGCTCGGTAAATTCGAACGAGGTCTACTGATTGGATGTCACTAGAGTAACAAATCCATCAGGGATCCTTGCAAAGCTGCCCAAGTCGACCGTTGGTGACTGAGAAATGGAAACGCGAAGGGAAGGAATTGCCACAGCTAAACCAAGACAAAGCAGACCTCATGTACTGGCGGACAGACACCGTCGAGCATTGCGGACGGCGGTCGTCAAGAATCGCATGAAATCTATGGAAGGAATCAGTCGTGAGTTCCAATATGCTACCAACAAAAGTCTAGGGGACTGATGACCTCAGATGTAAGTCCTATTTGTATTTATTCCAGTCTTCTATTATCCGTCTCCCATCTCTCTCTGTGCTCATCTCCTCCTCCTTCCCTCTCTCTGTCCGTCTCCTCTTCTCCCCTCTGTCTGTTGACATCCTCCTCTTTTGTTTCTCTGTCCGTCTCTCTGTCCACCTCAACCTCTTCCCTTTCTCTGGCTATTTCCTCCTCCCCTTTGCTTGTCCATCTCGTCCTCCCCCCTCTCTTTTCCCGTCCCTTCCGTCTCCCTTCCCCTGCCCATCTTCTTCTCTGCTTTTTGTGTTCATTTAACCTCCCCTGTCTCTGTCGATCTCCTCTTGCCTCCTCTCAATTTGTCCATCACCTACCCAACTCTCTCTTCGGGTTCCACTCCTGTCCCAATAAGAGAGTGGTGGTTTTTACCCACGCAGTATTTATTTCCAGATAGTAAGCAAAATGTGTACCAAGTTTGGTTGCCGAGCAGCTTTTTACCCGTGACTTTACCAGCTTACGCACATATCACATATATGTCACATAAATTTAAGATATTTCACACATATTTGTACTCAGAATTCCCCTCTATCGAATTTCTCTCTGCAACTTTCTGAGCGGTCTAAGGCGCTGCAGTCAAGGACTGTGCGGCTGGTCCCGGCGGAGGTTCGAGTCCTCCCTCGGGCATGGGTGTGTGTGTTTGTCCTTAGGATAATTTAGGTTAAGTAGTGTGTAAATTTAGGGGACTGATAACCTTAGCAGTTAAGTCCCTTAAGATTTCACACACATTTCAGCATTGTTTGAACTCTTTGTTTACGATGCCATCTCCTAAAGTATGTGCAGGTACATTCAATGGTATATGTAAATACTGTCTGCAAAAATGTGTCGCGAAACAGTAGTAAAGAAGTAATAAATTAAAACATAAATCTCGATGTTGCAGTTTTGCTGTACGAACAGAGGAAATGTAGTAAGCCATAAACTATTTACCGTTCATCATTTTGTGGATGCTGTCAGCGATAAAAAGTTTCGTAAAGGTCTCATGTTATCTGTAAAATTAGTTGTTAGTCAGTAGCGTACTGTCATTCCCAAATACTAGATAAATGGAGATCTGGTATTTGCGCGCCATGAGCTACAGTTCTTTTTCACCCTCGCTCCCCCCCCCCCCCCCCTTAAATACTAGATAAATGGAGACCTGGTATTTGCGCGCCATGAGCTACAGTTCTTTTTCACCCCCCCCCCTCCCCCCCTTAAATACTAGATAAATGTAGATCTGGTATTTGCGCGCCATGAGCTACAGTTCTTTTTCACCCTCGCTCCCCGCCCCCCTTTGACACGCAGATGATTCTCAGGCGAACAGCGATTCTTTGCAGACAGTAAGTGATATGTATACTGAATTTGGCTGAAATCGATCCAGTGGTTTAGAAGGACATGTGGAACGCACATCCATTTTTATAACACGTAAGAATTCGCCCCCGATGGAGCTGATGGGTACTGCAGTGGTGCCATAGAGTTGTCCGGCCGTGGTCCGCGTTGTCGGGACAGTGGCGCGGCGCGGGCCACGACGCGTCCGCGAGCCAGCGAGCGCGCGCTGAAATTTGTGGCGGGGTCAAAGTGGGCGCGCGCTCGCCTCGCCTCGCCTCGGCTCGGCTCGGCTCGGCTCGGCGCCGTGGCCGCGCGTCGCGTGCCCCGACTGTACGGCCTTCAGCATTCCTGCGCGCGCCTGCACCGCCCGCCTGCCGCGGTGGCCGCGCAGGCTAGAGAGCCGCGCCGAGCCAGCCAGCCCGCAGCTGCCGCCGCCGCCGCGGAAAACACCCCGCTCTTGTTTATCTTCTTTCCGGAGCGACTGCCCAGGGGGCTCCGGCCATGCCGCATCGGCCAAAGGTCAAATGAGACTGCCGCATATCGCCGCCCACGCACGGGCGCTGCCCTCGCGGACAAGACAGCTCCCACAGATGCACGGTGGCCGCTACTGTCGTGTGCTCTCTCTACCGGACAGACTTCTTCCGTTATAGTTTTCCTAAAGCACAGCACGCGTACTTGCCCCGCTTGCGTATGATGCTATGACAGAGCAGTGACGCGTCGCCAACTTTTAGACTTGATTGAAAGATACCATGCTGTACCCAATGAGCTGCCTGTAAAAATATTCATTTGTAACTAGCGAACCCGGCAGCGCTTCGCAGTTACTACATGTGTGTGGGAATTGCACACACATCCTGAATTCCTTCCTCCCTCCTCTCTGCCCATCTTCTCGTCCTCCCTTTCTTTCAGTATGCCTCCTTCTACCCCATTCCTATCTGCATAAACCTCTTCCCCATCTGTCTGTCCATTTCCTCCTCTCTTTGTGTCCATTCCCTTCGGAATATTCAGTAGAGAATGATGTAGAACTTCGAAGTAAATCCTTCGAGTTCTTTTCGAGATATTTCGTAACGACGTTCCCCCTTTACACATCACATGCATATTTATGTAAGTTGTTGTTGTTGTGGTGGTCTTCAGTCCTGAGACTGCTTTGATGCAGCTCTCCATCCTACTCTATCCTGCGCAAGCTGCTTCATCTCCTAGTACGTACTGGACCCTACATCCTTGTGAATCTGCTTAGTCTATTCATCTCTTGGTCTTCCTCTACGATTTTTACCCTCCAATAATAAATTGGTGATCCCTTGATGCCTCAGAACATGTCCTACCAACCGATCCCTTCTTCTAGTCAAGTTCTGCCACAAACTCCTCTTCTCCCCAATTCTATTCAATATCTTCTCATTAGTTATGTGATCTACCCATCTAATCTTCAGCATTCTTCTGTAGCACCTCATTTCAAAAGGTTCTATTCTCTTCTAGTCCAAACTACTTATCGTCCATGTTTCACTTTCATACATGACTACACTCCATACAAACACTTACAGAAACGACTTCCTGACACTTAAACCTATATTCAATGTTAACAAATGTCTCTTCTTCAGAAACGCTTTCCTTGCCATTGTCAATCTACATTTTATATTCTCTCTACTTCGACCATCATCAGTTATTTCGCTCCCTAGATAGCAAAACTCCTTATGTAAGTATATATTACAAAAATATGTAGCCCATGCCCATCCGAATGTTCATTAGAGTATAGTGTAAAAATTAGAAGTAAATCGCTCAAGAACTTTTCGAGATTTGTGGTAACAATGCTTCCCTCTATATATATATATATATATATATATATATATATATATATATATATATATATATATGTTAAAAAGTATGTAGCGTATGTTTGCCTATGTCCGCCCGGGCGTTAGTTACAGCATTGCGTAAAAATTTGAAGTAAATCTGTCAAGAACAGTCCGAGATTTTCAGTAACGACGTTTCCCGTTCGTATATTGCACATGTATGTATATATAACATATGTAACTGTCAAACAGACTTTTTTGTTATGAAAACATTTGACAGCAGAACGGTCAAACAGAACGCAATTTTTTTATTTTCTTTCCATACCAAAAATACCATTGCCATACATAATTAGCAACGCACACAAAAAAAGAATCAATCAAGACGGTCCAACCATTTTCAGGTGATGATATTTCACACACGCTTTTATTTATACAGGCACCTGATATGGTTTGGTGTAGGCGGTACAGCGAGATGCCCTTGGCCGTCCTTTGCTGTCCAGTATGGGATCCTTACAAGATAGGACTGACGGAGGACTACGAAAAAGTTCCAAGGACGGCAGCTCGTTTGTATAATCGAGAAACAGGGGAGAGAATATCGCGGATATGAAACGCAACTTGATGTTGCAATCATTAAAACAAAAACGTTTTTCACTGCAGCGAGTTCTTTTCGCGAAATTTCCGTCTCTAACGTTCTCCTCCGAATCCAAAACATTTTGTTGACACCCACAGACATAGGGAGAAATGATCATCATAATAAAATAAGAGAAATCAGAGCTCACAAGGAAAGATTTAAGTTGCAGTTTTACCTTGTGCTGCTAGAGAATGGACCGGTGGAGGAATAATGTGAAAGTATTCCATGAAATCTCTGCCAGGCACTTGAATGCGAAGTGTACAGTAATAATGAATATGTATGGGAAAAGTTTAATGAAAAATCAAACTACAACTTGCTCATTACCGGTTTCGGTTGACTAGCAAACATCTTCAGGTCGTGCTTAGTGAAGAATCAATGTCTGCGTCCAATGTTGGGCACAGCACTGTCGTTACCACGAATAACTCAGATTATGGTGAGTTACATTTAGTAAAGATAGTGTTGTAGTCAACACTGTACTTAGGTACTGCAAACATGACCTGAGGGGAAATTAGAGCTCATACACAGGTTTACCGCCAGTCATTCTTCCCACGCACTGCTGGAAGGGAAGCTGGCTGCTGCGGCTGTGCGGTTCTAGGCGCTTCAGTCCGGAACCGCGCTGCTGCTACGGTCGCAGGTTCGTATCCTGCCTTGGGCATGGATGTGTGTGATGTCCTTAGGTTAGTTAGGTTTAAGTAGTTCTAAGTATAGGGGACTGATGACCTCAGATGTTAAGTCCCATAGTGCGTAGAGCCATTTGAACCGCCCCCCCCCTTTTCTTTTTTTTGGGAGGGGGGGGGGGGGACGGGAAGGTGGGGTCAGACAGTGGTACCAGAAGTACCGTCGGCAACCCACACCGTGCACACAGGTGGTTTCCGATCTATAGATGTAGATATATTGAATACAGTTTTCGATATTTTTGAGTTTTGCAAGGGCGAGCTGAAAAGAAGAGTCTCTGAATTTTTTATTTCAAAAATTCTTGAAGCTTTTTAAACACAACAAACTTTATTAAAATTCAACGTCTTTATTCTTCATACCTAAATATCTATTTATCAACATAGTCACTCTGACGATGAACACATTACTCCAAACGAGAGACCAATTTGTTGACACCATCAATGTAGAATGCTTGACTTTGTTAATGGAGCCACAACTCCACCTCTGCTTGCACCGCTTCATTACTATCCTGAAACCCGCGAAGGAATTCTTTAAGTTTCGGAAACAGATGAAAATCGGGTGGAGCTAAGTCGGGACTGTATGGAGGACGACAGATGACGGTGAAATCCAAGGCGTCGGACTGTTGCAGATCTCGCAGCGCTCGTGCGTGGTCTGTCATTGTCATGGTGAAGGAGAGAGTGCGCCATGTATGGACGAACTCTTCCAATTTGGAACTTGATTATAGTACGCTGTTTCTCACGTGATACACGCTACAATTCGTAGCCCTCTAGCGGCAGCCGGCTACAAATACGTAGACACGAATAAAGACGTAGAATGTTAGAACGTTTGTTATATTGAAAAAGCTTTAAGAGATGTCGCATAAAAAATTCGGATGCATTACTTTTTTGAGCGCCCTCGTATTTTGTAAAGAATCATAGTTTGCTTCCTGCCCCTACAATAAAATTATCTTTGATTTTAGTAGGGTCTCCATCCATCCTCTGAGGATCGAACTCATCTCTCTCCGTTGATGATTTTTGGCTCAAATGGCTCTGAGCACTATGGGACTTAACATCCAAGGTCATTAGTCCCCTAGAACTTAGAACTACTCAAACCTAACTAACCTAAGTAGATCACACACATCCATGCCCGGGGCAGGATTCGAACCTGCGACCGTAGCGGTCGCGCGGTTCCAGACTGAAGCGCCTAGAACGGCTCGGCCACACAGGCCGGCTGATGCTTTTTGGCGGGAAGCTTTACTATATGCGAGTTTCATTCACAAACTGTTTCGACGGTCACACCGTTATCGTCACGTAGATGATGTCCTTTTTGCATAACTGCCGTTGGTGACACGCAACGGCTATTTCTTTCAGCATTTCACGAGGCAGCGGTAATGGTTAAGTTGCGTCCTCCATGTGCTTCTGGTAATAACGCCGTGTCGGTGGAAACGTGCCGTGATTATAAAACTTGTGACTGACGCAGATACTGTACTACTCTCACTAGTAGCGCTTCTATGACTGCGTGGAACGTGAGACAGACAGTCGTGACGAGCAGCGAGCACTCACACACATTAAAACGCCTTCGTCCGCGCCGCGCCGCGATCTGCCGCAGCCAGCACACGCGCTCCTCGCTGCCTCCGCCTCGGCGCCCACGGACCTTTCCCACAGCTGTTAATGGCCCACACGGCTGTTACGGCTCTTTAAACGCATCACGGCCAAAGCGCTACGAGCTAATAGTCCTGAGAGTCTGTGTGTGGGACACATGCGCTTAGTGCTGCTGGCTCGCGCAAATATTCGCACACTCACTTGCGCGCCCACACCGGCCCAGCAAGTGGCGAGGGCAAACGCAGTGACCGTCTAGGGCAGCGTTTCTTATTCTTTTCGATAAATGAGACCATCGCTTTTTACGTACACGTTGAATGTGGGAGTCCCTTGTTTGTTTCTGTAGTATGTTTTTAATGCGGCATTACGCAAATGTTTATTTGGAACAAAAATTACACTTTCATGTAGATGTTTTTTCTGATTTTCAGTTCTACAAAATTTCATCGGATTAGGAATAAAAGTGGAGATTTCTACAGGGAGTTTGACAATTACAGGAACAAAGCAAAGGGGCGAGAAGAGAACAATGAAACAAGTACATAATCCCAACCAACACTGGTTATGATGGCTCTGAGCACTATGGGACTTAACTGCTGAGGTCATCAGTCCCCTAGAACTTAATGGTTCAAATGGCTCTGAACACTATGGGACTTAACATTTATGGTCATCAGTCCCCTAGAACTTAGAACTACTTAAACCTAACCAACCCAAGGACATCACACACATCCACGCCCGAGGTAGGATTCGAACCTGCGGTCTTAGCGGTCGCGCAGTTCCAGACTGTAGCGCATAGAACCGCTCGGCCACCTCAGTCGGCCAACCAACGTTGGTCCGGAAACAAATGGCTTCCCCGATACGACGCATTACAATTAAATACATGAATCTTGTAACCTACAATTCAAACCGCAGATATGAAATTGAGGAGAAAATACATTACAACAAATGTACCACGCAGTCAGCATCCAAAGAGGACAAATAAACTGTTGCGTTATAAACACGGTGATTGCAATGGTTTAATACTCAGCTAACTTGACGGCGTAATTCAGCTAGCTGTTGGCGAACAGCACTCCCTGTACTTATTTACGAGCATTCGTGGAGGGAATAAGATCGGAGTTACCTTTACGAGACTTTTTTTTTTTTAATTGGTCACAATACATAATCCCTGAATACGAGAACTTTAACCACTTTGATTACCTGATCTCGTGGTTTACATTATTAAATTTTTAACAAGAGATTTAAAATGTGAAGCAAACTGGATACTGATTCTGGATTTGCGGCAATCGGCTGCCTGCATTTCAGCTATAGGATGTCCCTCTGCATACCTCACAGCTTGAAAACATCGGATCCCTATAACAAGCGGTCATCGTTCTCAAACACTCCACTGTTGAGTGAAAGTTATCAGGGACACTTGGTCTTAAAGTCTACGAAGCCACAATTATGTTTTTTTCTTATTGAGCTGTAGTGTTACAGGGTTTGCGACACTGCATCTGGAAAGATTATACGACTAAAAAGAAATCATGACAGAAAGCGACACTTGTTTGGAAACAGGTTTATCATCATGGTCGTGGGTGGGCTTTGAAACTATAGTGTAGAAAACACTTTCAGAACAGTGTTGCCCCCGCCTCCCGCCTTGTCCACATTAGTCACAATTACAGCTGAAGTTGTGCAGTTACGTTTAACGCAGGAGAAAAAACTATATTACGGAAAGTGTCAAGTTTCCTACGGCTGCGTGCGTCGACCACTTCGATGACGAGTTTCATTGCTTACCGAATTCACGATGCGGTACTTCTTTCTGCTGTCCTGATAACAGGGCCTACAGTGTCTGCTGTTTGTTACGTATTCTCTACCGATTTTCCTCTTATAAGCAAAATTACTTTCCGCTGAGCGTAAGGAGATTTTGCCGGAGTAGTTTTCTACTGTTTCGCCGAGGTATCTGACCAAAGCAGATTAAAATGCTGAATAAAAATTAGCTGAGTACTCTGTGAAGTACAAGACAACTGAAGACGAACATTTCACACATTTCACAAATGGCGGGGAGCGAGTCGTATTTGGTTTTATGTAAGTAAACTCTCTTACATTGAAAGGGAGCGTTGTACAAAGGTAGATGATGGCGGTCAATGCGGCATCTGAACCGCGAACATCCTAATGATCAATTCCAGCGCTTGTCTCCTGCAACACCTCGCTCGCACGTTACAGAAAGTCACTTACATACAGTATTTACGAATTGCCTCATTCGCAACGAACTATTAACCTGAGCACTAACGGCTTCCATATCACTCGTTGGCTGCTTCGGTGTCAACGTACCCTGTAACAACTCAATTGCCATCCACGCGCCACAAAAAGAAGGCAGTATCCATTAGCTTTCGAGGGACGACATTCGCAGCAAAATTTATTATTCAATCAGCAATCGTTAGATGCGCAACCACATACGCGAACATTAGCCAGAAATACAGGGCGGTCAAGTGCGGAAACGCAATAAAAATTAAAGGAACGCCGCAACGGCAGGTCCTAGCGATAAGCGGCGCTGATTGGCCCATAAAGGAACGATGCACTTCTTTATGGCGGTGCTCCGTTAAACACAGTAATACTGTTTTTTTAATACGTTAAATGATCAAACCGCGACTATAATTACAAATCTGACGATAACTGCTAATAATAGAAATGGTATGCGATTAAGTCTTGCGGAACGGTCGCTTATAAACGGGAGGTCAAAATTAAACATTGGACGCCGGACTGCGCCACCATAATCAGCAGCGGTGGAGTGCTGTTTATTACCAAGTTATTACTGGCCACCAAGGAATAGAACTGATGAATCAATTAGCGGTCGCAAATGAGAAATCGATCCCCCGCTTTTCGGTTAGACAATCCTACCGATATTATGGCTAAGAAGGCCTCTGGAAATAATGGCAAGTATAACGAATACGTGACAAAAACTAAAAACATATAAAAAGCCGCAGAACACATACTCAGAGAGGGGCTTTCATACTTTGTGTTGCAGCTTCCTAGAGCGTCACAGCCTCAGACCAGGGGAATTTGCTTTACTTGCTTTCTGAGTAGACGGACAACGTGTGCATTGGTAGTGGTATCTATCGGGCCGGCAAGAAATTGATATTAGTGTGTGGCAGCACGGTAAGTGACAGTCGAATCGTACTACGTGACTCATCTGTTTTTATACAGTAACAAACAGTCTAAAGGTTCGTTTTATCGAACGCAGATGGATTTTTATTGTTATTTGTCTTCTGTGGTTTTTCTCTGTCACCAAGGTCAAATTTTTACATTTAAGTACAAAACCTGACATTTCAGATGTATCTTGCAGCTCTAAAGGCAGGAAAAGAAGAAAATGTAGGTACTATGACAATAGGCACCTGAATTTCGGTATTACGTGTACTATTATTGAAAATGGAGAACGGTCACAAAGTGTCATTTGTTTCAATGTCCGAGCTACTAAAAGAATGCTTCCGAGTAAAATAAGATTACACTTGGTGTCAAATCACGGTAGCTTGGTAAACAACGAGAATAATTTTCCCATATGTTAAAAGAAATTACCGGGAAGTCCTATCACCTACTCCTCATCTTTTTCTAGAAGATGCTAAAACGCTGCATATGATAAAGAGTGCAGGTCGTGCATACTAAATATACACCATAGTCTTTTATGTGAACGCTGATACGTGTAGAAATTCTGTGTATAGCCTACTTGTGGAAGGACTAGGTTCTGCCAACTGAATAATGTCTTATACTTTAAACACACACTGTTGATTCTCAAGTTCAGATGAAACATGTCTGCTGGGCTCTGAACCACTATCATACAGTGTCGTGAAAACACGAGTAAGCACTCTCGAACTAGGTACTCTGCTGTTCGGAAATTGTCTCCTGTATTCTCTACAAGCAGCAGCAGAGCTTCCATTACGAAACTCTCACACATATATCATATCAGCATACTCGGCATGCGGCACACTTAAACGATTCAGTTTAAATTATCACCAAATCACAATTACAGTTGAAAAGTTCAGATGTGTAAACTCAAACACAACTTAACAACTTGAGCTTCAAAAAAATAATGACAAACGGTAAATAAATCCATAGCAAGTGGAATACCAACACGTGAAATGAAATCTCTGTAAACAATAAAAAGGGGGCGCATCTTAAACGGAATGTTTGATTCGAATTAATCTATACCATAAGTTTCTGAAATATTTGCTATTCCTCCTGAAACACCCCGTATATTTCTATACAGCAACGTCGGACTGTAAACTTATCTGCCTGCGAGTTGCGTCGGGTCCCAAAGTGCAGGGAATGTGCAATCAATTAAGAAGAAAATGTGCAAAAATCTGTATGCGTGGGAATCCTGTTCTAACTTGTAATTTATTAGACTTTCCCGGCGATTTGATGACATCTCGTGGAAATCGGGTTTTCTGCCGGATATCAGCGTTTTCCAAACACGACGCTGATATCCGGCAGAAAACCCGATTTCCAGTAGCTGTTCTGACTTGTCCAGTAATCGATGTTTCTTTTGGACTGGGAGCACGATAGTTTGTAGGGTTTTTATATTTCAGCAAGTACTGAGGAACTGCTGCAGTCGAAGTCGGCTAGTCATAAAGAATGTATGAAATTGGTTCACGAAACGGTGTGTACGAAGTGGTTAGAATATTCTGCGCCTTCATATCATGAATCGCGTAGGGGCACCATTGCGAAGTTTCGAATATTGCTGTAAGGGTGGAAGAAATTAATCGCCATCTTGTCCGTGTTCCTCGCATAAATGTAACCAGAAGAACACGCGAAAGGAAAACTACTCGTGGTATCTACTGTGTCCGTTAGACTAGCTTGTAAACCTTCGGGAGTAATACCAGAAGATGTGTATTGTGCAATGGATACCTGTTTCATTAGTAAAGGATCTCCACTTTTATCGAACGTGATTTAGTGGCTTCATTTTTCTATGCTGAATAATCTTAAGTGTGCTGTTTGATTGTAGGTGTGTTGCGTGTATATTATTTCATTAACAGACCGTTCTTTTAAATAATTGTTTAGATTCATGAAGTTTTGTGCTTTTTAGTTGAGATGTGCTATTTGTCTGCAGTGTGTCTAGTGTATTTACCTATCTACTTAATATTTTTTTCATATGGTTTATTATGATGCGTGTTTTTACTTTGTGATGTATTATTGTCTGCGTTATGTCACACATTATCCAGATGGTATACGAGAAAAAATATTAATCAGATAGGAAAATACACTGCATGCAATACAAAAAGATAGCACATTTGAAATGAAAAGCACAAAACATCATGAATCTACAGACTATGAATGATTCTTCTTTATCCGAATTGAGCCGAATGGACGCAAGAGTCGGACAGAGAGAGTAGACAATTTTTTCAAAAAGCACTCATTCAAGAAACGTCGCAGATTTGTTTCTCGTGAAACTGGTAGTGAACCAACTTAAGTGGTTTTCGAAGCATCGTTTGTTTCAATCACCCCACCGACAAATAATTTAATAAAAATAGTATCAACAACGAGAGCACGAAATCGTGGTTAATATTGCTGTCACTCTGGAATGCATGCTCTAGTCGGAAGCATTTCATTATTACCCATTCTTACACCAATACGGTGAGAAAAATAAAAAAAGCAACTATACAATGGAAAATATTAGAGACAGATATAGATTACAAGCTGGCTAAGCGTGTGTGCGTTACTTTCTAATAAAAATCCGCAAAAAATTACTTCTAAGAACATCAAGATGAAGATACTCTATTGAAGAGAATGACTGCACACGAAATATAAATTTAAAAAACATGTAGCTTACATAAAACCCGCTGAATGGAAATGAAAATCAGCATAACATTCAATCATTTTGCTGTGATGTACCCTTTAGCCCCGAAGCAGTTGAAGCATTACAAAAATAATCTTTTGAAATATTTTAAAATTAAATAAAAAGATGATTTAATTGGGATTATTACGTTTTCTTATTGTAAAAAAAATACATCTTAGACTACACTCCCACTTTTTAAATTTTGAAATCGCATTAACATGTGAGCACACGAATACAGGAAAGAATACCCAAAGTTCACGGAGGAAATGGATGGTATCAAATGCAAGCCAAAAGCCCTGAAACGGATCCACTTGTACTGTGATAGAAACAGCTCTTGCAGTCTTTATTCCGGTAACGCGCCTGTTCTATTGACAAGATATCAAGAGGCTTTTTACTGCAGCATCGGCCCCACCGAAAGTCTGGCCGCCGGGAATAAGGGAGTTCCCGCGCAACGTACGTGATACGCGTGTTGCCTACTTGCCGCGCCCGAAGGAGCTTTCCGAGATGACAGGCAGCGTGAAAAAAATTTCATTGATCCAACGCTTGCAGCCCATGTTCGACGACACGCTCAGTTATATACTGTGTATACATGTCGCCACTAATCACTATTCCACATACGCTTACTAAGACTTATTTTTGCTGCATTCGATTACGAAGTAAAATTATGTGCATCCGCGCAAAATGTGCTTAATGTAACAGCATCTTCACAGACTTACAAAAGCAGAATTATTTATAACGTATAAATTGAAGCCAATTCTTAATTTATAACCGACTGCAAGATATTTCTAGATTCCTTGCACGAAACTGGAACCTGAATTTTATAAACTTACACATAAGAGCAAAATATTTGTTTTCTCTGCCTACCAATTTACAGTTTTTAACACTTCCATAACAGTCAGTCTCCCTAAAGTCAAACTTGCGAAGACCCACAATGCTCTAATTCGAATACAACTTGTATTCCTATTACTCTGCCCTGGTATGTTCGCTACATATTATAGTAATATTTTATCAAATGTCGTTCAAATTATTTATTAGTAACATCTCTTGTAGGCGAACCAAAATTACGCGAAGTCCTGCAAATGAACCGAAGATTTTTTTTTTGCTTTATACATAAATGACCCTACGTGGTTTTCATTCTTATCCCCAAACATTGTTATTGACTCTTGCTTTTATAACAGAATGCAGTTTGGAGTAATCCTATCATCAAACGCCAAAATTATACATATAGTAGCTCTCGTAACTTCACATTTCTCATGTTTCTGACCAGTTGTTAACAGTTCCACATGGCTAAGAACTTCACACCGTATGGAAATTGGATTTCGATTTTTAGTTGATGATTTTATCTTCAGATAACAGTAATATTTTTGAAATATCTGGAGTCTTATATATTATCATGCGCCAGATAGTGACTTCACAATATCAGCGATTGCAGATCTAGCATAGTGGCGCTGCTGGACGTACTTGCGTGTCTGCCATTTTACTTACTCTCTCACTATCCTTGCGTAACTAGAACTGATAAAGACCCTGATAAAAGAAAAATCATGACGAAGGAAACTAAACTGTTGCTCCAGCATAAAATTTACCAGTTCAATTTACGGAAACGCGAGTAATAAGCCTACAACTCTGTATTCCGACGCATCTGCATTTACATGCGAGAAGTGCAACCGTTCGTGATATAGCCTTATCTTCAGAATTTAGTTGTTTGTAAATATTCAAAGATTACTTCCGGATGGGGTAATGATTAGTTTGTAATTGAAATGCATAGCATTTGGTCTTGCAGTTTCACCAACTACCTAACTTAGTAGCAAAGACAGAATATTGACGTGACCGGATGGTGTGCAACGTTACAAGCGTATACCTGGGGGGCAGAATAATGAAGTGACGGATAGCTAGTTGTATACAGTAACACCTTCTGTCCTCAGCATAGTTGTCATATCGCTCTGCTTCCTCAGCCGAGGGTCACCAGTTAGTTGCGGACAATTGCCGCTCGTAACGTAATTGTTGTGATTTGTTCCTACATGTTCTATTTTTTGTATGTGCTGTAGCTTTCTTTTTCGCGTTAATACCTGCTTCTGGGATTCGGGCCCGGGTCGAATCGACTCAGCGTATTAACAACGAGAGCCGATGTGCTGACGACCTGAGTGTAGGATTTAGGATGTTCCCAAATCCAACTATGAGAATATCAGCCTCGTATTCGCAAAATTTGAAAAAAATAAAAAATTAAAAGTGAGATTTCTGAAATGCTTAGAGATAATACCGAAGTCTGTACCATATGTCAATCTCAGAATTATTACGTGATTTTTGTATGTGACACAGCCTTTACACTTCATACTTGTTTCGAGAAAAATGTTGATAAAATTTGAAAGGAAAAAAAGCGCTATCTTTCCATGCTTATACAGAGGTAACTGAATGCTACACAAAACTTTGGAAAGACACATTCCCGGGTGAGCTATTTTGGCAAGCAACGAAAAAACGGTATTCAACAGTTTTAGAGGTATGATGCGATAAAATTGACCCTATTTCTCTGATGGGAAATCGTCACCCACATCAAAAATAATAATAAAATAATTCAAGGCTTAAGAAACAGCCTAGAGATCCATGCCGTACATGAAGTCCAGGTTTTTCATAAGATTTTTGTAGGGAAGAGAGACTTAGAAGAGAGATTCTATCGCTCCGGAGCAAGGAGCAATGTGGCGGCTGCTTGCAAACAGTACAATGACAACTTCGTCACTTTTGACCTAAAACGAAAGATGCCAACTAATTTAAATCACACTATAATTAGTACGCTTCGTCGGGTCTCTTCTAATGACAGGCAGACAAGGTCGCGTACATGGGTAATCTCCACATAGAATCGTAAAATTCAAATAGTTGTTACGATACAGTATCGCCATCATTATGTGGATAAATTAAAAGAGGACTACCTAACAGTGTTGTTGTGGTCTGCAGTACGAAGACTAGTTTGATGCGACTCTCCATGCTAGTTTAAATAAATACAAGAAGCTACATCCATTTGCACTTGCTTCCCATATTCAATCCTTGGTCTCTCTCTATAGATTGTTATCTTCAGTATTGTTCTGCATCACTACATTTCAAAAGCTTCTATTCTCTTCTTACCTTAACTTTTACGCTCCACCAAGACTACAAAGACGCTACTGACAAATTATCCATTCCGTTCAACTGCTCTTCCAAGTCCGCACTGTTTCTGATATATCCACAATGTCATCAGCAAACACCAGTTCTTTTATTACTTCTCCTTGAACTTTAATTCTGTTTCCAAATGTCTCCTTGGTTTCCCTCACTGCTTTCTCAATGAACAAATTTAATAACACAGGGCATAGGCTTCAAATCCTAAAGCATACCATTCTGGAACTAGTGCAGCTCTTTCCTATCCTTTGACCCTTATAACTGCTATGTGGTTTCTGCACAAGTTCGGAATTACTTTCACTCTCTTTATTTTATATTTGCTACCTTCAGAATGTTAAAGAGTGTAGTCTAGTCAACACTGCCAAAGGTAGTAAACGCTGTAAAAGTACTGGTTGATTTTTGCAGAGAAGAGAACAGCGACCAGCCACTTTTAATAACCTTAATTATTCACATAAATAGTGCCGTTACCGGTTTCGGACCGACAGGTTCAACACATTTATTGCTGTTTACGTCAGTTTTCACTTTTTATTCCTCTTTACGGTGAAAATTCCTTGGGGTGCCCTACCACCAAAACATGATGTGAGAAACATTCTGTTTGACTGTAAATGTACCTAATAACAATTTAAAACAATGTAAATAAATCATTAAAGCGAAACTGTTTTAGCTTTACATTACATACGCCTAAAATTCCGCGCAATTACATTGCAATGCTCGCTGCTCGTGTTTATGCAGTAGATTCATAAATCCGCTTGAAGAGATTGAAATATATGTATACAAAAGTAAATCACAAAAGAGCCCTCAATGAACAGACTGAATTAGCCAATGCAACGTCTTTTCAAATTTCATTCACCTGTTTTCCTTTTTGAAACATGTATTAAGCACTTATTCCTTCGACAGAAACAACACGCAGACACTACCTCAACATGAAACAGTACATAAATATAACAGATTGCTTAGTCGTGCATTATTAGAACAGTCTAACTGATTTAAACCTTCAACTAGCAATGGCATTTTAATATAATGTCCGCTGTCGTAATACTTATTTATGTACTACTGTCTCTCATAGTTTACTTTCTTTCCAGTGTACACCGTAATATTTACGCAATGCCATTTCAATAACATTTTTTACAAACTAGATTCTTTCTTTATCTTAATTATAATAAGTGACCTCACTGAAAACAAATTGCATGAAATGAAACTTTTATACTCGGTTAATTTCTAGTGTCACATCAATGTACCTATTGAAATATTTCTGAGAGAGAAATTCTGTAGCACTGTTAAAGTTGTGATATCGCCATCTTTCTAAGCATATTCCCATGTTACGAAAATTTTGGTGTGTGTGAGTGGTGCTTTACACAATGTGCATTCATATAAATAATGATTCATACGGTCTTTGCTACTGCATGAACACAAGCAATCTGCATCGCCATGTAATGACGCGGGATTTTCCACGCAAGTAACGTAAACCTAAAACAGTTTCTAATGATTTATTTACATTGTTTTCAATCGTTATTAGGTACAATTACGTTCTAATGTCTTCGTTGTATGGCATCACAACCCTTAGAAATTTTCACCACAAGGGGGAATAGAAAGTGAAAACTAATGTAAACAACAAGAAATATGTATCTTAAAGAGGAAAGACGCCTGATGATGAACCTGTCGGTGTATGTGAATAAATAGCATTATTACAAGTGGCTAGCTGCTGTTTTCTCCTTTATAAGAATCAACCAGTATTTTGTACACAGTCACGGTCTCACAATGTCAGTTTCCACAAAATACCTATAGGTTTGCCTTTCTTCAGTCTATGTTTTAAGATAAGTAGTAGGGTCGAGATTGCCTCGCGCGCTCCTCCTACATTTCTCCCGATCCCAAACTGATTTTGCCCAATGTCGGCCTCTATCAGTTTTTCCACTCTTGTCATTGTTTCGTGTACGATCGACATCCCCTGTCATAGTAGTATTTGATACTGTGACGAGGTAGGCAGAGTCAGCGGTCGAAGTACGAGGCGAGCTCTCGGCCGCACCGCGGGAGAGCAGGCAGGAGCGGGATGTGGAGGCGGCGCGGACAGCGGAGCTCTGCCGCTCGCCTGATTGCAGTCGGATTTACGGCCGGAAGCGGGCGCAGCGCGGGGCGCGTGGCCGTGGGAAAGCGCTTTCCCCCCCTGCTCCCCTTTCTGGGTCGCCTCGCCGCTGCTGCTTCCTGCGCCCATCTGTCTGCCGGGCGGGCGGTGATGCAGGCGGCGGCGACTCGCGTCTGCTGCTCGTCTTGCTCCAGCTAACTCGGGGCTTCCGCTGCGGGCGCATCTCGCTGCATTCTCGCTTACGACCAGCGCACCGGGATCACCCCTATGCGACCGTACCAATTGCTCTAATCCACTATCTGATCTAATATACCCGGACAGCCCTACGGTATGTGGAACTTACCACTAGATGACATGAGAGGTGTACTCGCCAGTATAAAAGGAAGGGGGTGGGGGGAGTATTGCATTGTCAATAGAGATATAGCAAAATGGGTCGGTCAGGAGAGCTCGATTTCGAATGTGGGCTAGTCATTGGACATCACCAGAGTATCATCAGCGGCATGTCAACCCTTCTAAAGCTGCCCTTGTCGACTGATGTTGCTGTGGCAGTGAAACACAGAAACACGAAGGAACAACCGTAAATAAACAACGCCTGGCAGATCACACGTACTGACACACAGGGAATGCCGAGCGCTACGGAGTGCGGTTGTAAAAAATCCCACGAAATCAGCGAGAGGAGTCACTCGTATGAGCTCCAAAGTGCTACTAACAGTCCAGGTAGCACAATTACTGTGCGTATGGAGTTAAAACGAAAGGAGTGCAATGGTCGTGCAACTCTGCATTAGCGAGACATTACAGAAATGCAGAGGAGATAATGGCAGTGCGAGAGAAAGAGAGGGAATAAAAAGTGAAACATAGTTGACAGTAATAGAACAGTGCTAGGAAAAGAGTAAAGGGGGGGGGGGGGGGAGCAATAAAGAGAAAGCGAAAGTGGAAATGGGCGAGAGCTAGTGATAATGAAAGACAGAGTAAATGACAATGACAACGACAAAGAGAGAGACAATAACTGTGAGAAAAGACAGTAGCAGCAGTAGGAAGGAAGGAATAAGGTATCAACAGTAAGAGAGAGCAAGGGGGGGGGGGGGGGGCGGTGACAGTAACACAGTAACAGGAGACTATAATAGTATGACAGAACTAAGGGGACTGTAGCTGTGACAATTGCAGACACAGAGACTTAATGGCAACGAATTCGGCTAAATGAGTAGTGAGGAAAGTCAAATAGGAGTGTATGGGTATGAGCGACTTAGAGCGATAGACTAGGGTGTGTGAATGAATTACAGTTTGGGGAGCTTGTGGGAGTTTGAGGTTAGCTGCACGTTAAAAAAGGCACGAATATGTTCGCATGCCAAAATATTTGGAAAATTTTTAAAGGAGCTGAGGAAGGTAGAATGAGGCAGTCGTTTCCTAGTCTTCACTCAGAGACTTTTAAATAATCAGAAACAGTTTCGCATTTTTTGTGTTCACCTAGGGACATTTTCCCGCTGGTAATTTTTGAATCAGTTGTTAGCTGATACTCTGATTATATATACGTTTAAATATTGGCACTGAGCGTCGTTTCCAAAATTTCAACGTTTTGGTGACTGAAATTTCTAAGAATATTTTTTAACTTTTTAATTTGTTGTGGCACGATGTTGTATGATATACGCACCCCACTCTTTATTTTCCTTTAATCTGAATTGCAGATATCTGATTATGGCAGTAGCCAAAACGGCGCAATAAATAAGGAAATTCATTTAACGATCCACATAGGTCTTTTTTAAATATATATTGGGTATCTGCAGCTTAGTAAGCACACGTACGTTCTACTGATCGCGCGAAGCGGAACGGAGGGTTGAAATAGTCGGTACTCACCTCGAGGACGTCTTGCGCCGTCTGCAAGTAGTCCCGCAGCATCGCCTCCTGGATAGCTCGCCACTCGAGGCGGGGGTCCTCCAGCTGCGTGCATTCTGTAACCACGGATACACATTATAGCGGGCAAGTGCTCAGGAACAGAAACAAGCAGATAGCGGTGCAATTGAATCAGCGAATTGCCTCTTCGATAAAGTATCTCTTGAGGTCCACTGTGATACGATGTTACCTAGTACACAATCGATGTATTCTGTATCCTATGGAAAGAATTGACAAACTTGTAGTGAGAGGTGTGTACACTAAATAATAACATATAATAATTTCGCATCACTTTTCTCCCCAGGGAAAAGTGACCTACAGTTTAACGTGGAATCTGAACCACGCGTCGTTTCTGACATGTCTCCACATCACTGAGAGGTGAATGCTAAGTTAAAAAGTAGAGTTAAAAATCCGAGCCCCGGGGGAGATTCGATCCCGCGATCTTTCACCATCTAGGCACGCACATCACCGCTACACCTCAATGCCCGACACTGCGAGCGATCAAAACTGTGTGATAGTTACTTTTCGCAGAAAAATTATGACAAATAGTGCCATTATACGCGTTATTGCAGATCACCTTCTACACAGATAGCCGAAAAAAACTCGGATAATCCAAAACACACATGTTTTTTACCGGTAACTGCCATTTGCTTTATTTTTCATAACATGTCGTCTGGACTACCTGTTTAGTCTTATGTTGTCAGAAGTTGGCGTAGAAAGCCGAGAGTCCGCTCAAGTGAAATATAAAATAAATATTATTGTGGACCATCAATACTGTATTATTCAGTTTTAACTTATTTACAAAATTACAACAAAACGCACTGTATTTCGAGTCACTTTCCCTCAGTTCGATTTTGGAAAATAATCGTCCTTTTAGTACTGTTTCAGTTTTTCAATTACTTTTTCCCCGACGTCGATTCTCATTTGCCGCAGAGTTAAAACATTGTTATAGTAAAATGAATTTTGTCCCGCATAATCCACTAACTAAAAACGCACTCCAGTACCTCGGTGTGCATGATAACGGTTTCCTCACTCGCCTAGTTTTCGCTGTGCTCTACTGAACGCACTTTACTCATTGTATCCGTGTCAATTAGCTGCTCAAATCTCCGCTTATTTAACCACTCAAGGATGTTTTCGTTACCATCCTCTTCAAAACCATAGATTTTTATTCTGAACGAAAATAATCGTGGTATAAAGGGCAATCAAAAAGTTTCGTTATGAGGGCGTTGTAGCGTATATGCACCGTAGCGCAACTCCGATGCGGGCATATAAGCACCGACACGTAGGCAAGAGATTAGTATGGGATTCGTGTCTTTCCGAAGTGGGTGTGGCAAATGCGGAAAGGTGATCTATGGTGACGTTAATACCAAAGACGTCCAAACAGGACCAACGTGCTGTTAACTCTTTTCTTGGCAAACACTGGTAGACATCCTAGGGAAAACGTATATGCGGCAACACGTGTGTCGAAAGACATCGTTGTGTAACGGTGCGCTCCGCCACGTTCCATGCTGGTCACTATTCGACACAAACCGCCGGTCAATGTAGAAGGCCAGCCTCAACCATTATCAGAAGTAAAGCCAACAAATGTGAGAGGCACTCGTTCACCCGTCCAACAGTCTTGATATCTTCCCATGCGATTGTCACGCCTTCAGTCCCTTAAAAAAAAGCCTTGAAGGGTCGACGATTCCTGTCGGACGACAATGTGCAGTAGGAAATTACTGAATACTTCACACAACATGGTGCCGTGTTTTACCAAAGGGGTTTGTTCAAACTGCTGCATCGTCGGCGACGTTGCCTGAACAGAAACTTTTTTATCGCCACTTATAACAACACTTCAGGCTTCAGTCGTTTTTAAAACGCCGAGCTGTGCACGGACATTTCTCAGGCTGGATAACAGCATTTTTGATAATAGGGACGTTGCTGATAATCAAACCTCCCTAATAGAGTGGCTGTAATGCGGTAGAGATCCTCAGATACTGTGCGACAAATGTTAAATTCGGTTTTTATGCGTGAACATGCTGAATCCTGCAAGTGCAAATAGTGACGCGGATGTTCGCTTACATGAACCATGAGTACAGGATCTTCGCCATGTTCGTTCAGGGCATGGTCTCGGAAATAGGGATTCAAGAATGTGCGTGAAGAATAGTTTATAGAAGTGACTTAAGATACTAGAGTTGGCTGGTACGAGTTTATCTGTTTTGGTGATCCATGCCGGTATTCCAATCGATTATCAACCTCTGGTTTCAAATGCAGGAACCTGTTAGTTACGAAATAATGCGGTTAGAAAACACACTGGGTAACGCCACGATGGCGTCGATTTCCTCTAGTAGGCTATCACAGAAGACGGAGACTTTGAAGATTTTTGCGACCATCCCGCAGCAGGAGGATGGTGAGAGATGCGGACCCACTGGCCAGCATCCACCATCCGGCATCCCTTTTTTCGGTGCGCTGTCGCAGACAAGTGTGGGCCCTTCTAACGCTACATCAGACGCGCCGCCGTCGGGTATTTTTACGGCCGGCACTTTTGAGGAATTTAAAGCCAGCAGGCGGTGTGGCGTGGCTTGGAGTGGCGGCTCGTCTGTGTCGCTCACCTCTCTCGCCCGTCGGGCCACGAGCCGCTCCCGGCCTCGCGATGAGTTTCCCCAGCACCCCGTGAATGTGTACAGCTACTGCTGGACTGGGTGGCAGTAATTGTTGGAGGTTCACATGAAGCTAAGTCTTCTCCAACGCTAATGCACCATCACTACTTGGGAAAAGTTTCATGTGGGCGTTTCATCAAATACTGGAAACGAGCATATCATTGTTTTTGAAAATCACGCGTTATAATCAGTCCTTGCTGTTGAATGCATGGATGACAGAGTGTAGTTTCGATGCAGATGTAGTACTGAGACGACAGAATCCACGGGATACCTACTAACATCGTATCGGACCTCCTTTAGCCCGGCGTAGTGCAGAAATTCTACGTGTCGAGAACTCAACAAGTCGTCGGAGGTCCCCTGCAGAAATATTGAGCCATATTGTGTCCTTAGCCGTCTGTAATTGCGAAAGTGTTGCCAGTGCAGGATTTTGTGCACGAACTGACCTCTCGATTGTGTATGTTCTTCAAACCAATCGCGAGCAACTGTGGCCCGGTGACATGACGCATTGACTTCTATAGAAATTCCATCGTTGTTTGGGAATATGAAGTTCATGAATGGATGCTAATGGTCTCCAAGTAGCTGAACTTCGCCATTTACAGAGACAATGATCGGCTCAGCTGGACCAGATGACCCAATCCATTCCATGTAAACACAGCCCACACCACTGTGGAGCCAACACCGGCTTGCACAGTGCCTAGTTGACAACTTGAGTCCAAGGCTTCGTGAAGTCTGCGCACTCGAACCCTGCCATCAACTCTTACCAACTGAAATCGGGATTCATTTGACCAGGCCACGCGTTTTCCAGTCGGTTAGGGTACAACCGTTATGGTCACGAGCTCAGGACAGGCGCCGCTCGCGACGTCGTGCTGTTAGCAAAGCACTCACGTCGGCCATCTGCTGCCACAGCCCATTAACACCACATTTCGCCGCACTGTACTGGCGGATACGTTCATTGTACGTCCCACATTCATTACTGCGGTTGTTTCATGCTGTGTTGGCTGCATGTTAGCACTGACAACTCTACGCAAACATTGTTGCCCTCGGTCGTTAAGTGAAGGCCGTCGGCCACTGTGTTGTCTGTGGTGAGAGGCAATGCCTAAAATTTGGTATTTCTAAATACGTCCACTAGGGAGCAATCTAACGGCTGTGTTCAGTTGCGCGGGAAGGTTAGTGCTTCACTAAGTAGGCCTACAACTGAATTTAACTTTTAGTGTCTTGGCAGAAAGTAACTGAATTGTCATTGCGCGTGGGTATTCACACGTGAAACTACGGTGCCGCTGCAGTATTCCACGACCAGTGACGTCACTTCAGTTGCGATTTTCAGCGCGAAGTACGAATTCAGAACTTCCGTTGGAGCCAATGACGTGCGCTCCTAACATCTTTGAGATCTTCAGACATTTTAGGCGTTGTCTGCTAGAAGATAAAGATTCTACGTTTTATACGACGAAATGGTCAAGCTAACGGAATGAAAAGACTACAAAACTACTGTGACAGAAAAAAAACCGCAGCAGCAAAAAATTAAATAATATAGCGTAATGAAATTTCGGGAATGCATCTGTCTAGGTAACATATTTAAGTGATAAACAATTGAAAATATTACAGGTTAATGTAAGCAACAGATAAGCCGTTACAGATGTGAAATGCTAGTATATTAATAACCGAAGAAACCGCTAGAATGTTGAGTGCAAGCACGCAAACGTGTTTGCATTTGTTCTACATGCGTCGGATGTAAGCATGTGGGATGGAGATCCATGGCTGTTGCACCTGGTCGGTTAATAAAAGGACAGTTAATGCTGCTGTGGATGACGCTGCTGGAGTTGTCATCCGATGATGTCCCCTATATGCTGGACTGGAGGCAGATCTGGCGTTCGAGCAGCCAAGGCAAGATGTCGACACTCTGTAGAACATATTGGGTTACAACAACGGTAAGTGGGCGATCGGCGGTATTCGCCGCCAAGTGATACCATTCCACGGGAGTAGACTAAAGGACAACCCGGAAAGTTCACCCTGTCTATTCTTTCAGCAACAGGCCAACATTACGGCACGATTTTTACAAACGCAGCCACAACCGGGGAGTCGAAAGGACGCGCGCCCGGCGAGCAGCATAGCACGCGACGCGTGCCGAATAAAGCGGCGCAGGAATGCCCCTTATCGAGCGCCCGTGATAACCGTAATAGCCGGACGACGGGCATTCCGGTGCTATCGCCTGTCCGCTGTCTCGTCTTTTGTTCTGGACGGCGCGCCCAAACACAAAGGCAGTCTGTCAGCGCGGCCGCAACAGGCGAGCGCGTTGACCGTTCTCTCCGGAGGGCGACGTTTTGACGAGGTCGATGGCAGCTTTCCTAAACAAAAGGAGCGCACCCGTCCCACTCGACATAACCTCTTCTTCGTGAGACAATCGCAGGAAAATCTTATGCATATATTCGAACCCGTGTGGATCTCCTATTCTTTGTTCAAACGATAGCCAACATGGGTAAATTGAACATTGGTTGACTGATGTTTCTAAATATACGACTATATTTGATGCTGAATGACAGAACTCTTCGAATTGTGGGGAGAATCGCCCACACAATGGACACCACAGGAAAGTAAAAATCGAGAAACAGCAAGTAATGGGCCAGTGAGGACCGACCCATCGCCGTGTCACTCTCCGCCCATGGCGCACTGGATGTGTTATCTATATCTACAAGTAAATGATTACTCTACAATTCACAATTAAGTGTCTAGCAGGCGATTCAATGAACAAGTTTCCAAGTTACTTCTCTACCATTCCACTGTCGAACAGCACGTGGGAAAACGAACGCTTATATATATATATATATATATATATATATATATATATATATATATATATATATATATATATATATTTCGATTTTCTCACTCTGAGGAGAAAGTTGGTGACTGAAATTCCTTGAGAAGGTACTGCCGCAACGAAAAACGCCTTTGTCTTCATGATTATCACCTCAATTCGTGTATCATATCCGTTTGGAGCCACCATTTCTCCATCAAGTAACTCTTCAACTGCTATCACGACGCTGAGCGCACCCTGTACCACCTCTCCCACTAAGGAAAAGTCCTTGACAGTAGCGCGACTCGAACTCTGGTCCTCCAGATAACAGCCAGCTGCACTGAGCTACGGAAGCTAAAGCAATACAATAAAAACGCCTCAAAATTTAAGCTTCAACATCAGTCGTCTGAAACGTATACACATTTTCGTTTCTATGCAGCACTTTCAACTGCTCGACTTAACCTTTTTGGATCATATAGGCGCGTTTGGTGTCACCTTACATCAGTAGCAAAATGTGGCGGTACCCCATCATGCATGGACTACATTGCACAAACATGGGCCATGGTTAAGATTTGACCCCAATTAGATGGAGCTTAATCGCACCGTGAAAACTCAGTCATGTTTGTACTACGTAGAACTGTATTTCATACAGAAATTAGTGTCGGGTCACAACCACACACCCGTACTTACCTCGCAAAAACAGCCCGTTTCTGGGTTCGTGTTTTCCAAACGGTTTTGCTTCTGTTAGCATATGTTTTAACGCCTGTCAGTTTTCACTATTATCTGTACTACATCTCGTGTGTCTGATTACTTCACCATTATCGATAGACAGTAGCATTTTCTTTAAGTGGTGTATGCCTTCTAATACCATTTATTTTTTGAGAGTCGTATGGGCGTCTTGAACAAAAGAAATGCTATAGCCACTACAACCCTCATTATAAGCGTATTAACATCGCCGCTGGAATATCAGTGACCGACTGCGGAAATTCTCGTGCTTGTCTCTTGTAGACATGACCTTCCTCCATGTCAGCACTGGAGACGCTCATCAGCTGCTTCAGAGGGCAACACAAAGAAAGAACGCGTCTCTCCACCCGGCCTCTTCGCTCGACTGGCGGCACAGCACATTCCTGCGTCAGTCGTGACACGTGCGAGTTCCGCCATTCTAGTGTGCACGTGTGTTGGCGTGACAGTGATTCACGGCAGCGCTGCTGAACCGAGGGCACGAACGGCGGCTTCCTCATATCAACATCGTCGGTCCAGAGTGCCAGCAGCAGATGATAGCTACAAAATACGAACTTCAACAGCCGCCGAATACAATTATTGTTATATTTTATTGCAGCTGCTCGAATAGAGGAGAGGATAAAGGTGGTATTGTCTGGTAGTGGTAGTAGAATAAGGGCAGAAGAAATAAAAATCATTTGTTATGCTGACGATACAGTTCTGCTACCATAGAGTGAAGATAATCTACAGAAACGTTTACGTATATTTGATATCGTTTACATATATTTGACATGCGTTCTACGGATCGGAGAGTGGAATGTCAGATACCTTAATCGGACAGGTATGTTAGAAAATTTAAAAAGGGAAATGGATTGGTTAAAGTTAGATATAGTGGGAATTAGTGAAGTTCGGTGGCAGGAGGAACAAGACTTTTGGTCAGGCCAATACAGGGTTATAAATACAAAGTCAAATGGGGGTAATGCAGGAGTAGGTTTAAGAATGGATAAAAAAAAATAGGAGTGCGGGTAAGCTACTACAAACACCATAGTGAACGCATTCTTGTGGCCAAGATAGACACGAAGCCCACGCCTACTACAGTAGTACAAGTTTATATGCCAACTAGCTCTGCAGATGATGAAGAAATTGAGGAAATGTATGATGAGATAAAAGAAATTATTCAGGTAGTGAAGGGAGACGAAAATTTAATAGTCATGGGTGACTGGAATTCGTCAGTAGGAAAAGGGAGAGAAGGAAACATAGTAGGTGAATACGGACTGGGGGGTAGAAATGAAAGAGGAAGCCGTGTGGTAGAATTTTGCACAGAGCATAACTTAATCATAGCTAATACTTGGTTCAAGAATCATAAAAGAAGGTTGTATACATGGAAGAATCCTGGAGATACTAAAAGGTATCAGATAGATTATATAATGGTAAGACAGAGATTTAGGAATCAGGTTTTAAATTGTAAGACATTTCCAGGGGCAGATGTGGACTCTGACCACAATCTGTTGGTTATGAACTGTAGATTAAAACTGAAGAAACTACAAAAAGGTGGGAATTTAAGGAGATGGGACCTGGATAAACTGACAGAACCAGAGGTTTTACAGAGTTTCAGGGAGAGCATAAGGGAACAATTGACAGGAATGGGGGAAAGAAATACAGTAGAAGAAGAATGGTTAGCTCTGAGGGATGAAGTAGTGAAGGTAGCAGAAGATCAAGGAGGTAAAAAGACAAAGGCTAATAGAAATCCTTGGGTATCAGAAGAAATATTGAAATTAACTGATGAAAGGAGAAAATATAAAAATGTAGTAAATGAAGCAGGCAAAAAGGAATACAAACGTCTCAAAAATGAGATCGACAGGAAATGCAAAATGGCTAAGCAGGGATGGATAGAGGACAAATGTGAGGATGTAGAGGCTTATCTCACTAGGTGTTAGATAGATACTGCCTACAGGGAAATTAAAGAGACCTTTGGAGAAAAGAGAACCACTTGCATGAACATCTAGATCTCAGATGGAAACCCAGTTCTAAGCAAAGAAGGGAAAGCAGAAAGGTGGAAGGAGTATATAGAGGGTCTATACAAGGGCGATGTACCTGAGGACAATATTATGGAAATGGAAGAGGATGTAGATGAAGATGAAATGGGAGATATGATATTGTGTGAAGAATTTGACAGAGCACTGAAAGAATTGAGTCAAAACAAGGCCCCCAGACTAGACAACATTCCATTGAAACTAATGACGGCCTTGGGAGAGCGAGTTCTGACAAAACTCTACCATCTGGTGAGCCAGATGTATGAAACAGACGAAACACCCTCAGACATCAAGAAGAATATAATAACTCCAATCCCAAAGAAAGCAGGTGTTGACAGATGTGAAAATTACCGAACAATCAGTTTAATAAGCCACAGCTGCAAAATACTAACACGAATTCTTTACAGATGAAAGGAAAAACTAGTAGAAGCCGACCTCGGGGAAGATCAGTTTCGATTCCGTAGAAATACTGGAACACGTGAGGCAATACTGACCTTACGACTTATCTTAGAAGAAAGATTAAGAAAAGGCAAACCTACGTTTCTAGCATTTGTAGACTTAGAGAAAGCTTTTGGCAATGTTGACTGGAATACTCTCTTTGAAATGCTAAGGGTGGCAGGAGTGAAATACAGTGAGCGAAAGGCTATTTACAATTTGTACAGAAACCAGATGGCAGTTATAAGAGTTGAGGAGCTTGAAAGGGAGGCAGTGGTTGGGAAGGAAGTGAGACAGGGTAGCCTATTCCCGATGTTATTGAATCTTTATATTGAGCAAGCACTAAAGGAAACAAAAGAAAATTTCGAAGTAGGTATTTAAAGTCGATGGAGAAGAAATAAAAACTTTTAGGTTTGCTGATGACATTGTAATTCTGTCAGAGACAGCAAAGGACTTGGAAGAGCAGTTGAACGGAATGGACAGTGTCTTAAAAGTTGGATATAAGATGAACATCAACAAAAGCAAAACAAGGATATTGGAATGTAGCTGAATTAAGTCGGGTGATGCTGAGGGAATCAGATTAGGAAATGAGACACTTAAAGTAGTAAAGGAATTTTGCTTTTTGGGGAGCAAAATAACTGATGATGGTCGAAGTAGAGAGGATACAAAATGTAGACTGGCAATGGCAAGGAAAGCGTTTCTGAAGAAGAGAAATTTGTTAACATCGAGTATTGATTTAAGTGTGAGGAAGTCATTTCTGAAAGTATTTGTATGGAGTGTAGCCATGTGAAACATGGACGATAAATACACTCCTGGAAATGGAAAAAAGAACACATTGACACCGGTGTGTCAAACCCACCATACTTGCTCCGGACACTGCGAGAGGGCTGTACAAGCAATGATCACACGCACGGCACAGCGGACACACCAGGAACCGCGGTGTTGGCCGTCGAATGGCGCTAGCTGCGCAGCATTTGTGCACCACCGCCGTCAGTGTCAGCCAGTTTGCCGTGGCATACGGAGCTCCATCGCAGTCTTTAACACTGGTAACATGCCGCGACAGCGTGGACGTGAACCGTATGTGCAGTTGACGGACTTTGAGCGAGGGTGTATAGTGGGCATGCGGGAGGCCGGGTGGACGTACCGCCGAATTGCTCAACACCTGAGGCGTGAGGTCTCCACAGTACATCGATGTTGTCGCCAGTGGTCGGCGGAAGGTGCACGTGCCCGTCGACCTGGGACCGGACCGCAGCGACGCACGGATGCACTCCAAGACCGTAGGATCCTACGCAGTGCCGTAGGGGACCGCACCGCCATTTCCCAGCAAATTAGGGACACTGTTGCTCCTGGGGTATCGGCGAGGACCATTCGCAACCGTCTCCATGAAGCTGGGCTACGGTCCCGCACACCGTTAGGCCGTCTTCCGCTCACGCCCCAACATCGTGCAGCCCGCCTCCAGTGGTGTCGCGACAGGCGTGAATGGAGGGACGATTGGAGACGCGTCATCTTCAGCGATGAGAGTCGCTTCTACCTTGGTGCCAATGATGGTCGTATGCGTGTTTGGCTCCGTGCAGGTGAGCGCCACAATCAGGACTGCATACGACCGAGGCACACAGGGCCAACACCCGGCATCATGGTGTGGGGAGCGATCTCCTACACTGGCCGTACACCTCTAGTGATCGTCGAGGGGACACTGAATAGTGCACGGTACATCCAAACTGTCATCGAACCCATCGTCCTACCATTTCTAGATCAGCAAGGGAACTTGCTGTTCCAACAGGACAATGCACGTCCGCATGTATCCCGTGCCACCCAACGTGCTCTAGAAGGTGTAAGTCAACTACCCTGGCCAGCAAGATCTCCGGATCTGTCCCCCATTGAGCATGTTTGGGACTGGATGAAGCGTCGTCTCACGCGGTCTGCACGTCCAGCACGAACGCTGGTCCAACTGAGGCGCCAGGTGGAAATGGCATGGCAAGCCGTTCCACAGGACTACATCCAGCATCTCTACGATCGTCTCCATGGGAGAATAGCAGCCTGCATTGCTGCGAAAGGTGGATATACACTGTACTAGTGCCGACATTGTGCATGCTCTGTTGCCTGTGTCTATGTGCCTGTGGTTCTGTCAGTGTGATCATGTGATGTATCTGACCCCAGGAATGTGTCAATAAAGTTTCCCCTTCCTGGGACAATGAATTCACGGTGTTCTTATTTCAATTTACAGGAGTGTAGTTTGGACAAGAAGAGAATAGAAGCTTTCGAAATGTGGTACTACAGAAGAATGCTGAAGATTAGATGGGTAGATCACATAACTAATGAGGAAGTATTGAATAGGATTGGGGAGAAGAGGAGTTTGTGGCACAACTTGACCAGAAGAAGGGATCGGTTGGTAGCACATATTCTGAGGCATCAAGGGATCACCAATTTAGTATTGGAGGGCAGCGTTGAGGGTAAAAATCGTAGAGGGAGACCAAGAGATGAATACACTAAGCAGATTCAGAAGGATGTAGGTTTCAGTAGGTACTGAGAGATGAAGAAGCTTGCACAGGATAGAGTAGCATGGAGAGCTGCAGAAAACCAGTCTCAGGACTGAAGACCACAACAACAACACATATTTGAAATGGCAGCCAAAAATCTAAATATGGACATATCTGCTCGAGAAACCAAATGTATGATAATGCCTGCGAAACCAATTAGTTCCAAATCGAAGTTAGTTAGAAAATTATTTAACAAGCAATGGCATTTAAATACCTTGGTATTGAACTGTCCAGCAGTGGAAATGTCGCAAAGGAGTTACCGAAAGAACGGAAAAAGCAAACAAAGTAGCAGTGTATTTAAATGATATAATTTGGCAAAAAACAAATACCTAGGAAAGGTGTAAAGGCAAGAATATACGAAACAATGATGAGACCAATTATAATGTGCACAGCTGAGACAAAACCAAAAACATCAAAAATTAGAAGACTTTTTGAAACCACGGAAATGAAAATTTTGCGGAGGATTGCGCAGGAGACTGCGGGAGAGGGAGAGGGGGAGAGAGAGAGAGAGAGAGGGAGGGAGGGAGGGAGAGGGAGAAGGAGAGAGAAGTGAAAGTATTAGAAAATAATGCAAACTGGCTCCATTAATGAGAGGGCACATTAGAAAATGCAATAACGTAGCGAATACATAGACAATATGGATGAACGGAAGATTGTGATAATCGCAACAAATAAATCACCATCCGGCCGTCCAAGGGAAAGATGGAGGAGCGACAACCTGAAGGTTGACTGAAGCATACTGTTATCTGACTTCAGCCTAGGAAGAAAGGAGGAGGAAGAAGAAGAACAAGAACGAACAAAGACAAGGGGAAGAGGACGAAGCTGACAATACACAACAATCCCTACTTTGCATACATACAGTAACTCACTGGCTCAAGAGTACATACTTTGTCGTTATTCTATTCAAGAGTGTTTGTCAAAGTACAGACGGTAGGTTCGGGGTGAACAAAGGCGAAGAGACTTGCATATTTCTATATTATTCGGAACCTTTGATCACTACTTAACGGACCCCAAGCTATGTAGAGTTACGCTGTATGGAAAAAGCTTGTAACTTCAGTTGCCCCTACTCGCTACTGTCTTACGTGTATGATACCAATGGTCAAACACAAGCAACTATTACTATTGTCTTTGATATCTACCCACTGCGCTTGTCCATTCTCAAATTTGTGTATTCTTCCAGCTAAAAATAACCCGCTTCCTCCCACATACCGACGCAACGAAGAAATGGCTCAGCCAGACAGCAAACACCTGTCTCTGAATCATTGCGTGAACGTGCCAAGCGGAACGTTGAATCATCTGGAGAGCTCGCACTCTGAGCGCGATCGCGAGCACGCAGTAACGAATTGCGCCACAAACATTGTGTTATTACTCTTCGTTTTACTTTTCTCGGCAGATTTTTCAAAACAGAGGCTATCTGTGCGCGCCTTCAGTATTTTTTTTTTTTTTTTTTTTTTTTTTTTTTTTTTGCGACGAACAGATAGTTGTTGCAGTGTCACAAATCTATCATAATCGTCTTCGGCTGTGGTTTATGAAACAGTCCTTAATTTTGTTGCATCAGGATTGCGATAGGACCACCGTAAGGTTTACCCTTAAAGCTGGACTTAAATTAACTACTCATGAGGCAACATGATATCTTTGTATGAAAAACAAATCTGAGGGTATATTATTATTAGATAGCGCTCATAAGTAATATTGAGTGGTGTTGAAGTAACTTAGGGAATGCAGCCGGGTGACGTCATCGACAACCGCCGATATTTCAACAGTGGCACACCCTGTCACGGCTGTGTGAAGGTCCTAATCGTCGGAAAATCTCCCCAACCTGAGATGTTTTGCCTCTATTGGCTGGACATTGTTACTTGCGGTCGATGTAAACGACTTTCTTTCCCTATCAGCGTCATCTGCGCCTGCGTTGCTTTGGTCAAATTGTTGGCACCATTTCACCACTGTCGGACGCTACTTTGCATTTGGTTCTTAATAGTGCCAGAATTTCACGGTGAATTTGCCCACAGGAATCATACTGTACCACGTAATTCAACGTTGGAGAGCACAACCAGTTGTCGCGATATTTTACTCGGACGCTCTGATGCGCCTGTTTTAGTTATCACCCGCAAACATTATCACGCTACTTTGACAAATAACAGAAAGAAATAAGAGTTCCGGCGCCAGGGTCTCAACAGTTTGCAGTTCACCTGCTGCAGGTTCCCAGTGACCTTGGTCGAGCAAGCCATCAAAGCAGGTGGCCCGAGGATGGGTGGAGTTCGCAGTCACCGCCTCTCGCACGAGCGGGAACAACGTGACTGCAACTACACGGAGTAAACGAGATTAGTTCCGCGCTAAAATCAAAACATGCGGTCGCACTGTGAACATTAACTATCCAGGACTGACTACTTCGAGGAGCTAATTCTCCAACAGGAGAAGATCTCTACTTCGTGACAAAGGTCAGGTTTATGTGATCGCTGTTGCTTTTATTATTGCACTATTGCAGTACAGATACACCGAAAGTGTTGTACACTCTTAACAGGTTCCCCTCGGCACGTGTGTTTTAACCACTTGCATTGGCACTTAGACGTCAAGTAGTGAAAGAACGTATGCGAACACAACTGATGTTTTGAGAAATATGTCTATGTCAGTATTTCATATGTTCACTTACATTATTTCAAGCAAATGTTTAGTTTTTTGATAAATAACACATCACTTATGACTCCCGTGAATGTGATGGTCATAACAGTTTGTCACAGGGTGCTTCTGGTATCTTTTAAATTCGTTAAACTTCAAACATCGACTGTACGTAAATGCAGACCTTTACAGCTGAAGGACGTCGATGGGTAATAGAGCAGACACATCTCCGTATTTTAAAATACTTACACTGTAAGAGCTATATTCTTTATCTTGACGGTGCTCCTTTACGAAACTTGAGAACTTGGGAATCTTCCACTCCCGTATAGCAGAAATTTTGTCGTCTCATATATATATAATTTTTTCGGCTCATATATATTTCTTAAATAGAGAAAATAGCGCCTTAAATATTTCTAGAAAGACCTGGCCTACTCAACAACGTGATTTTGTTGGACATAAGCTGATGCAGTTAACCTTTCTACGACAACGTAGATATCGGCAAAATGTTGAGCAAGAAAATCGGACAGTGCGGAAGAGATGAGCGGCGACTCTTCTAGGACTATTTCTTCTTGTCTTTTTCGCTGGACATCAGGATGTGCGGTGTAAAAATAGACCTCGAGAAGAAGAACCTCGCAACGCATCGGAGACAGACCGCAGAACTTGTGGACGGCTGCCTTCCATCACACAGAAAGAGCGTTCTGTGAGATGATACAGCCAGTGCTTTCTCGACAGAGCGTCGAACTGTTTACGTTCCCCCTACAGGTTCGACGCAAATCATCGAACGACATAGCTTGTTCTGCAATAGGGAGTATAAAAGAAGAAATCGAATTTTGAAGTAGGTTTCGCAACATTCACCACCTGCATCCATTTTCGAATTAGTAATTAATTTGTTTTCGGTAAATATGTTCAACCCCTTCCCACTACCCCCTCCTCGATCAAATCACGGCGAAAATTGTTGCGCAGCATGAGCTACATAAAGCGTAAGGCCAAAACAAGCAAACATAATAGTTTAATAGTTGGGAGGGAACTAGAGTTATGTGAAAACTGCAAAGAGTGATCTATTTCGTTGAAGAGAGAGATGTTTCAGATAATATAAGTTCACATCTACGTCTACATATATACTGCGCAAGCCATCGTCCGGTGCGTGGCGGAAGGTACGTTCTACCACTAATAGTCATTTTCTTTCTTCTTCCACTCGCGAACAGGGTGAGGGGAAAACGACTGCCTATGTGTTCCCATACCTTATCTCGTTATCTCCGTGGTTCTTAGGCGAAATGTATGTTGGCGATAGTAGAATCCTTCTGGAGACAGTTTCACACGTCGATTCTCAAAAGTTTCTCACTACTGTTCTCGAAAAGAACGTGGTCTTCCCTCAAGGGATTCCCATTTGAGTTCCCGTAAGCATCTCTGTAGTTCTTGTGTTCTGATCCAACCTATCGGAGGCAAATCTAGCATACCGCTTCTGAATTTCTGCGACGTCTTTCATTAATCCGACCTGGTGGGGATCCTAATACCAGCGCGACACCCAAGAATGTGCTGCTGTAGTGTTCTATATGTGGTCTCCTTTATAGATGAGCTACACTTCCCTGAAATTTTCGCAATTAACCGAAGTCTACCATTCGCCTTCCCTATTACGATCCTAATGTGCTCGTTCCATTTCATATCGCTTTGCAACGTCACACAAAGATATTTAATCGACTTGACTGTGTCAACCAGCTGACTGCCAACGCTATATTGGAACATAACGGGATCCTTTTTCCTACTCATCTGCATTAGCTTATATTTTTCTACATTCATCACACCAACTGCAAATTTTGTTTAAGTCATCCTGCGTCCTCCCACAGTCACCCACCGACGACACTGTCCCGTAGACCACAGCATCATCAGCAGACCGCCGCAGATTGCTATTCACTCAGTCCGTCTATCATTTATGCATAGGGAGAGTAACTGCGGTCCTATCACTCTTTCCTGGTGCACACTTCACGACACATTTGTCTCTAATAAACTCTCGCCATCGATGAGAACGTATTGATTTCTAGCCAGTGACATATCACGGGGAACTATTCCGTGTGCTCATACCTTCGTTAACAGCCTGCAATGGAGCACCGTGTGAAACACTTTTCGGAAATTTTGTAATATGGAATCTGCCTCTTGTCCTTCACCCATGGTTCGCAAGATATCATGTGAGGAAAGTTTCACGCGAGCGAATCTTCCTAAAACCGTCCTTTACAGTAAAGTCCATTGTTTAAGACTAACACCAAACTCAAAAATACTTCACCATTTAAGAACTAATGACGTCAATGAAGTGGTTATCACAGAATAACGGTACTCAGTTTATAGGTAAGGTTGACATCAACCCCGAGGTTGTTATGAACACCAAAGTGCGTTAGTACGTATGGTCTTACAGAAGCTGGAATGCCGACCTTAGAGCTGGCTCAGCCAGCCAGCCTACAGTTTAACGTGGCCTCAGAGCCGCGTTGCAAGTCAGATTACATCCGTCATTAATTTCAGACACCTACACTTCAGCATAGCTCCGTGCCTTGAGAGATTTAACAGAAAAATAGTTTTTGCGCACACCCTAACATCATAACCACGTAGTGGACACTTCCTTGCGTATACTATTATTAGTCATCAGCTGGTACCGGCTGTAGCTGCTATTACAAGTTGCTACCGTGTACCTACATTGAAAAACTGCTGCAGTAAAAACATTTGAGTTATAAACAAAGTGTATACAAACGAGTCCCAATCGCCCGGGGCGCAGACGAGCTGCATCGACGAGGTAATTCGTGCCCGCATTCCAAAATAAGAAATAATGAAGCACGTAACAGACATTAGACACGCGAGAGCCTCGGTTTCCAAGAGGGACGGTAATAAGAACAAGATGATAACTATGGTACACATTATGGCTCCCAAAAAAGTCTCGGCAGAGCCTCTCTGAGAGAGGTAACAGCCCATCACGAAGCGCTGCGGCAGACGCCTGAGGAACGCCAATAAAAATATTGTGTTACTGCTCGAGGCATCTGGGGCGAATAACGTCAACGAGGAAGCCCGTACCCTATAGGTACTGTCATTAGCTGTCGACTCGTCACAAGAGTCGATTTTTTAAACAAAATTTCTCAAAGCATCCTGAATTATATTAGCATTTAAGAGGTGATTACGACGTACAATAGTAGAGTAAAGTGTGTAAGACTCCATACATTTGAAGAAAATCACAAGATTATATCGAAATGGTATTAACGTTAACTACACCGGTAGTATAATAAATTTCACAAATTTCGTGTTGTTTGTGAGAAACTGGGTAACAGCGATCAAAGCAATTTTAGGACCGAGGCAGAACAATTACAGGAATTATTGACTTCGAACAAACAGTGCTTCTCCGGTGACCGAACGACCATCAATAGCAACTTTATCGGTGGTACATGAAATTCACATAGCCAACAGCTCAGAAGCACTGAGAGATAATTCGCTGTGTTCTAGAATCTACACTCTACACAGTTCGTCTCTCGCACAGTGTTTAGTCGATGGTTACCGCAGTAAAGAGACAACACCAGTTCTATTTCGATCTGATCTGCAGTAATACAGCGCTGCTGAAGTTGAACGCCTCACTGGTAGCGAGGTCATCAGAAACGAAACATACAGATGGGAAACCATACGCGAAGGAAATAGCCACCGCCGTATCGGTGAATCGTCCCTGTATGAGATTGAATTCATTTAGGAATCTACTTTTTGGCTGACGACAAGAAACTGCTATTAACATGTGGGCGGATTTAGTGAATGATAACTCAGTATCAATTAATTGGATCAGTGTGGACTGTGTGGGGAATCTGCAAAGGAACTTGTTGCTCTAATTGTTCGTTGACAAATGTGGGTTCACTTTGCTGACATAAGTAAGTTCACCACAACTGGGCAACGATTCATTTTGTACACGGTTCTCGTGAGCCCCACAACAGGAAAAGAAGTTCTATTACTTCGTCGGTACTTTCACCTAATCTGATCCTGCTAGTTTTTTATTCTTATCGTCACTTAAGCTTTCGCAGGAAACTTGCAGTGAGCACAGATGAATTCTTGCCAAGAATCGTTACCATGGCTGTTCTTGCCCGAACTACTTCAGGACCGTATGAATGGATGCACTGTACTTACTCCACAGTATCCCTCCGTATAATAGATACGGCCAAACTTCCCTAAAGTACAGGAAATTATACTCCGAGAAAATTTTCACGAAACAAACATCGGCGCTGCAGAAGCAGCTGTGGAAAAAATTTAAACAGAACTTATATGGAACAGTCTACAGCTTGGAACCACTGCATATTGTCCTTTATGTCAAAACAACGATAATAAACGCACGGACACGGAAAATCCTCCGCTTCTTCGGATTTGACTTGTCCCGCTTCGTTTAAGAAACCAATTGCTAAACGATTCTTCGGGATCTATTTCAGTATACAGAAAAACAGGAGTGAATGAAGGTTTTGTTCCATGTTCATTGACACTTACTGACAGCTTTAAATGTCGCTCGCTCTCTACCATTTCACAACTCTCAATAGCTAACACTAGGACAACTCATTCTATCTGTACGATTCTCTTGAATGTGATAGCAAGGAACTCAATTAAATGTTTCCGGAAGAAAAGTTTGAATGGCAATGGCAAGTTTTCTCAATGATGCACGCAGAAAATATCCAACGGTGGAAATAAATTACTCAATCTAAAATCATTGTTACAATTATTTTGAATTGAATTTTCGTAAAAATAATATTTTAATACTTCTTCCAAGAGAGAAAATGAAATAGATAAACGACCAAACCGAGTTATAGAAGATGAGAATGTAGTTTTTACTCGGAAGGCTCTGGAAATAGCAAAGAAATATAAATAAATAGTGATGGCGTGTTCCTTTGCAGGATGTCCGACGAGTCGCCAGTCCCCTCTTGAATTTGCAAAACTGGGGAAAAAAACAGTTGCTTTATAGCCATCGCTACTTTGAAGCTGATAATGCACGATCATATTACAAAATATCAGAAAATAAAACGATATAGTCCGATATTTGCAGTTCAAAATGGCTCTGAGCACTATGGGACTTAACTTCTGAGGTCATAAGTCCCCTAGAACGTAGAGCTACTTAAACCTAACTAACCGAAGGATATCACACACATCCATGCCCGAGACAGGATTCGAACCTGCGACCGTAGTGGTCGCGCGGTTCCACACTGTAGCGCCTAGAACCGCTCGGCCACCCAGGCCAGCCCGATATTTGTTACTGAAGTATCTGATGACGTAGAGCAGAGAGCAGCCTATTGTGCTTTGTTCTTACCGTTTTTAAATTCTGTGTATGGTTCTAGCTGTTATTTTCTGCAGAATATGAGATATTTCGCAGTTCATACAGTAGCGCTGTGCTCTTCTGCTCCAAAGAAATAATTGTGCGATAATTGGAAAGGTACTCGCCTTCTCATGTTATGATATGTGCCTGGATGTAGTCGCGAGATATGCGTACGAAGCAATTTTTTAAAAAGCCTACTTGAATAGAAATTCTTTTTGGACAAGTCGCACACGTGGTTAATATCTCAGTTAGACAACACCACGGTCGGCAATGCGTGCTCTACAACGAGCTCCCTCGCTGGCCGCAGTACTGTAAGAAGTTCTTGCGGTAGGGCGTTCCATTCCTCAACCAGCGTGGCTGTCAGCTACTGGATGCAAGTGGACGTCTGCAATACGATTCCCCAACGTATTCCACACGTTCTCGATGGGATTTAAAAAGGGGGCACTACCAGACTAGACAATTCGTCGAATATCCTCTCGTTCCAAGAGATTCTCCGCATGCACTGTGCAATGCGGTTGCTCATTGTCATCCACAAAAATGAAGTCAGGCCGAGTGCACCACTTAAAAGTCGTACATGGCGAAGGTGTACAGTGCCACAATAACATTGACAGGCGAGTGTACAGTACACATTTGGAGGCCAGTATGATCATGCAACATTACGCCTCCCCAAACAACAACACACGGAGTGCATTGCGGTACCTCCCGAAACAGTCCTCCGGCTGCGTCTGCTCTCTTCCGAGAACAGCACGTGAGTCCACTCATCGAAGGTCGCGTCAATCTGCTCTTGGCACCATCGCAGACAGTTCCGCCGATGTGCGGGTGTCAACGAAATAGGACGTACATGTAGGATGGCAAAGAGACTACCTCCATGCAGTCGCCGTGGCTCAGCGGAGCCTGCGATTGCATGCCTTGCAGTCATGTTAAATGTGGTTGCTATTGGCCCCGTTGTCTGACGCGGGTCCCTTCTTACCCGTGGCGCACCGAGCGAGGTGGTGCAGTGGCTAGCACACTGGACTCGCATTCGGGAGGACGACGGTTCAATCCCGCTTCCGGCCATCCTGATTTAGGTTTTCCGTGATTCCCCTAAATCGCTCCAGGCAAATGCAGGGATGGTTCCTTTGAAAGGACAGGCCGATTTTCTTCCCCGTCCTTCCCTAATCCGATGAGACCGATGACCTCGCTGTCTGGTCCTCTCCCCCAAACAACCTAACCCAACCAGTGGCGCAATGTAGCGGTCACCTGTTGATTCAGTTAACTCCTCTCCTTCGGGCCAGCAGTTGCTTCGGTTCAGAACGTTCCCCGTGCACCTGGAACAACGCTGTGAACTATGTCAAATTTCTGGGCTACATCCGCCACACTTCGTCCTACTTCCAATTCCCCGATATGTTTTCCCTGTATGAAGACATCCAAATGTTGTCTCTGACTATGTTGTAATGAAGAACAGCATCACAGTGCACCGTAACTGCTCGCTGATTGCCACCCGTTGTCTTTTCACGTCCCTTCAACTGCCACGAGTTGCCGGGCCAGCTCTATCTGACGGTACTGTCACACTCACCATGTGGTCACACTCGCCATTTGGCGTCCAGCTTTCTGTGCACAACTGAAAGATCTCTAGCAACATGCTTCCGCACTTTCATTCAATTCCACTGAGTTGTCGATACAGTACGTTAGTTTATCCATCTCGTTCTTATTTTGCAGTGCAATGTGCCATATATTATTTTGATCCAGGAGTACGGGAACTTCTTGTACACCTTAAACAACGTTTGAACCTTGAAATATGTATATATCACTTGCTTAAGAGAATCTTCATACGGGTCTTTGTTAACAACCGACTAGATAAATGGGAACTTAGTTGTGCTTAATGCTAAGCACGAATAGGCTTACGAAGTTCAGAATAAGTTGCTGCGTTGATTTATACATGTTCATTTCTCTTTAAGCTACAGCTGGAATCAAATGTCAGCAAGCCGGAGGCAATATTTAGCTTGAGTCCGGCGCTGTTACGTATTGCCGCCCAGAGCAGAGACCTCTGCGAGCTGGGCTTAACTGATGGGCAGCGCCACGTTTTGGCGTTCCCAGCACTGAGCGGCTTGTTTTACTCGCCTGCACAGCTGCTCCACCGTCGCACCGTGAAACTGTAGCTCCATCGCCACATCGCGAAACAAATTACCGACCCCAGCGATCCCTCAGCGAGGAAAATGCCGGCAAGAAACTAAAACAATTGTCTGAACGTAACACTTCGCATCGGTAACTGAACGTTAGGCGCAAACGTTTGTTTTCCGTTAGTTCATCCATCTCGTTCTTATTTTGCAGTGCAATGTGCCATATATTATTTTGATCCAGGAGTACGGGAACTTCTTGTACACCTTAAACAACGTTTGAACCTTGAAACGATCCCTCAGCGAGGAAAATGCCGGCAAGAAACTAAAACAATTGTCTGAACGTAACACTTCGCATCAGTAACTGAACGTTTGGCGCAAACGTTTGTTTTCCGTACGCTTCCTTCAACAACCTCGCTAATGGATTACAGCTACACCTCTTATCAAGCTGCAGTAAAACGCAAATGACGCACTTTTAGTTTCACAAAATCATTTGCATATTTTCACGTGGTCAAATTTAAGCAATGCTTCGCTTCTCTGACATTAGTTTTCATTGCAAATACTTCATATCGTTCGGAAAGGATGGGGGACCCACTATATCTGTGCATAAGAGCAGCTATCGCTAACCGTAAGATGTCCTGGCGATACCGGCAGGGGGGTGGGTCGAGCGGTTCTAGGCGCTACAGTCTGGAACCGCTCGACCGCTACGGTCGCAGGTTCGAATCCTGCCTCGGGCATGGATGTGTGTGATGTCCTTAGGTTAGTTAGGTTTAAGTAGTTCTAAGTTCTAGGGACTGATGACCTCAGAAGTTAAGTCCCACAGTGCTCCGAGCCATTTGAAAAATTTGTCCTGGCTATTTCGATTCTACTTCTGATTCGCGACGCTGTTTACACCAACTATTTCTTCCTTCTGAGATGCAATTCGTCAGAAACAGACCCATATGATCCAAGTATGTTACCATCGTAACATGAGAGGCTCTTCAAACTAATGTGACAAAACCTTGTAATGTGGAACGTTGAGTCTTACTAGATATTGTTTTTAGTGTTCCTAGATTTCTTTGTGCATCTGATGTGGAAATTTAAAAAACAGCATTGTTGTAAGCCTCCACTAATTCATGTAAATGAATTGGTTCGCTGTTCATTAACTGCTGTCATAAATATTTTCATACACAGCACGACCTCGTATTGTCCACTTATGTGAGAAGAGACAGTGCTCAAAACGTGTCAGGGTGTATAAATACACAATAAAATTTTTATCTGTTGTTGACTACAACATTATCCTTCCACATCCCAGTACAAAGAGCACTGTGAACAGCGTACATGTCCCGTTGTGTTGCCAAAAAATATCAGTATCAGTTTGAATAACGCTAGAACATGTAGTATGTAATGGATACTGACAAGCAGCTAGTGCAGTCACAGCCGTTTCTCGTGAAACTTGAAAATTATTCCGTCGTCCGCCGCGATTCTCCTTGTAACTAACATTCCAGATGATCCTGGGTTCTAAAAGCTTCCAATAGTGTTGTACCTTCCATTAGTGATGTTCTTTGCTTTTTGATTAGCCAGCCAACGTTAACTATACTAAAATGTGAATGTAGAAAGTATTCGCGTGTATTTGAACGTTATGTACCTGAGACCAAATTAATACGTACAAACGTCACACTGACTGTACTGTCACAGTTAAGTACAAGAAGGCTATTTTAAAATGGTAGCATTAGTTCGTTTGGTGATTAATAACCACAGTATATCATCTGTTCCGAGTTCCATTATGTAAAAAATTGTGTTTCCTTCACCCCTCCCACTCCATGAAACACACACACCCTCTCGTTGTAGACAGTTTTTGTTTGTCTCTGTTCTTGTACAAAGTGCCCACTAACTAAGACAATAGCGTACAGGAATATAATTATGAAAAGAAATTCAATCACAGAAGATTGCTTATTCGAGTTTTATTACTCCCCTTATTTCCGCCTCTTGACGCTCACGAGAAACTTCGAAATCGTCGCAGGTGAGGCAAAATCTTAGGTAGCGCACACAAGAAACATACACTGTGGCAGCAGTACGCTGGAAGTAGAATCAGCTGAGGTATGTCGCTACGTCTATACTGTAGTCGAGATACTACGCCATCACGATTGCCCCAGATACGAATCTCATCTTTCTCTCGTGCACGTATGATACTGAGAAGAGGAAACACTTATAAGTGGAGAGTAGCTTTGAGATTTGTTCTTGCTTATGTACGCTAACTCAAGGAGTACACGACGTATTGTTGAATTACCCCCCCCTCCCTCCCCAACCACATTACACCAAGACACCAATTAATTCGTTTCGTTCGAAACGAAATACAGAGAGACTCTGAATTAAGGTGTCCATCATGCACATTTGTTCTTAATTATGAGCGGAACGGTTCTGAAGGAAGGCTACGACTATATTTAGCTTCCGCTATTAGGCTCGTAACAGTTCCGGTGATAACGGGGACTAAATCGATATCTGATAGTTCGTGGCACTTGGACTCCATCACTCACCATCGCGTACTTACTTGGGTGTAATGTGACACGTGGTGGACAAGGACTGTTTACCACGAGTATAATTCATGAGATCTTTCCGTAAATTACACTTCTCAATGTTTTATTCATACACGTTCGTTGGCATGGGTGTAGTTACAAGAGCCCTGTAAAAGAAGCATCGTCAACAGTTATGTATTGCGTCTGCAAAATGCTTTCTACCAACTATATCAGTCGAAAGATTTCTTCCACAGACACACTTATGAAATGTGATCCCAGTTCTCTCTACATTCTACATTTCAAGTCACTCCTCCCACAGACAGCAACTGAAAAGCTGGTCTAATAATGAAGTAATCAGCTCAGTGCAGTGATGACGCGTGCCGTTAATCTGCGTGCTCAAAGATAACAAGTATATCATTTCGAGCATCATGTTACTTATCACGAGTAGCTATTTCAAACTGCTGCAAAAAAAGACCAACATGAGTAGCCTCACACCTAGCCTCAACAATACCTCGACATCAGTTTCACGCTGGGAATGGCACGAATCCATTCCAACGTATTACAAACTTTCTGAGGACCGATGCTTAATTTTACATTACCCATAGTTGCCTTTGGCGGATTTTACACACCGTTCTAGACAAAAGCAAAGCTGTCAAGAAAGGCACATACATAAGTGCTGTGACACTCACTAGCGATAAATGAAGAGGATAGAAGATTTTTACACATGCAGAAGAAACACAATTATTACTGCTTTCGTCATTAACTCACAGCCGAGAGGCCTGTAGTGCCATCTAACAAACTCTAGCCCGACTCAGCCGCTTATGCTTGCGCGCACTCGCGCTTATGTGTGTGTTTCGGTGGGCGGAAGGGTGGGGGGGGGGGGGGGGGGATGCGTGCTTGCGTACGTACGTGTGTTCTTTCCACACATTCGACTTTTCATCATCGAGCTACGAAAGTTAATTATGTACTTTTGGAATAAAATGAAATGTTCCGAAAATGTCGGATTTGGATGGTTTGGCTTGTAATTTGTTCCGAACGCGTCAGTCTGAGTGCACTTGACTAGTCCATCCCTCGTGCATACAAATGTCAGTTTCTGCCTAGTGTACGTCGGGTTGACTATTTTTCGGCAACGATGTTGAAAGTTTGTCAAGTGGATGCAGGGGAGCTACCAGAGAACTGAGCCACCAGTTTCGTTCACTTCAATTTATTCTTAGAAACGATTTCTGAACGGCAAACATTTCTGTAACTGCGGAAGGCGGCCTGATTTCAGACGCTTCCAACTGCTCGGAAGCCTAGGAAATATGATCTACGACTTAACTAAAGCAATTATAGCTGTTTGTGCATCAGTTTTTTGACAAAAACGTAAAGTAGAACCCTGTCTCCGCAATGAAATTCTGTTCTACCCAGGACAAAAACATCAAGGTAAGGATACATCTAGACTGTAGGGTACGCTGTCTTCTCGCAGAATAGAATGATTGATTATGAGTACATTCCACAAGCGCAGCGTCAGCAATGGTATTGCATCTTTTTTCCTTGTATCGAAGAGATGAAATAGTTGGCAAATGATCAAAACTGGATGGGGAGTGACGCATGGTAGTTTTACCATTGCAATGTGACTGCGCAACCACCGCGCCATTCGCAAGGCTCTGTTAAGCACCGCACTACATTCCACTGTCCGACAGTCATGATAAATCTTCTAGAATGAAACCTTCAAGGTAAATCTTACTCCCTCACCCACTGTCCCGCAATAAAAATTCTCACACAGGAAAAATATATACTGGTATATTCAAATGTCAAGACGACAGTTATGTGCGTTTTCTGAAGACATTTTGAAAATAAAACTACTATGTATGAACGGTCGCATCGCTGCCGTATTCTGCCATGAATTTAGTGATTTTAACGAATTGAAAACGGTTTTCTTTGGTTCAGTTTTTTCGGCACAGTGGCCCATGTAAACTCTCCTTAGCGTACTGAACCGTTACGACTTAAGGTTCGATGTGGCCACGTTTAAGAATGCAAGAGGATACAGTAGTTTAGGTCTAAAATCTAATTAGTAAATATTTGTGATTACAAGAGCAATTACGTCATAGTGTACACAGCGTCTTGTGTTCGATGCACTGCTTATCGTTTCCGGAACAAAGAAAGGCAACGGCGATCTCAGTTATTAGGACTTTCGTCCAGTAGTTTTCGCTCAGACTATTCAATCGAGGATAATGACAAAGACGCACCGTTCTGGAGGTTCTCCTGTTGCAACATAGTTTCTCCTGTTGCGACATCTGATACGACGAACATCTAAGCACTTTCCGTGGAGATCATTCGAAAGTACCGACCAAAAAGGCAAAAATTCGATTTATTTTTTTTATTAATAAAGCGCTTACGTTCAGATACAGCCAACGTAGAAAGGCAACATTAGAACAGAGGAACTGAAACGACAGTAGTTCCATCTAAGACGCTCAGCAGTAGCATGAGTGACATTCACAAGACCTGTCTGGTATAAATAATTGTCCTTCCTCATTCTTCGAGCAATGTTGCATTTAACAGCACATGAACTATTCGAAGAAATTTTGCAAAGTTTTAATTTGATGATTTTATAAATTTTTTAGTTCAAACATATTCTTCTTATGCCTGCGTCCCGCATCGGCGCAGGGTCGGCAAGGTTATTAACAGATTTTGCACGGTTAATTTAATGGGTGACCGGATACTCTGCCCCTTCCCCCTCCTCCCGCGACACAATATGTGTATCCCAACTATTTGCGAGTAGAGTTATTCATATGAAAGTGCGCGGAAATTTTCTAAATGTCTGCGAATCGTGTAACTAAGGCGGAACCTGGGTTCCAGCCCGGTATTCAGTTGGGATGTGGGAAGCCGCCTAAAAGCGTCATCCAGGCTCGCCGACACACCGACTCTCGTCGTTAATCCGCCGGGTGGATTCGATCAGGCGCCGGCGCAGCTCCCCGTTCCCGGAAGCAACACTTCAACACACACGGCTGTAAGGGAACGATTATTATTATTTTTTATTTTTTGAGTTCACATATATTGAAGTGAAATTCACACGTGTGTTTTGTCTCAGTTCCTCTGACGAATGTCTAGAGAAGAGCGTTCTAACTACCAGTTCTGAGACACCCCTCATGAGCCTTCTACCGCCAAAATTTGCCTAGCGAAGACTTCGTGTCGAGGCAGTATTCTGTATGTCAACACCGGTAAGAATGTAGAAATAAAGGAGTCGGCTTAACAGGTGCCCGATATGAGACGGTGCGATTGGAAATCAAGATAGCGATGCTCTTGAATGAGACTTTCTGATAGCGAAGACAATTACTCTTCAAAGGCACTCGAGCACGACGTGGAGAGATTAGCCGCATTCCACAGACAAAGTATTACGACGGCACAGCGATCACCGCAAGAAATAGTGCCACAGATGACATCGAGCTACGATAGAATAAAATCAGTATGCTCTTATGGAAGTAAAAGTAGTTGTGATAGATAGGCATCATCAGGTGATCTCTATCTTTTGCTGTTGCTAACTATCATTTGCTTGTACGTGATCACTTTTGGTTAGGGTTTTTTTCGTAATTGCGAGTGGCACCATTTTAAACTGTTTGTGCTTGCTACAACCATGTCTAATATTTAAATCTTCTGCCTAGATTCTTCCAATTACAATAGGAATACTGCGATATTTAATCATGAGAGAACTAGTACACAAATTTATGCACATAGCGCAAATGGAAATGAAATGCAGCTTGACACTGAAAGTAAAATAAAAAATGTGTGGAGTTCATCTGAAAAATCTAAATTTTGTATTCGAGAGTAAAAAAGGGGCAGAAGGACAAATAAATTTATAGAACAGGTATAAGTTGACTTCGTCAAAGTAACTTATGCAGTTGAAATGCAAACAGCTGAAGTATATGGGGAAGGCCTAAAGGGAAGTCGGCTAGGTTTCCGGAGCTATGTGCTACTATACGGCTACGCAAAGGTCACGCAGTCCCCATAAATTACAGGCTCGTGTTTCGAGGGAGCGGAGCTGGCGTCCGAGAGCGTCCCAGATACGTGCTATTAGACCCACACAGGCGAATTTGGTGCCTAGGCAACAAAATTAGTTCACTATTATACTCCACAAATCACTGTAGTACTAATCTGGTCTTGTGACACATATAGTTATCCTGCTGGAAGATGCCATTGCCGTCGGGTAAGAAATCAAGCACGGAGGCATTCAGGTGGTCCGCAACGATTTTACGCAGGCCAGAGCTATCATGATTTCTTCGAATCATACGACAGGTCCCATGGAAGTGCTGGCGAATATTTCTCCTAGCATAATACTGCCACCACTGTCTGAGTTCGTGTCGCGGTGAAATTTCGAAACAGCTGTTCGCACCTATAACGGCGTATCCGGGCAAGATCCTCGACATGGTGTAACAAAAAACATTATTCATCAGACCAGACGACACGATCCGTTAATCCATGGTCCGATTTCGATGATCCCGTGCCCAGTGCAGTCGTATTTATGATGATGTTGAGTCAACATGAGAACACGTAAAGGTCGTGTTGCTGTTGAGTCCGATGTTCAACAATGTATACTGAACAGGGGACTTCGAAACACTTGGGTACTCGGTCGCCAGATCTCGCAAAGATCGCTATATACCTTGCTTTTCAGAGCGGGCAAGCCTCCGACTTCCAACTGTTACGAGGCATGGATGTTCAACGCCTTGTAGCCTACTCGTAAGTCTCATCATCCTTCAACCACTTAGCCAGAAGCACACGATAGTAGCACGCGAACAGCCGATGAGCTTGGTCAGAACAGATGATGGTGATGTTTGGTTTGTGGGGCACTCAACTGCGCGGTCATCAGCGCCCGTACAAAGTCCCAAGTTTTACACAGTCCAATGTTTTTACATAGTCCAATGGAGACACTGTCACGAATGATAATGATGAAATGATTAGGACAACACAAACATCCAGTACCCGGGCGGAGAAAATCCCTAACCCGCCGGGAATCGAACGCGGGAACCAGTGATCCAGAGGCAGCTAAGCTAGCCACTAGACCACGAGCTGCAGGCAGTCGGTACTGAGATACTCCCACCCCGGTGTCGGGACAACTGCCTACCCTTTGTGAAAGTCGCTTCCGTCCAAGAATTTCCCAATTTACTATTTCCCCATTAGTCTCTGCTTCGCTTATATACCTTCCTCACCGCTTCAAGCACCCGCAAAACTATCAGGTGACAATCTCGCAGTGATCATCAGCGAATATTGAGAATTGCGTTTTGCTTGAAAATAATCTCACTACGCTTCAATTTCAGATTAGGAGGCAATTGTGTATTGTGTATTGAACCGGGGACCTAGAAACTACGGAGAGGCTTCGTCCCAGCCGTAGCCCTCAGTGGTTCACAACCCCACAACAGGCCACAGGCCACAACACACCCACCTCACAGCCGCCCCACACCGAACCCTGGGTTATTGTGTGGTTCGCCCCCAGTGAACCCCCAGGAACGTCTCATACCAGACGAGAGTAACCTCAATGTTTGCGTGGTAAAGTAATTATGATGTACGCGTACGTGGAGACAGTGTTTGCGCAGCAATCGCGGGCATAGTGTAACTGAGGGGGAATAAGGGGAACCAGCCCGCATTCGACGAGGCAGATGTAAAACCGCCTAAAAACCATCCACAGGCTGGCCAGCACACCGGATCTCGACACTAAACTGTCAGGCGGATTCATGCCGGATACCGGCAAGCCTTCCCGCTCGAGAAGCAGCGCTTTAGACCGCACGGCTAGCATATATATGTGGACTAGATTTGTGTGTTTAATTGCTGCTACAGATATTACGCCCAACAAAACATATTTCTGAAAGTAGAAATTGCACACACATCGTCGTTGCAAACGTAAATTCCGGGCCAGGCGGCGTCGCACTGATTGCCTGGCACGTCGGATGCTGCCGCTATCTCACATGCCACAGTCAGCGAGTGAGCGCGAGTCCTTTGGAACGCGGCCAACAGTGGCGTGACACACGCGTCATTACTCCGGGTTCGCGTGCGAGACATCAGCACTCGCCTGGCGATATGGGGGCAAAGGTCGCGTGCTACGAGGTCCTCGTGATGTATCTCGCGGTACCAGTACGAACTGCAGCCAGAAAGCAAACGTAGTGCCTTTTCTTCGTCATCGACCTCCGCCCGTTTGTTCGCTCACTGCAGACGAACTTTGGATTCTTTTAATAGGGACCGATGTTGGAAGTCTTAGGAGAAATGCTCAGTATTGGAGGAATGCTCAATATTCAGGGATATGACAGGAACGCTCATTTGAAGCAAATAATTACATATGGGCACATGCCCTAATCCGAATGGTTTATGAGACAGAGCACTTTAAATGTACCTTTGTTTTTGGGCTAGTGCGCGCCTGTGGATCTTACCCACCAAACCTCTTTCACATTTTATTCTAGCCCAACCTACCTCGGTGCTTTCAACTTCTTTTCCCGGGACGGCTTTCTGGCATAGGAAGAGGAGTGGACCCAATATTGAACCCTGTGGGACACTTATTGTGATTTAGATCCGGTCACTAAGATTTTCTACCTTCCGTTGTTTAAATTTGTCTTTGTTAAATACGATTTTATACATTTGTGCGTAAAGCACCACTTCCATAAATAACAATATTTATTAAATGTGTTCTATTTCGGAAACCATACGGTAAAGGGCATACGTCCATAAGAAGTTTTTCCTAGCGTTTCTCTAATATCTCTGAATACTGACCATTCCTCCTGGGACACTCTTTACAAATACGTGGTCTGACCTGCTCGTAAAATGTAACAAGCATTGCGCTAGCTTGTGAAAAGGGGAAGTGGACACCACAGATAGATACGGGCGGCGGATTAATTATCATGGGCTGGTAAACTAGCCAGTCTTAGTATGGTTTTCGACGGTTTCCCACTCTTCTTTACACAAATACTGAGTTGGTCCTCCAACTTCTGCCTCAGATAATACGAATATGATACAAAAACCGTTTCAGTACGATAAAACGAGTAACAAAAGTTTATATGATGCACAGACAGACTGCGCACATGGCTTCCCTCTCCCACATTTCCCTGACGAGTGTGGCGTCAGAACGTGCTTCTGACAAACGCTAAGAGAAAGAAAGCACAAAAGCAAGTTATCCAATATCTAAAACAAGAGCCACTAGCACACAGTAATCACGGTGGAGAACATGTAGATTCTTTGTTGAATGAAACCAGAGAGTGATTTGATGCAAATAAAACAAAAATACATTGAAACAAAACGCAGCCCCGCAGTGTAACCGCGCGGCCCCCTTGTCACGGCTCGCGCAGCTCCCCCCGTCGGAGGTTCGAGTCCTCCCTCTGGCAAGTGTGTGTATGTCATCCTTAGCGTAAGTTAGTTTAAGTTAGATTAAGTAGTTTGTAAGCCTAGGGGCCGGTGACCTCAGCAGTTTGGTCCCATAGGAACTTACCACAAATTTCCAAATTCTACCACCAACCAGAATCAGGCAGGTCTATACAGGCCACAAAGTCGACTGACCAAGACACGAAATAGTGTCTCAGTGATGGCCGTGATAATGTTCAGTCCATACCAGTGGACCTGTTTAATGCAAAAGGCTTTAAAAAACACCCATTATACTCCATGAATAAATAGTGACAGAACAATGATACCTAGTTTGTACCTCAATGTTAAGACGGTAGCAATGACTTTTACAGGAGCAGTGTCTTCGGGCAGCCTGGCCCGAGCCGACTAACATACTCGAAGGGTAACTTTCACTTCTGCTGGCATGACTCCTGGCAGCGATGCCTTCCAATTCATCTATTGCAATTTTCAGCATTCATACGACAATTCAAACAGCAATTCCTGTTTTTTTTTTTAAAGAAGTCTCGCAGCATTGTTTAACAGTCCACCGAGAATACTGCACATCAAGAGAGAGCCAAGAAAAAGTCTAACCCCAAAACGAACCTAGTAGGCTCCGGCCACAACTTTCAGCATGCACGGTATATCTTTCCTCCACTATCAACCTCAAAACGTGAAAATCTTTGCCCTAATCGCAATCGGAAAGAGATAATTCCTCCTCCGAATCTTTGTCTCAACAGGTTCAGAAATTGGGTCTCGTTTGTGTGCTTACTGACGAGCTGTAAGAGACTTTTCCACAAGTGGTGCGTTTTGCTATACCAGAAGGAGATAAGTGGTCTTATTTTTGGAGAAGGCTTCTAATAACAATCCGGGAATAAGCCCAGAGCAGGATATGGGACGAAGAATAGAGCAAACTTTTCCGTATGGCCATAGGTCGCAAATACAGCACGCTCGCGCTATGGCCGTAACGATAGTTAATGAGCGATGAATTCGCAGACGTGTGTGCATTTGAACTACCAGGGAAAAGCTTAACACTTGCTATGTAAAAGACTACAGTTACTAGTTAACTAAGCTGAAGATGAAGCCAAAGCTACACAACTTTCCATTTCCTATCCATAGCTGCTTATTTTAGATGCAAATTTGCTCTGATGTCTAGTGAATACAATTTGACTATTAAATCAAGTACGCAAAGCCATTCATTTGTTAAGAGAATAAGGGTAAAATTATTAATAATTAAATCTACAGAAGGCATGTTTTAATTGTTGATAATGTACAGAGAGTATGTGCGAACTTTTATTCCTATTTACAGCACATAGTTATTGGAAAATTTTCCTTATTAACACTTAGTTCTTTCTGCAGCCTTTGTGCAGCAGATAGAAGCGCAGTATGTTTCACATGAAAAACTTAACCCCTGCCTAAGGAGTCTCTACTCCAAACATCCTTAAAAAAGAATACGGGCTGTTCCGTTCGAGCAGACAATAATATAAAACTCAGATAGAGCCACAAGTAGTTTTTTGGGATACTGTTTTTCTTTTTTTTTATAAATGAAGCTACACGTCAGAATCTGTTATAGATACCTCTCTGTTTTTCAAAAATTATTTCCATCACATCTGTATACGTTTATTTTACGATGAAGACAGCGCCTAAATTTATGACAACAGATATTAAAATGACAAAAGATGTTTATACTTACGATTAACATGGTTGATATAATATGATCCTATCTGTGGGTCATACGCCTCCTCCCAGCCAAGAGGTAGTTCGTTCCCGATGCAGTCCGCGAAAGTCTGTGGCTTCGTATACCTGCAAGTCAAACAAAACAAATTACCGTATACACATTTTGACTGTGAAAAGCTTTATAAACATATCTAAAAATAACAGAAGCACGTAAAAATGAATTTTAGCGCACATTCTGAAACTGTTTTCGACCGTGGGCATTACTGGACGATATTACAAACATGAGTAAAATGAGGCTTCCCCCTGATACAAGTTCTGATGCAACAGTATTTTTTTCTTGTGATGTAAACAAGTTATCTTCTGCATCTGAGCCACTGTCCTAGAAGAGGTACGGTCATTGGTGCCGCAAATTCTCGGTCTCTGGCATGTGACTAAGAAATCTGCGCCAAGAATCCGTATTATCCCAGATACAAACATATAAAACACAGAGTTATCTTACGCTTATGGGCCAGCATTTTACTTTGCGTCTGTTGTTATTTTGCTCACATTTACTTAGAAACCAGCAGACAGAAAAAGTCTCTGTTTCCCCGTTCCACAGGCAAGGGCATTATTTCTTAAAATGTCAAAAGGCGATACATGTCACACGCATATGCTGAGAAGCCCTAAAAAACGACGCAAGGAACTGAAATGCATCAGTTTTCCATAAGCGCAGAGGAGGAAATGAAAGAAGGCACTCATCCCGCAATTTAGGTAAAATTAAATAGGGTCATAAGCAAAATATAATAACAAACTGAGTCCAACCAAGTTTATTTTATCCTTTTTGGCAGACGACCACAAGTGTGCATAAAATGTAAAGTTGTCTCTGTTGATGCACGGAAACATACACTGTAGAAAATAAAAACTTTTTAACATTAATTGTAAAAAGACGTGTAAACTCGACTGTAGGTGTGGGCTAACGTCCCACACTTTAGGAGGCGAAGTAAGATCACGTCTCTCGTTAGACGAAAATGCCCACATTCCTGAATCAGAGAACACAGCGATAAAGTTACTGCCTTATCTCCGACATTCCAGAGATAACTCTTAGCTGGCGAGAGCTTCCTACATTCTCAACAACACGTACAGTCTGTGTGCGTGACACATACAGATGAGAGACAACACACGAAACTACTAACGAAGGACGACTCACACTATGCTATCAGAAATAGTTTCACTAATCTATGTGTGACATTACGTCAAGTGCTAAACGGGCTGGCTGAGAAAACGAACAGCGGAACTCCTTGGTATAGGCTACTACCGAGAACTACTGAAAAGTCTATGTACACGAATAGCTCTGATTTGTTTTGCTTCGGTTATAATAACTACACTATTTCTACATTTAGTAGTAGAGAACGGCACTCCAAGTATTATACGGTTCTTTTTTCTTTTTCTTTTTCTTTCTTTTTTTTAAGTAGGGTATACAACGTTTGCAATTCTTGGTAATGTGATAACTGTACAACCGCCTCCTACAATTAAGATATTGAAACAAAGCAGACTAAGTGTATTTTCGGGTAATTCGGTTGAGGATTGGGCTAAATCGGAATATTAGCAAATCGGCGCCACCACTGTCTGTCAAAAGTACGAGTGATTCAGCCACGGGCAACATGACGATTTGAGGCCAATTTTTTGTGCTTGGATTGTAAGCAGAGATCTCTGACTAAACCTATATCGGATAACAGTGTGTCGGCCAAAGATCATCGTACGACAAAATGTTGTCCACGTAATGACACTAAAATGCAAAATAAAACACTTCCAGTTCTGCACACTGACAAGCAGACAAATTATTCTACTTTATTTTCACTTACGGCTTTATTTATATACTGATAAGACAAAAATGTATGACCACCGGCTTAATAGCAAGGTGGGCAACCTTCGGATCGCAATACAGCAGCGTTTCTGGACAGCATGGATTAGACAACCCTTTGTAAGGTTTCCGGAGATATCTGGCACCAGAGGTCTACACAATTCCGGTACAATACGGGCCCGTGGTTCGTGGACGCTGAGATGGTGCCCAACAGCGTTCCAGAAGTGTTCCATCGGGTTCAGACCAAATGAATTTGGTGGCCAAGACATTAACGTGACTTACTATCAGGCACAAGCACTGTTTCGAGCTGTCATTTAACTGGATGACGGCGTATCCGTACACGATCATTGGCCTGGAGTAACAAGAAACGAGTTTCATACGGTCACGCGACGCGTTACCCTTGATCCACGGTCCAGTCTCGATGATCCCGTGTCCACTGCAGTCGCAACTGACTATATGTTGGGTCAACATGGGAAAAAGCAGGGGTCGTCTGCTGCGTAGCCTCATGTTCAACAATTTATGCTAAACCGTGTGCTAAGGAACAATGGTGTCTCCGCTGTCACTGTAATCTGTCGTCACATCCTACCCTGCTCTAAAGAGCGGGCAAGCCTCCGAATTTCATGTTCTGTGATGAGGCGTGGATGTCCAACACCTTGTCGCCTTCTCGTGGATTCGCCGTCCTTCAACCACTTTCCACAAACACTCCAGACACCAGCACGTGAATAGCTTCGCCGGTTCCGAGATGTTCGTTCCCAGGCTCCCGGCCGTAACGTCCTGCCCTCTGTCAAGGTCGCTTGTATCAGTGACTTACCCCACTTGCGCCCCTCGTCGTCACTAAAATAATTTCCCCTTCATGTCTGCTGCGCTTATGGTCTCCCATTATCGCGTCATGTGCCAGCAACGACACGAGTTGGCATCCCATTTCGCGGTGGACAGTGCCCATAATGATAATGTTCTTTCTGTCTTAGTGTGGCGCGAAACGCAATCAAGAGATGCAGTACAGATCGACAGAAGCTGTATCACCCGAATCTTTAAGTACGTGTAATTCTTAAAGTGAGGAGTCTCATTGTAGAAGCCACTTCAGCGAAGTTCACAACGTTCACTCAAACACGCCACTGCTGATGATAAAACACTACGAAGGAACTGCGGAAGTAGTTCTTAGTCATTCATTTAAGGACACCACCCTCCCGATCGAAAACGAAATATATCCTTTCATACTCTGTATCTGCAATAATGCACATACACTATGTTGCTATTCAGAATCACAGAGAAACTTACTGTAAATGTGGCAGGGTATTTCTCTCAATAGGGTATTAAACGGCAAGTTATCAGGATTTTTTTCAGGCAATTGTGTACAACAAATTTAATCGTAATTTTTATTGCCATTTACAGGAACAAAATGTAACAGAGACCGCAAAAAGATTAGTTTATATGAAGGAAGGAATTATTCTGGTTGTGTGGGCGTCATCTTATGAAGCAATTTAATACTGCGCTCCCACGACGCTTCCCCGTTTTAAGTACTATTTATTTATTCTCGTATAAGAAACATACATATTATACACAGTTATAACTATATTACTTTTGCCCAGAGTTGGGCACTTTCATTCCACATTCTGTTCCTTGATAAGTTCAGCATCCGTGCAGGAGGCTGAACACAGCCAGTATTGAAGCATGTGACGAGCAGTCTGGTCTTCTCCACAGTCACATTGTGATATCATGGTCAGTATAGCCCCGTCTTACCAGATAAACCTTTGATCTGCCAACTCCAGATCTCACTCCATTGATGAACTTCGAAGTCGTACATTTCTCATCATAGCCAGCTGTTAGAATATTTCTGATACTCTTTTCCTGCCAGGGGGAAGGTACGCTATAGCCCTCCATAGTTTCTTTCTCTCCTCGTTCGCGGCTACATCTCTTCGAACTGGGGGTGGCACTATCCCTGCAAAGTGGTAAAGCCATTTGACTGGAGTGCGTTTCAACAACAACTAGCAATTAATCCTTAATGACGTAACGCGTGTTGGCGCTCGTCAGGATCTTCGGTCGACGTTTAGTGGGTTTTTCCGACGTTCCGCCGCCGGGGAGAGAGACTAGCGTTACCAAAGATTGATCATTCACTGTCAACAAAATGACAAAAAAAAACACAAAACTAACACCAATGATCGAGATGAGCCCTAAATTTTTGACCTGAATCACTTACAGACTGCTCAAAACTTCTTTCACCGGGGCTGTTATGAGTATCAATTGAAACTACAAATTACAGTCAACAGTCACAATTATTTCATGTCCACTATGCGCTCCGAAGGGTTAAACCTCCATCGTCAGGTGGGTTTATGTCTATTAATGGGACATGCATTTATTGTATGGACGACTTTTGGGTAACCTGCGGCATTGTCTGATAGCAAAAGACAAAACAGAAGACTGTTTTAGTCAAGGCTCAATATTATGTGGACGTTTTTGATTCCATGAGTGAACAGTAAAATAAGTTTGAATATCTTTCAGTGGTCAAGGCCACTGAATTCGAAGAAGAAGGTCATCATGACCTCACGTCATGACACCTTTTCGAGCCCAAGGGCAATCGTCAAAGCCGACATTGGAAGAATCCCACATCTCCCCCTGCCAAGGAAATCCAAAGCTGTTCACACAAGTTCCGGTAAGGTCATGACGACTTCTTCTTCGACTGTAGAGGCCCTCTGCTCGTCGAGTTCCACGAACATAGAAGCACAATCAATGCGCAGCGCCATGAAGACACTTTGCAGAAACTGCGACGCACCGTAAAATAAAAACGCTCAAGAATGCTGTCGGACAGAATCATCCGGTTGCACGATAACGCCCATCCCACACTTCAGAGAGTTGGTTGGGAAAGACTGCAACATCCTCTATATAGCCCGAATCGTTCACCGTGTGATTTTCACATCTTTGTCGACTTAAAGAAAGACGTACGTGGACGTCCGTTTCAATCGGACGAGGAAGCGCAAGAGTGCGTGCGAAGAACCATTCCATGGTCCCGTTGTGGCGAGTGCTCGGTTTTCATTTGATTGCCCCTCGTAAAACAGTGTTTTGTTTTTCGTTTTCTGCTACCAGACAGTGTTACAGATTAACCAAAAGTTGTACATACAATAGGTACATGCCTTATAAATTGACATAAACCCACCAGATGACGCATGTTTAAGCCTTTTATACGTGTACTGGACATAAAATAACTTGCGACTGGTTACAGTAATCTGCCATTTCAATTGATGATAATTTTCTTTTTGTCAAACTGCTTTATAGTATGGGAAGCAGACGACAGGAATCTGCAGGCACGCAGACGTCGTACGTTCAGATACGGGAGTTGCCCATCCAGGTAGTGTTGAGATCACAGAATGGCGAGCAGCTGGCGGGTAATTTAAAGAGCGTGGACGGCGGGCGGGTAGGGGAAGATCGCGACACGACCAGTACAGTACGGCCCAGCTCTGCCCGGCGCATTGCCGCGGCCAGTTGTTCAGCCGCCTGTGAAGGTCAGCGTGGGAGTCGCCGCTGCCGAGGACACAGTTTCGAAACCCTGCGGCAGCCCCCATTCTTTGCCGGCACAACTCGCCTTAGGCGCCTCGCGAATCGTTGGGATTTCTCCGCCTGGCCTCGGAATCCTAACGCCCAGTGGAGCGAGCCATTGTTTTTGACAGTGCCTCTACCGGAGAAATCCTCGGAAAACTGTCAGCTTGACCAATCGAGAATCCAAATTAGCTGATACACAAGTGGATGTATCAGTGAATTTCACTCTGATCAGAAAATCGTTGTAAGTTGTGAATGGTTTGTAGGCAGTAGCCGCTTTATGCTCACACGGAAAGATTTGCTTATGACGCCACGTTTCCTCGTGCGTGTAGATGACCGCATAGCACGGGTTTGCGCACCGAAGACTTAACCAAATAGATTCTGTCCGATCCAACTGTTTCACGCTTCGTTTATAACCACATTCACCAACTTTAAGATGTCACCGTGACAGTTGGCGCAATGATCACTGGGCTCACGTTCTTTAGCAGCGGGTTTTAAAGTCCTCATCCGCCCTTCCAGATTAGAGTTTTCCGTGGTTTTCTAGAATCTCTAAGGCGAATGCCGGTATACTTCCTTAGAATAATAATGCTGCCTATATCCTTTCCCATCCTTGTTCAGTACAAAATTTTGCTCCATTTCTAATGGATTCCATATTGATAAGATGTTAACGCTCACTTTTCTACGTTTTGGTACGATGAAAAAGATCACAGCATCTTTCACTAAACTGTGCGTTATGCAGTGTTATTATTATAGTGAGACTAATATTTATGCCAAAATCTGCACCAAACAAACGGAGACTTTAAACAATGAGGGAGTGATTAAAATCTGTTAGACCCTTAAAACAACCCATCACAGATGACAGTTATGAAATTCTCAATACTATTTTCGCCCACTATGATAGGTCACAGATCTATAAAGAGATTTATACAAAACACTGCTGTCGAAGTTTGCAAATGAAAACATATAAAGATTCCTGTTCAGAACGGAATATACGACGACCAGCATACAAAGTTCAACAGCAATTCATGCTTTTGTAACTGCTTACAAAATCTACGGCAGTCGGAGTATGGCGAACGTCTTTCGAGGAACCGCTGAAGTTTCCATCGAACCACTATTTGATAAGTATGATTCCGAAAGAGCATATAATGAAGAGAAATTTGAAATTAGAAACTTCCGCTCCTATGTACCTTTCAATCATAATATGTACTTTTATCACCCCGTTTCAATCGCCATTCCAGCTCTCGACTCAGGAATTGATCTAAATGGCTAAAAACAAATTGGGTTTGAAAGCCTGGTGGAAGACCTGCAACGTTTTGCATCGTAGGCATTATCGTAAGTATGTCTTGCAGCGAACGGTTCCAAACGACAGAAAGAGACCACGAGTTAATCAAGTGCTATGACAATGAATGAAATTATAGTTCTGTAAAAAGCGTATGCCACTGAGCTCTGGGACGTATTGTAGATCAATACAGCTCCATTTCTTCGAAATGAAAAGTTTATCTCTGGAAACCAGCATTAATCTGAATAGACTAAGTACTAAAAATAGAAATAAGGTTACTGTTTATCATTTCGACCTGATTTCCATTAGAGACTGCGGCCACACTACTATCGGGCTACGACCGAGAGGGAAATGGGTCGTAGCCTGGCATTTTCCTGAAACGATTTATGAAAATCGAAATAAAGACGCGCAAATGGGATTTGAACCTCGCTATCGCCGATAAGTGGATGCACTCAATCTCATGAGCCAGATAGATAGATGATAATTAGCGGCTGCAAAGATTGGAAACCTGACAACGTTGGGAGTGTTTATCCTATGCCCCTCCACGCTGCAGCCTATGTCGCCTTTGGCAGAGGATGATTCGGATATCTTCAGCATCTGATCACGGAGCTAAGTTTTATTCCCGATAGTAGGCCATTCCCATACCTATATCTCTGTGTACAAGAATACCGAAACAAACGGTTTAAACTAAAAATAGCAGCACATACTTCAAAACTGTACAAAGATTTCTTGTTAGAAGAAGTGAAATGTGATTAATAAAGAGGCTACGAAAGCCAGCACAGTGCATGTTACCGAGCGAGGTGGCACAGCTGTTGGCACATTGGACCCGCGTTCGGGAGGACGACGGTTTTCCGTGATTTCCATAAATCGCTTCAAGCAAACGCCGGGAGGCTCCCTTGAAAGGGCACGGTCGATTTCCTTCCCCATCCTTCCCTAATCCGATGAGACCACGGTTTGCTCGCCTTCCCTCAAATCAACCAACTAACCAACCAACCAACAGCGCATATTCCGCTACGCTACCCAGTATTTCCATGGCAATGAAAGTGGGACTGAGTGGTTTTGTCTGAAGATGATAATGTAATATATACACTGGTGTGCAAAACTTTAGGACGAAATTGACTTTCGCACGATGTGACTCTGCCAAGTAACATAGCTCAAGGAAAATTGGACCGTACATCGCGCGGCCGCTACGGTCGCAGGTTCGAATCCTGCCTCGGGCATGGATGTGTGTGATGTGCTTAGGTTAGTTAGGTTAAAGTAGTTTAAGTTCTAGGGGACTGATGACCTCAGATGTTAAGTCCCATAGTGCTCAGAGCCATTTGAACCATTTTTGAACACCCTGTAATTCTTCTTCACTTCCGCTCAGGATAGCAATGTGATCAGCAAATTTTATCACTGATATTCTTTCACTTTGAAATTTATCCCTACTCTTCAACCTTTCTTTTATTTCCGTCTTTATTTCTTCGATATATAGATTGAAGATGCCTGTTCTACACCCTTTTCAATCCGAGCACTTCGTTCTTTTCTTTCACTGGTATCATTCCGTCTTGGTTCTTGTACACATTTTATATCAACCGTCTTTCCCTATAGATTACAGATAGTTTCCTTAGAATTTCGAACATCTTGCGACATTATATTGTCGAACGCTTTTTCTAGCTTGACAAATCCTACGAACGAGTCTTGATTTTTCTTCGGCCTTGCTTCTATTATCAACCGCAACGTTAGAACTGCAGTCTGTCGTCTTTACCTTTCTTAAAGCAATACCGATCGTCGTCTAGCGTCAAAATAATTCCCCGACACAATACGCACAGCGTGATAGCTGTTTGAACAGCGAGGTTAAATTTGACAAATTTATCTGTTACATCTGTGTGTTTGTTTGACAAACTAAGCAGCGAATTTGAAAAACATGTGCGCTCGTTTCAAAAAATGGTTCAAATGGCTCTGAGCACTATGCGACTTAACTTCTGAGGTCATCAGTCGCCTAGAACGTAGAACTAATTAAACCTAACTAACCTAAGGAGATCACACACATCCATGCCCGAGGCAGGATCCGAATCTGCTACCGTTGCGGCCGCACGTTTCCAGACTGAAGCGCCTAGAACCGCTCGGCCACTCCGGCCGGCACGCTAGTTTCTATGGGTCCTTACGCGATTCCACAGTTCATTGTTTCCTGAGGAGTGTCACACAGTAATTTGAAACGAAATGGCTCAGAATATTCCTTTCCTTTAACGAAGAGTTCACTTCCCCATAGAGTGTATCAGGATTCCCCCGAGTTTTCAGAACTCTGCGAAAGTTACCAGACTTTTCCAGTGAATCCCACTTGCCGGTTATCCAGTTTGTCAAATACGTCGCCAAACTTTTACGAGCGGTAAAGGGTGAGGCGCAGCGCGCCCGCAGAGGCGCGCGCCGCGGCTGCCGCGCGGCGAGGTGTCGGCGCTGGCCGCGCTCCCCAGAAGCCGGTGCCATCACTTAGCCGGGCGGCGCTACGTGGCGCGCACTGCTGCGACCGGAGCGCGCGCATTCCAGCGAGGCGGAAACGCGGGCCGGCCAGCGGCTGTGGCAGCGGCAGCCGCATTCCTCGCTCGTGGGAGAGGCTCACGTAAACACGCCGCACCTGCCGGAGCACGGCGTGCGCAACTGCGCTGCCACATGCCGCGTAGCTCGTGGAATCCCCGCTTTCCGATGACAACTATTACTTATCGCTAAACTCCCTATTACTAGTAAAAAATACAGGATGTAGGCGCTCGCTTGCCAACATATAAGATGCTATCTGTAGCAACAGGAATCGAAATCACGCAAAGTGCGTCAGTCTATAACATTCTTGTAGCAATTGTACTCTTGTCCAAAGCTAAGAAATATTGCAAACGTAAAGTACCATGTGTTGTGTAGATGGCTCAAGACGTCCACAGCAGTACCGCAGAGAGTACCACTACACTCTCCAGGCCCCTTCTGAGTTCCGCGATGGTGCTCGCTAATCGTGTCTAGGGCTGTTGATAAAATATCTATATTCTTCCAAATACAATCGATATATACCGGCGAAATTTCCTTCCCCGGTATAAAGTTATCGAAATGGTAATATCGAGTGCCAATATTTTTATTTTATACTATACTTATTCGCAATTTTCGGTAAATAATTGAAACTGTTCTTTTGGACTCGTAGTATAACATAATTGTACTTTCACAGTCTGAAGAAGTCTTACAACTTTTCGAGCTTTCATCACGTCCAGTCTTTCTCTTTAACTCAGTAGAACGAAAAACCAGCCCAAGTTGCACTATTTACTTTTCATTCATTTGATGACTAGTTTGGGGTCAAGACCCATTTCCAAATCATCAAAACAAAGCCAAAACTGGCATTCCTGAAGATGTCGAAAATGTGCAATGAACATTTACAATGCATACCGATCATTTACAGTGACTGTGTGAAGCAAGTGTAGGTGGCACAAAGAAGAAGTCCGATTGCACTGGGGGTGTGTGGGTGTGGATGGGATAACAAGATTTCCGATGTGAAGAAACAGCACACCAGTTGCGTTAAAAAATAAAAATAAAGAAAGAAACAATTTTTAATGCAACTAGCGTGCTATTTCTTCACATCGACGTTCTTCAAAAGCAGTTGCTAAAAATGATTAATAAAAATCTAAATGACAAGACTGGTCCTTGCAGTGAGTGGAGATGTGTGAGGGGAAATGCTGACGTAATCGGCGCTACGGACAGGAACTATAACGTTTATACCTGCCGGTGTGCCGAGCGGTTCTAGGCGCTTCAGCTAGAACCGCGCGACCGCTACGGTCGCAGGTTGGAATCCTGCCCGGGCATGTATGCGTGTGACGTCCTTAGGTAGGTTTAAGTAGTTCTAAGTGCTAGTGGACTGATGACCGCAGATGTTAAATCCCATAGTGCTCAGAGCCATTTGAACCAATAAATACGGCATCCATCATGCACATAATTTTCCTGTACTTAATTCTATGCAATTTTGACACTAAGCTTCGCTGGCGTTGTAGAAATGAGGAAAAACAGAGAAGACGACATGATGTGTTCCGGACCAATCCCATATGTGACGAAACCGAATGACGGACCCATCGAACACCTTTCATTGTGCCACTTACATGCAGCTACGATTATTGACACAGTGGTTCCCACCAAGTGCGAACGTGCATCGTTTTCCTTTCATTTCTTGCTCCAAGAGGGATAAACAGGCTGCTAGCTTGTTGATGTACAGAATATCTAACAATAAATCAGTACATAAACATACAGCTCTAAAACCAGCAGTGTATTTACAATACGCAGCCGACAATTTCGTAGGCCGTCATATCGACATATCTAAACATCGATAAGTTTCCGATATATCGAAGGGCGATAATTACATTCCTTTAAATATCGATGAATCGGATACTCGATATTTTTAAAAATATTAACCGTCCTAATAGGGACTACCTTCTGCTTCGGCCGCCACGTCCACCAGCAGGTCAAATTCATCTGTCGATAGGTGCCAACCGCCAGCGAGAGCGCTGTGAACAGTGGTCTTCTTTGCTTCCGCCTAATACTGACTGGGATGCAGATCCTTCCACCAAGAGACACAAAATACGACACGATGCCGACACACTCTTAGTTCCTGCAGTTCAGACGTTCTCACAGTCACAGCATTTCCTGATTTAGGCTGCGAAGCACAGATCCACTAGTTCAATTCAGAAGACAACAGTTCCCACTTAGCACTCACTATTTGCGGAGTAGTAGGAACAGTCCACAAGAAATGTCTTCACGAGTATTTTCAGTCATAGTGGCAATATCATAGACTGCCAAGGGAGAGCAATGTTACGGAAATTTCATTGCATTTCATGCCAGGGATGGAACTGTTAACCGCGTTAAGTACACATTCCGCCACTTGGACTTCGACGAAAAGGAGCTTACTCCGTGAGTTTCAACGCATACAGGGCAACCCGCAACTCCCTACCTCCTGTAGGAATATCTGAAACTTTTTCATACGCCCTGCATACTCGTATTACTGATTCATTATGTATCCAAACATGGCATGATATGCGGGAATACGTTTATTAACTGTTAGCAACACAGTCTCTAAACATAAATCACTAAACACAACTTCGACCAACAGTGCAATACTTCTCCTCAAAGCAGCATGTCAGCGTGCCTTGGTGATTCACAGAAGGTTATTTAAAACCCGAGCTGTGTTTTTGATCAACATTTTCCTCGTCTTTCTACTTGCGGAGCCGGTATTTTGTGTAAACGGCCGTAAATATTACAGTCACATAATAATGTAGCTGATATCTCATATACCCCATATCGTTCGTGGAAGGCAAGTAGTCAACAGTTCGTTGCTGTTGGCTACCAGATATAACAAAATGATTCAGCACCTCTTTTTCAGTGATTGTCGTGCCTCTGTGGGTGAAAACATATGATTCAAGCATCCAATTGAAGTGACATCATACTCACAACTCATTAATCATGATTCGATGCAGACGACTAGAAAAGAACAGTGACTAAGTCTCATCCATATAAACAGTGTTAATTTGAATTACATTTGCTTGAAACGATGTACAGCAAGGTTTTCGGGTTGCACAGGCTTGTATTTCGGAATAAATTTTGTCTCTTATAATTCTGGATTGATTCCACCGGTTTTCCCACTGGTAAAGGGTTGCTTTTTTTTTATATAATACCATTAATTTCAACTCGTGATGGTATGATATTGTTTGTTGGTGTTGTGTTCATTGCCTCTTTGTCTAGTCTGGTTACATGTTCATTGAGTATTATTCCTGAGAGGCCAACTTCGTTGTTTTTTAATTCACTTCTTGCCTGATATCTCCTGTAAGTTTTTGAGGCGACTGGTTCAAAAAAATGGTTCAAATGGCTCTGAGCACTATGGGACTCAACTGCTGTGGTCATCAGTCCCCTAGAACTTAGAACTACTTAAACCTAACTAACATAAGGACATCACACACATCCATGCCCGAGGCAGGATTCGAACCTGCGACCGTAGCAGTCGCACGGTTCCGGACTGCGCGCCTAGAACCGTGAGACCACCGCGGCCGGCGGAAACTGGTTCACATTAGTCGATTGCAAAGGTTGAAGTGTAATATTCGGTGAGACAGTTCTACCACACGCCATTGCTACTCGAGTAGCAAATGCTTCTGCGTAGAAGACAGGCGGTACTTTAGGGAGTGATAATTTGTTTTTTTTTAACTCTGCCTTCTGCAAAACAAAATAAACTGTTTTCCTATTCTTTACGCAAATTTGGTTCGACACCTACATGCCAACTATAATGGGTCTTGTTTCATTTGTGAGATGGCATTAATTGTAAAGATGGAACTGTACAGGCTGGCCTACATTTATCAGTTTTGTGACTTGACTGCACGTCATCTTCATCCTAGGTGAGTTCTTTTGTGCACTGGTGTCCCAAGAGGAATAGTGAATAGTCGGGGATATGACAGAAACACTAATTGAAAGCAGAAAAAGTCTAGTAAACATTGTCTCTAAAACGCAAGCATTAAGAGCAGTGAGCACTTGCTTGTCTTCGCTACTGTGAAACACATGTCTTCTACTGAACAAATAGTCATACCTCTTAAGGTATGTATTTTAGATCACATGCGAAGTAGGATTTTTTTCTTTTTTGTCCATATTACCTCCCACCAAAATACGGAAAACAAAAACTGCTCCATAGCATCAAAGACGAAGTAGTGCTCATAGCTATTAAGGCATACATTATATAGCTCACTTTACAACATATCTTTGCTTTCCATGATCGTACCCGTCATTTCCCGAAATATTGAGCATTACTGCTGGGATACCCTGTAAACGTTGTTTTACGTACGTTTTTCACTTCACTATCACCTGTTACCACAAGGTTTCATCGACAAAATGGGATGTAAGAAAAAATTGGTGTCGCCTCACTCATCGAAAGTTGCTACGTTTATGTCGCCCCTCACTTGTTCCTCGTGCTGCGACAAAATCGCAACGTCTCTTCATGAGTGTGGCTACACAACTTTCTTTCTTAAATTACGTTTGTCTTATATCTCGTTTTAGGCTCCTGTACATCTTTCGGTAAAAATGAAATCCTTTAGGACCACGCTGTTGTCCGTTTGTCTGTGTGTCCGTCTGTTCGACGGTTAAAATTTTTTTTTTTTCTCAAGTACGGGTATATGCCTGAAATTGAAATTTACGGCACATTGGCGGTGTAAGAGATTTAAGCTTGTCATTCAATGCAGTGTCAAACGATACGCCGATGTATGTCACAAATTTTGAAACTCGCAAACTTACTCTTCAAAACCTACAGCGTTCTTCGAATTGACCTGGAGTCATAAAATTTGGCAGGTAGCGACTGAGACATTCGTAATGGCACTGAAGCAACTTCTCAATACCCTAGTCATACAAGGCAGCCGCCTGTTCTTTCCGCCAATTCCCCACGCTGATCTGCAGCTCGTTGTCCGTACCAAAATGTTGTTTTCATGGCCTGCGGTTCATGTGAGCAGAGATGAAAATCAGAGGAAACCAAGTCCGGGCTGTATGAGGGGTGATCACACACTTTGCATCAAAAACGCTGGTAGGTTGGTAGGACGTGCTCATTCCCGCTGCAGTGTGCGGCCGAGAACTGTCATGTGCAAGGAAATGCGTGACAGTTACGTCGTGTCGGCTGCATTACATCAGGCGAAACCTCTCAGACGCACTCGTACTTGGCGGTAGGCACTATTTTGTAGACGTCTTTACGTGCTCATTGTGCACTCGGAACTGAAATGAGCGACTTGACGTGATCGACGGTTATACTAGAGACACCGCCCAAACTATCTATGCAAAGCTTCATCGGATTTTCGCTGTAGTTTCCATTTCGCTATCGATCTGACCTTGCTTTCTGAATAGCTCTCGTGCGTAAGAAGCTCGAATGGAACCCCCGGAAAGCCACTGCAACCAACACCGACCCAAAGGAAGGCCTCATGCTTGTTGGTGACGTCACGTCAGCTAGGCGCGACGAACGCCAAGTCTGTTGCAGGCAGAAATGCCTGGGCGTGCTTATCACTTTAAATCTCTTATTTTTGGACAAAATGTTTGGTATCGTTTTGGATTCTGCAGTTTTATTTAGGTGAAATATTTTCTTACTACCGTAAAGCTACAAATGAAGATCATAGTTCTGTGTTACTGAATCCTGTCGCAACAAACGTAGATCAACATGAGAAGATACTTTGCCCCATTGCAAGCTTCGGAAATTTTACATTCAAGTAACTATATTTACTTAATCCATTTTGTTATCGAAACTTACCCCAACCCCCTTAAAATTAACTCGTTTCTTTTATTTATTTATTTATTTTCGTTTGACATCGTCACTGGAAATGCGAACTAATTTACATGTGTAAATGTCCAACTCTTTCCAGTCATTAGATTAGAGTCGTTTTCAACGAAAGGAGTTCTAAACAGAAAACAAAATAGCTTCATACATCGAAAATACTGCTGAGCTTAAACTTTTTTAAACATGCACATTAGAAAATATAAATATTCCCCTCTTGCAACTGAAAGGAGAAACTTTATAAGATTAAAAACTTTTATTTGATAAAACAAGTATCTCTCTTTTGCCTCTTCTTCTGTCCTCCACCCCCTCCCCATCGTGTACAATCGCAAGATATTCAGTGCTTCTCACCCCATTGTCAACCAAGATACCTAAAGAAGAGCACCAATATGTTCACAGTTTCTTGTAAAAGCAACCTAGTACAAACGTAACTTCCTCAGATTTACAAATAAGGTAAAGAAGCACGAATTCTGTTGCTGCTGGACCATGAAGTTGTTTTTGTATGTCAATCCTTAAAACAGGTGGAAATTTAAGTTCGGGAGTACACTATTTGCTAGGAAGTGTAATGAATTGCACAATTAATTGATTGCAGAAATCTCTCAGAACAATGTGTGTTGGTCAATTACCGCCAATAGTTTCACATCTTCCTGTGTCAGAGAGGGAGGCACCACCATTATGAGTATGCCTGCAACGGACCTGGCGTTCGCCGTGCCTAGCTGACGTGACGTCACGAACAAGCGCCGAGGCCTTCCTTTGAGTCGGTGTTGCTGCGACTCGCACCAGGACAATTTTGTGCATTTTTTTCTATTCTACGCTGCACGGCTCACAAGCAGCAGCGCTTCAGCTGGAGGCGAGTTCCTGTCAGTGGAGGCCGGGACCGCTCAGCTGCCCGGGCGTCATTACCGGTGGTTGGCAGCGGTGCCCGGCGTGGTGCCGCTCGAATTACAGCGAGAGTGGTAAAGCTGACCGTGGTCCGCCTTACGTAATGACGGCCGGGCCGCGCCAGCGACAGGCCAGTTCGCGGGGCTGCCGCAGCGGATTGTTACGGCCAAACTCGGGCTGACGCCGCATACCTCGGCGCGGACAAGTAAGCAAATAGTTCCCGGTACAGCAGCCGCGCTGCATGCCATTCACGCTCGGCCGATCTCAGCACGTTATTCCGGGAAGCGAGCAGCGTCGTTCTCGCCGTCGGAATTCTCACTACGCGCGTTCGACGAGCGGCAGCTAGCAGCCTCCGCAAGTTTGTGGCATTCGGCACATTATTCCGAGAAGCAACGTCTCTGGTTTTTCTCCCGCTGTATGGTAACAGTTTAAAAGCTGATAGCGTTACAGGTGATCGACGACAATGCTTGCGATCACAGGTTTTCTTGTTCTTTCTCAAATCCGTACCTATACTTTGAAAAATGGAAGTGCTGAGTGTCGCATAGCTCACTTCCTTTTGTACCATATAATATCGTTTATTCTCGTTTGTTGGAATGTTGAGAAAACGATCCTTCTATGTCTCTGCGCAGGCTGCATTTAGACTCACGTTACCTTGCACAAGCATCTTATGGCGCATAACCGAAGAAAGCTTTCTTCTGTAAAGTACTTCTACTGATATAAAACACCGATATGGATCTGAGGAAGTAGTTCCTGGAGTTTAATGCCGAAAGCAGTTACTACACACTAATTCATCCATGATTCCAAGAGAACCACGGTATAATACGATACAAACATCACGGAGTTTCACGACAGTTATAGCACAGCTGAAATTTAATCATTGGAGGTTCAGCAAACACCTCTGTTGTCAGGTCAACCTAAGCGCTACGCCTCTATGCTTTTGCGGAGAGGATGAAGACACAAACCACATATTTCTACTTGTCGTCGGAACACGTATCATGTAAACGGAGTTGCAAGTAATCTTCGGGTTCTTGGTTATGAGTTCCCACGCAGCCTCCAAACCTTTTTAGCATCCAACAATATAGCAACGTACAAACTACCGGACGAATTCGTCAATAGTGCCAACATTAAAATATAACTCCCTCGGCTGTTACTCAAAAGCTGTTGGTAATTAGAACACCAGGGAAAGACCTAAGTTCAGTTAACTGACCATTCCCACGTGCTGCTCAGCAGAAAATGGTACGCTTAGCCCCTAGGTGTATGTCACTATGTACCTCATATAAGTCTGTATCTGGATTCTGGTGTAACTACACGTATGGCTGTAATACTAACGGCGGCCGAAGTGGCCGAGCGGTTCTAGGGGCTACAGTCTGGAACCGCGCGACCGCTACGTCGCAGGTTCGAATCCTGCCTCGGGCATGGATGTGTGTGATGTCCTTAGTTTAGTTAGGTTTAAGTAGTTCTAAGTTCTAGGGGACTGATGACCTCAGAAGTTAAGTCCCATAGTGTTCAGAGCTATTTGAACCATTTGTAATGCTCACAACTTAAACCAAAGTCTATTTTTAATTGTCAAAACATACTTGCAATATAACAATTCCAGTGTTTATGAGGCTGTGTTGGCACATTCCTAAAGCCAATAAATTAAGAAAAAATTGAGCATATGGTGCACGCCATTGTATGGAAATGTAACAGACGCTATGAAATACTAAGAAGAAAAAATCGGAAGCATTTGAAACAACTGAATCATGCTCCTAAGTCACTGGTGCGAACGAGATAGGACTGATAGAGGACATGAAGAGTATTCTAAGAACCGCGTTACGTTTCGTCAGAGGGTCATGTAGAAAGCGCGAAAGCGTCATGAAGATGCTCAGCTATCTCCAGTGGCAGCAGCTGCATCACGCGCGTTCTGTTTCACAATGTGCTTCACTGTTACAGTTCCGAGAGCGTACGTTCGTAGAAGTCAACCAATATATTATTTCCTACGTATATCTCGCGGAAAGACCAGTAAATTAAGAGAGATTTGACCTCATACGAAGGCTTACCAGCTATCTTTCTTCCCACGAAACTTTCGCGACTGAAACAGCAGAAGAGGGAAGCGAAGTGGTACACAAAGTACCCTCCGCCACACACTGTAATGTGACTTGTGAAACACAGACGTACATGTAAAGGTAACCGAAAAATGTCAAAAATTAAATGGACTGATAAAGTAAGAAATGAAATACTAAAAAAACTCGGGAATGGAGTCTATGGAATGCCCTTACCAGAAAAATGAGCAGGTTCATGGGACATCGGCTAGGGCATGCACGAATAGTTAACGTGGCGCTGGAAGGAGCAGTAGAAGGCAAAATTACAACAGACCAAACTTAAAATAAGCAAAGACATCAGAGATGATATTGGAAGTAATATTTACACAGAGATGTAAGGGTTAGGACTGATAACATAAAAAAAATCTTCAAAATCTCTATGATTGTGGCGTACTGTGCGCCGTAAATTTCGTACTTAACTCTTCCCTGAAATTCGGTTCTCGTATTTTCCAGCCATATCTTCGATTTGGAGCGTCTGATAGTTGGCTTCTCCAGCTTTACTGTGACCCACATAACTCCTTTTAGTGTATACGTCCTATCTTACCCGTCAGTCTAGCTTAACAAGCGAAGCGAACCACACTCTAATTTCCATAAATCAGGTGCCCGTTATCCCATTATCCGTCTTTGTGTGTGTAGTTCAAAAAATGGGTCAAATGGCTCTGAGCACTATGGGACTTAACATCTGAGGTCATCAGTCCCCTAGAACTTAGAACTACTTAAACCTAAGGACATCACACACATCCATGCCCGAGGCAGGATTCGAACCTGCGACCGTAGCAGTCGCGCGGTTCCGGACTGAGCGCCTAGAACCGCTAGACCACCACCGCCGGCGTGTGTGTAGTACCGTTACACAGTGTAAGAGTTGTGTGCTTGTATACGGAATATGTCTGTCGACTTAGTAGTTGTCGTGATCGAATCCAAAATCGTCTAAAACCTATTTTTTAGTCTCACTATTTCAACACGCCACTGCTTATTGTTCCAGTCCCCGGCCCACTTATCTCTCCTGCAAACACTAGCTTTGCGCTAAGCGAATGGATCGATGAATGCATTAAATATGTATTTTATGCACCAAGAAGGCACGGCAGTTCGATTGGATTTTCTGTGTTACCAGTATAATATGTCTATAAATACGCGTGTATCATTTCGACAGTATCTGGTGCGCGCATTTTCTCGACAAGGCAAACGTCGACCAATCATGGGAACCAGGGACAAACTTCAATTATCTACTAATATCTTCCGCAGCTATTTAATGTGGAATAACTATGCAGATTCCTAAGGAATTTTAATTCAGTCACTTCTTTCGGCCGTTACCTGAGTTTCTCTGTTGGTCCGGGGGTACTTACCCAGTCGCATTAACAGAAGAGAGAGGGAGAGATGGAACGAGGGAGAGAGAAAGTGATTGAGTGTGTGTGTGTGTGTGTGTGTGTGTGTGTGTGTGTAAGGGACAGAGATGGAGAGGCAGCTAGAGAGAGTCTCAGGAAGAATGTTAAATACTCAGAGATATCGATGGAACGATCAGCAAATCAAAAAAGTCTAATAAACACAGGTTCTAAATTGCATACCTTAAGAGCTATGTTCATCTTCGCTACAATGAAACATCTGTCCTACTGAACAAGCTCTCATAACGCTTGAGGGATGCGTTTTAGAGTCCTTGTTTACTACACAATCGTTTTCGTGTTTTGGTCCATACTACCTAATCCCGAAAAATGAAACGCAAAGAACTTGCAGTAGAAGAGCTTTTTGCACAGTACCGAAGATGAAGAAGTGCTCATAGCTACAAAGACATGCATTTTAGAATCCATGTTTACTAAACTTTTTGCTTCAAATGATCGATTCTGTCATACCCCTGAATATTGATCATTCCTCGTGGGACATCCTGTGTATAAAAAAAGAATATTTCATATGGCAGTCAGATAAACAGACAAACCACCAATCAGTCATTCCATTAATTGGACCCGGTTCTTTGAAAATCTATTCGTGTCTCATTTCCAGATCAGTACCGCAAAAATTAACAGCGATGGAAAAGCAATTACTTCATCCAACACAGGAAGTTTCTTATGTACGAAGTTTCTTGTGTATGTTGAATTACGACTCCTTAATAGCAAAGAAAAAAACGCCCCGTCGATAAGGATATCATCAGATTCGGAGCCCCATAATTCCCACGGCGTTAAAATTAGAAAGAACTCGATCTCCTACAGATGGGCAGCGACAGTCTTTCTGTTCGTGAACAGAATACTAAGACGATAAATGAATTTGCACACACCGTACACTCCCTTCCGGCATACTTTAGGTGACATCCAGAGTACGGTCGTAGATCTACAACATGCTGTTCTGTTAGCGAACACTTACTGACTGGAAATGTGGTGGCACCCAAGTTTTGGGTACAAAACGCTCGCTCAAATAAACAACAAATGTTGAAAATTCGTCCAGGTACCTCTCTCCGAATGCTAATATTCTTAAAACCTCATGAGAATATGTGCCCAGTGGGAATGGAAGTTAAAAGGCTGAGATGGGAGGCAAATTGTTTCTGACTTGAATTCGTAATCGTCTTGGAACTTAACAATTTCTAGTCCGGTTACTACTTATGTTGGGAACACATAATGACTTTAATTTCATCTTAACTCGTCTTTGAATTAGTGACTTATAAAAAAATTAAGTTTCTGATAGCATTAAACTAATTTTACGACGTATACATGAAGAATGACCTACGCGTGTAAGCTTGCGTCCTCTCACCTCAGCTAATTCTGTGACATGTTCGCAACGGTCTTGCCTCGCGTCGTTACCTTCAAAGTTGGTGACGTACGAACGCTACGAAGCTGACAGCAAAAGGGCCAAATCGGATACGTGTCCGTCTCTTCCGCGTCAGGTGAGGCTTTCACTTGTCGCTTCGAGTATAGCCCTGCACTGATGATAGTGGAGGGAGAGGGGCGAAGGGCAGGGCAGGGGGAGAAGCATTAGAATGCGGAAGACGCGGCAGCCAAGACAAAAGCAGCTCTCGCGGACACGGAAGAGGCGCGTGTTGTCAATCATCTGTCGAGAAGCAGTATCCGACAAATTAAGTCATTTGTTGTTCAGCTGTCGTGAGAAAAAGAAAAAAAAAATCAGGCTCCTCTTATGTTTGAAAACCTTCAGAAGTATAAGAGATAATATACAAGATGAAATCAAATTAAATATCTCGCTACATACGCGAGTGTTCGGCTTCGGATAGGAACGTATTGCCCACAGACGGCAAGAGAGATGAAATCATGGCTTGACACACAGTAGTAGTCGTAGTAGAGGGTTTTTTGGGCGCACGACAGCACGGTGTTCAGCGCGCTAGACACACAGTTCTAACGACTTACAATAACCTTTATGACCCTCGCTGCAGGCGAAAAGATGCTGCTGCGATGTATCGCATATGCCATGTGGCGTAAAGATTAAATATCTACTAGAATTTTCGTTTAAAATACGATTCAGTGGTCACAAATTCTCAGATGAAAATACGAAATCCACTTGGAATTTTATAAACCGTGGACAAAATATGAACTCACACCATCCAACGTTTTTACATTCGAATGCAAAAATTGCGATGAAAGCTATAGGAACTAAAATGTACAGACATTTTACACACACGGAAGTATAAAATTTTAATTGGAATTAGTGTGGGAATATGCAATATGATGCATAAAACGACTACTTTGGAGTCATATATGCAATTACCTTTTGTAAACTCGATCTGCATGTCAGTACATTAATCCATTCAAATCACTTTGTATATTTAACACAGTATGCCACATTCAATGCTTTCACTTTACTCTCCTTAGTAAACATCACATAATTCCATGATGAATGAAAACACCGCTGATAGCTGGTAAAACTTGGATGTAATTGACAACACTGCTTCGAGCACCATCTTCAAGTGCAACAAAAATTATTGCATTAAATTATCATAAGTGAATCCAACATTCTCAGTCAAGGTACCACCATTCAAAGAATACTGTCAATATTTATTAAACTAGACGAACAAAGGCTATTAGTTTTTTTTTAAATGCTTACAATTTCTCTAAATAGCAATGCCTAAACTAAGGACGTTGAGTTCACCTATGATGGATTAATACAAATATTTTTGTTGCGCCTGAAGATGTGAACTTAACGCCGTGCAACTGGTAGTGTCGTTAATTAAATCGAAGTTTTGCCATCTGTCACCGGTGTTAGCATTCATCATGAATGTAGCAGCTACAAATGCCCTCCATATAAAATTGCTTGTGATCACATAATTCGCCTTTTATGTTAAACTGTTAACTCAAATAATGAATGTGTGAAGACGAAACTGATGTAATCACCTGAAGACGGACATACGCTTGCAACCGTCCTTTTTTTTAAAAAAAAATAATAAAATAAACCGCGTTTTAAACGTGACTGTCAGCGGATTTTCTTTATTATTGCCCTTTAAAGGAACAAGCACGGAGTTTACCAGCAACCATTATGGATAAAATTGACGGTCGTACACGTTCATGGAGAGGTAAAGTCGTTTTATAAATGTGCTGTTTGCTTGGTCTGAAACGAGTAGGCGATTGCGTTACCGCTAAAGTTTGCAGAGGAGAACACGGTCATTCTAACGTAGTCTGACGTATGAGACAGTAGATATCACTCTCCGAAGTGCAGCGGATCACGATTTACTGTCCTCTGCGAAGACAATTTCGTAAGGGTTACTTATTACATCCGCATTCCTTGTTCCTGGGAAAAGTTTCCTACGCGTCGGTTGCAATGCGAGCAGAACTGCAGAGCGAGTCCCGGCTGCTACTGAAAGGAACAGGTGTGCTGCAACCGGCGGCCTGTTCAAGGACTATCTGTGCTGCAGCAGAGCCCCTCGCGAGCCAGCGGGCTTACTCACCAGCGCCAGAGCGTGCGCGGAGTGAACTCCAAAGCACGGTCTGTCGGTGCGCCGCGGCCAGCCGAGTCGGCCATCCACCGGCGTCAGCGCTGCGGAATGGCATTCCGAGGCGTCACCACACCGCCATTTCCTCCGTGGTCACGCGTTTCCGGATTTCCAAGTTTACGTACTAATCACCACCGACGAACGCTCGTATAGTGAGATTTCGCTTGCATGCTCCGCATAACTGCCACGTACTTCCTCCAGACACCGTGTCCTCCTACACATTTCGCAAACGCTGTTAACTCATGAACGAAGACAGTGAAAACAATTTCACTGCAATGATATTATTCAATGTCTGTGGCGCTCCAACAATACACTATTTAATTTCAAGTGGTGCCAGTATTTATTGGTGATCCCATATGTCTGAGATCCTGTCAAAATAAAAGGTTGGTTGGTTTGGGGAAGGAGACCAGACAGCGTGGTCATCGGTCTCATCGGATTAGGGAAAGATGGGGAAGGAAGTCGGCCGTGCCCTTTCAGAGGAACCATCCCGGCATTTGCCTGGAGTGACTTAGGGAAATCACGGAAAACCTAAATCAGGATGGCCGGGACGCGGGATTGAACCGTCGTCCTCCCGAATGCGAGTCCAGTGTCTAACCACTGCGCCACATTTCCGTAACCTGCCAGTAGAAGATGAGAACCTTCTAGGATGGAATGCAATGAGCTGCTAAAGATACATACTCCTATGTGCCGTTCCACCTGAAGAGGATTTTTTGTCAATGAAACCGACACCTCGATTTCTGTCGAAATGCACGTGTCGCTCATATCGAGTACATACATGAACAGTGTAAAACTTTCGAAATGACAAATTTCAACCCACCAAAAGCTGCTATATCAATAACTTTCTATTTCCGATCTGTTTCAGTCATAGGTGATCATCAGGTCTACATACTACTGTAAATATAGGCTGCAAAGCCAGTTCTTTGACAAGAGACATACTAGCGAGATGCAAGAGCCAAATGTACAGTGGGTCTACAAATGGTTCGGGGTTCGTTGAAATCTTGTGTACGAAAAAGTCATTATTATTGCGCATAATGACTGTGGATGAGCTTGGTAACATTTGTAACCACCTCTTCACGGTTTTTGACTGGTGTCTCAAAAAAAAAAAAAAAAAGCACATAATAAAGTCTAGTGGTGTTAAATCGGGCGAACTGGGAGGCTGCTCGGAGTTCACCACACCCAACACATCTGCGCCCCAACACTTTATCTATATATCGCCTGACTGCCGGAATGGAATGCAGCAGAACACCATCCTGTTGGAAAAAAATCCTTCGGCGCATGTCAGAGGACTTTTTTTCAGACAGCGTGGGTAACTCCGTTTGCAAAAATTGTAAATAATTGTGTCCATTTACTGGGGGAGGCAGAAGTCCTCACCACCAATTCCTGCCCAGACGTTTACCGAAAACATTTCCTGGTGACCAGGTTCTTGAATGTAATGACGATTTTCATACGCACACTTGTTACCGCCGTGACCGTTAAATACTGCTTCCCTGGTAAAAATAGCCCCATTCGTAGACAGGATGAAGTAGGGAAAATTCAAATCGATGGGACGCAGGCACCTAGACACAAAAATTTGATCGCATTGCTTAAACTTTCATCTCTTGGGTTTTTTTGTGCACGGTTAAGATGTGCAACATTCCAAAGAAGCCCATAGTATCATCGAATTCGTGAGCTGCTGCTCTGATACTGGTTGTAGATATCGTTTTCGAACACTGGAGTACTTCATCAAATTACAGAATCTTCACTGTTCTTCGCCTTCATGTATCGGCTCCCTGGTAGCAAACATGTCCGTTTCTGTCAGTCGATAGTCCACAGTCCTAAAACTGCGGGCTGTTAGCGCACTTCTGTTTAGGAAATGCGCAGCATATCATATCACCTTTTCGCACCGAGGACAGCATCCCACCACTCGGTGGGCAATGCGTGGGTTGGCTAGCTCGTTATTTGTAATACCTGTTCGTAGGACACCGGTGCAGTGCAGTACCCGGCAGCACAACCACAACACAGCAGCAAGTTAGTCATACAAAACCCGTCCTGTTAGACACACCAAAACACGGCTGCTCGCCGGACAAACGTCTGCGCGCTCGGTGCATTTGTTGCCTGTGGTCATTCAGAAAAATTTGCTCGATTCGTCGTCTCTGTATTATCCTGCACTGCTATTGTTAATATAAAGTACCAAGCTCAGGGAATGAGCGTAGGAAGAGCATATGCAGGAATCCTGCATCTTCCCTCACTGCAAGATAAAAGTGGAGGTGGTTTGCCTTTGCCTTCCTCTGACATATTATGAAGTATTTCTCTATGTCGTGTGGATAACTGTGATATTTGTGTTGTCACAGATGAAGGGAAGGGAGAGGGTGAAATCGGGTGCCGTCACATAACCTACTCCTCTCGAAAAGTACCACTGGGGGCCACCGAGTTTAACGACCCCATCAACCGTGGCACACGCCCTCACTTCAAGAAATACTGCGGATAGATTTGGAGTTTAATCCAGGGCGCTGGTGCAAAGACTAGTGATCAGGAACTCCACGCAACCAAGTCTCCTCTCCCTGCGAGCCAAACACTGAGAGTGAAAATTTCATCCACCACCAGGAATCGGACCGTCCCATCTCTGAGTCGCGCGCCAACGCACAGACGTGCGGTAGCGACCTCGGCTACGGAGACAGGTTCTACCCTTGTTATGTGGTTGTTTACCGAAACAAGAAATACTCGTCGGTAAGGAGTTATCCGCAGTGCTTATTTGTAGAAAATAGAAATCTTTTTCGCCTGTCGATCGCTGTTTTTATCATCTCAAACTGACCAGTTTGGGGCAATGCCGCCCATCTTCAGAAGATTTCTCGTGGCTACAGAATAACTAGTCTCAACAGACAGACAGTTGGTTATGACAGTGAAACTGGTACCGTTTTGTTAGCACTGGTTACCATCTGACGAAGACAAATGATTTAAAAATGGGCGATACAGTTCGAAACCAGTCAATTTGAGGTAATAAAATCAGCGATCGAGAGACGTAAAATAGCGTACACTATGTGACCACAAGTATCCGGACGCCTATTGCTGACATTAATTTGGAACGTGTGTCCACACATGGCCTTTTTGACGGTTTTAACTCTGCTGCGTATACTTTCAATCAGGTATCTGAATGCCTGTAGACGAATGACACCCCATTGTTCCTCAAGAGCCGAACTCTAACTCTCGCCGCAAGAGTGTTCTTTGATTTCAGGTCGGGGCTCTGGGATGGCCACTCCATTTCAGGAATGTTATTATCCAAAAACCGTTGACTCACAGATGTTGCTTTACGACAGGGTGCATTGTCATGCTCATAACAAACAAACATCGTCTCCGAACTGTTCCATTACTGTACGCGGTGCACAGTGGTGTAGAATGTGTTCATATTCTTTCCTATTTCGCATCTCCTTAAGCGTGATAAGAGGATAACACCCAAATTACGAAAAACATACCGTAACGCTACCTCCAGCGTATTCAATCTATTATTATACCGCACACAATAACGGAAAACGTTCTCCAGGCATACGCCAAATCCAGACCATTTCGTCTAATTGTCACAGGGTGATTCATCACTCCAAATCACTCTTTCCTGTTCGCTCTTTACATCACCTGAAGCGTCCTTTTGCACTGAGTACAGAAACGCGTGGCTTATGAGGAGTTGCTCGACCACTGTACCCCATTCTTCTTAGCTACCTAAGAATATTCTTTGTGCTAACAGAACTGCTGGTAACATTTTGGTGCTCAGGAGTGATTCCTTACGTTGATTTGATGCAATTTTTTACGACTAACCTCCGCAATACTCAACAGTCCTTATGTGTCAGTATACGGTCTGTCTGGTCGTCGGTTTCAGGAGAAGTAGTGAGCTGTCCTAATCGACCCTTTCTGGTATTACTGCTCCTCTACTGACTACACATTACTCTCCGCCTCCCTTTATACTGGTGGTCAATCCCGCTTTGCACAGGGTTGTCCGGAACACCTTTGATCGGATGACGTATTACCTACATATCTTTTCGTCCACCCTGCATAATTACGAGTGGGCAGCAGTCGTTAATGAGTGACAGCGAGCCGATGGTGGCGCCTGTTGTTGCGAAACGGCGCGGAGAGGCGGCAGGTGGCGTGGCTAGCGGACGCTGCTGCGCGCCGCGCTGCGTGCGAGGGAGAGCGGTGCAGGAATGCTGATGGCCCGAATCAATTTTGCAATGAGCCCGCAGCGCGCTGCCAAGGCCAGCCAACCCGCGGCGTGCCTGCACGCGCCGGCCCCACCTCGGCTCGCCTCGCCTCCTTTTACAGCACCACACCACACCACATTGCAGTCGGTGCTCCTCGACCACTATAGCCACCGCAGCGCCGCTGTCACAACGCCGCCGCGGAAAACCTTCGCCTCCTCTTCGCATGGCACTACAGTCATATGAACTGATAACCACTAGACCGCTTCTTGTAGATGAATATCGCGGTTTTAACGCTTAAAATGTAGCGTTTATTACAAATTCTTATAAAATACGGGGCAGTAAGAAACGTTGCCGTTCGAAAGCCCCACCATTCCAGTCAGCGAAAATCGCCATGAGCACTTAGACAATCATCCCACCGAAGCACCATTTTGAAGATACCCATTTGGCAAAACACCGTGTCCCGCTGCGTGATGAAGTCCGTAATTGCCTGTTGCACATTCTCGTCCGACAGGATCGCCGACCCTTTAAGACCCTTTTTAACGTACCGAAAGCGCCATAATCGCATGGGGAGGGATCACGACTATAGGGCGAGCGGTCGAGTGTCCGTCAGCTGAGATGGCCTTCCAGATCGACCGGCGTCTTGTGTAGAATCGCGAGCAGCGCGGGACTTGGCGAACTATTGCACAACAGTGACAGGCATGCTGCCCCATGCACATTCTTCTTTCTGCAATGGATGTCTAGCGGGTTGGCCCTTCGGCTATCGAGAAAAGAACAGGAACATGTTGGATCTGTCTGGACACATTTGGTAAAAATGTCGTCATAGTTTACGTTTCCCCATTTACCGCACGCACGTCGGAAAGACACGAATGTCACACTGAACCCTTGCCTACGTGCCGGTGCTTATATACCTGCATCGGAGTCGCTCTACGTTGCATATACGTCGCAGCAACGCCCTCAAATAGAAACTTTTTGATCGCCCCTTACAATAAATTAAATGAGAGAGCAACTCAAACTGTTTTTCTTTTAAGTGTCAATGTGTGTACCATTCGTCACATGGCACACATCGAGTTGACATGCGAGTTCTTCCCATACCTTGATCAGTGTCTCTGGAGTAATTGTTGCAACAAATGCTTCATTACTGTCTCTTAAGTCGGGCAGATCAGCTGATAGGGGAGGGGCACATGCACATGACCTTTTATGAACCCGCAGAGGTAAAGATAATATGGTGTCACATCGAGTGAACGTCGACGCCATGCAAAACAAGCTCTGTCATATGGCCCCCTTCAGCCAATCCATGAGTCAGCTACAACATTGTTTAACAAATCGCAAACTGAGTTATGTCAGTAAGGCGGCAGACCATCGTGCTGTCAAAAAGTTCTGTGGTTCAGCTTCTTCCAAATGTGGGTGATGATATTTGGTTTGTGGGTCGCTCAACTGCGCGGTCATCAGCGTCCGTACCAAGTCCCAATTTTTTCACAGACCAATCGAGCCACTGCCACAGATGATGATGACGCACAAACACCCAGTCCCCGGACAGAGAAAATGCTCAACCCGGCCGGGAATCGAACCCAGGACCCCGTGATCCAGAGGCAGCAACGCTGGCCACTAGACCACGAGCTGCGGACTCCAAGTGTGCGAAGCGCTATATTCCTGCTGTATAAGAAACAGCTGCTTCACGTAAAAGAAAGGCTCATAAACATTCCTCCCGAATAGGGCACGAACAACATTCAATGTAGGGGAGTCTCGTTGCAATTTTACCATGTCGTGGGGATACGCTCATCCGCAGATGTGCACATTATGTGTGTTCACATATCGCTGAGGTGAAACGTCAATTAATAACTAAAGATTTTCATAGTGATGCAGCAGTATTTCGTTTTTCGCTCGTCATGGACTGTGCGGCTGATCCCGACGGAGGTTCGAGTCCTCCCTCGGGCATGGGTGTGTGTGCTTGTCCTTAGGATAATTTAGGTTAAGCAGTGTGTAAGCTTAGGGACTGATGGCCTTAGCAGTTAAGTCCCATAAGATTTCACACACATTTTGAAGTATTTCGTTCGCAAAGTTGGCACGTAAAATTTGGTCCGTAACCTTTCGAGCTTGTAACAACTGCAAACGATAAGGAAGTAGTTGCATTCGTCTGACTACCCTTGCGAACTGATTTCTTGAGTTTACGGGAGACTCTCTCACTCGTTCAACACTTTCTTCACTCACTCTTGGGCGTCCTATACTTTTCCCTCTGCAAAGAAAGCCGGTGTCTTCAAACTGATAATACCTTCTACGAATGTAATATCACTTGGAGCACTGCAATAGAACTTGATGCGGAACACACATTGCACTGTTGCAACAGATTGTCATTGCAAACAGTGAAATACTAAAAGTTTTCTATTTCCTTGATGCCACCTTTGTTACTATTGTTTTCCACCAGAAGCCACACGAATCAGTGCATGTGCATTCACACAGGTTTACAAATGAAACTGACTTGCTCTTTCATTTGCTGCATTATTTATAAGTTGAATGCAATAAATGCTACAAAGCCTTAAAAGCCGATATTCGTTTAGAAACACTCGGTGCATTAAACCAAACAATTATTCAAGTTGGTTTGTGGACACTACGACTCTGGAGATGTACCATTAGACATTCAGAAAAATATCATCAACACAGCATTGAAGATACCAAGGGCTAGGAAGTGCGAGAACTACTGCACGATCTGCTCAGCTTAACGTCCTATTCATCCAAGTTAGTGATAAGAATCATTTACAAAAGGATGGAAAAGACAAATCAGGATCCATTATAGAGCGATCAGTTTGGCTTTAGGTAAGGTAGGGAGGCAGTTCTGACGTTGTGCTTGGTAACAGAAGCAGGTTACATGAAAAATAAAAAATAAAAGTAACAGCACTCGTTCATGGGTTTGTGACATAGAAAATGCGTGCTATATGTTCGAAATTGTCAAGTAAACCGCCGTAAGCTACAGAGGAAGACGGGTAAGTAACAGTATGTACAAAAAACGAGAGAAAACAACAAGAAAGAAAGGACGGAGTTAGATTAGAATGAGTGTTAGACAGTGATGTAGCCTTTCTCTCCTAATGTTCAACCTCTACATCAAAGGAGCTATGACAGAAATAAAAAAATGGTTCAATTAAAATTCAGAGTGAAACGACATAAATAATGAAATTAAATGATCGTATGTCGTTATTGGCCAGGAGACCTCATCTGCGGGTGTTCGGCCGCATAGTGCGAGTTTTTTCTATTTGATGACAGTACGGTGACCTGCGCATCGATAACTATGAAATGAAACAACAAGAACAACACAAACATCCAGTTAACGAGCGAAGAAAATCTCCGACCCGGCCGGGAATCGAAGCTGTGATCTCGTGATCTAGATGCAGCGACGCTAATAATTTGGGGGATGAATAATAATAATAATAATAATAGTAATAATAATATGGCCCATAGTGTTTACAAACAAGCAGTTTTAAAATAGCAGTTTCTTTCTCGCAGCTCACACTAGATGCATAATTGATGTAGGGCTGTCTTTTGTTTAATGATTTCGTTAAATATGGAATTTAACATCGTGCTTGATACTTTTAATCACTCAGAAATGTCATCTGCTTGAGTTATTATATCTGAGTGCTGAGAGAGATTTTGGCTCATTGAGTTAGTTACGTCTATCTTGTGGGACTCTAATGCCGCTAGACTGCGACCTGCTGATAAGATTCGCTGATAGCAAGGTCATCCTCAATGAAAGCGAGGAAGAATTTAAGGACCTGCTGAATGGGTTCGACAGTCTAATGGGCACATACTGTGGGTACAGAGAAAACTAAGGAAAGACGGTCAGCGATAAGCTTAACATATAAACTGGAGGCCACGAAGTAGAGGAAGTGAGGCAATCCTGCTATCCACGAAGCAAAAATAATATCTGAAGCAAGAAATAAGGATGACTTGAGAAGCAGAGCAGCTCACGCAAAGAGGCACGCCTCGTCAAACGAAGTCTGCTAATATCAAACATCGGCCTTAATTACAAGAAAAAATTTCTGAGAATAAACGCTACACAGCCAATGAATGTAGAATTTTCTGAGTGTCCGGCGAGTTAGGTTCCTTTCCTAACACTTACACTGTTCTTTTAAGCACCTACGTGTATATCTGTATTCAACCAAACTACTATATTGCCGATAATATTACCACACAACACAGTCGGAACATGGTTCTTAAACTTAGTAAGATAATGACACAATGTAGTTACTCCCACAATATAGTAACTGGGCTCGTAATTCGAGATAGTCGGCTTGATTAATTCCCTTGGAGTAATTAAGCGCAAAACTAGACGAAGATGGGAGCCGAGTACGTCGACAGAATGCTTAGATAGAATTACAAAAAAACTGTATTTTTTCGAGCACCTGGAGACTCTACTAGAGTGAACGGGGCTTTAGCATTAAATTAGCTTTAAATATAAGAACAACTGCTCTTAAACTGTTGCTCCGTCAGCACGAGGAGTATAGTATGTGTCGTGTGACTTAGAATGGAAGTAGTCTTTTATGCATCTCGCGAACAGCACTCTTTCTTTCCACCCACAATATATGCAGGCTACTCCTATCAATACAACGCGACAACGAGTTAGCTTATTTCTTCTAAAGATGATTTCCTAGAATTTTCTGTCTCATCAGAGTTGCCATTGTTCATTTGAGGCGTGACAAAATTAAGGTAGTGATAAAAACGGTCGTTAGCCGAAAACGACTTAAACAACTTATGACTCAGAAACGAGAGATGTAATCGCACCAAATCACAACAGCACAATCAGTCATTCGGCTGATATCGCCTTAACTGATATGTGTCGTCAGTCACGCAACAAGGTCGTCACCGAACGAATGAAATCTAGATAAAATAATTTCGTAACTGGCACTGCACGTTTCTCGTGTGGAATAAGTACTGTGGAAACGTAAGCGAAGCATCTTCTTTTTAAAACAAAGAGAAATTAACTCACCAGTTAATTGCAACCTATAGGTTCCATATATTGTGCATAAGTTTAGAACCAAACTGTTATTCTTTTTCCTCGACTTGTTAAAATTCATCGTACCAAATGAGACTTTCAAACGGCTTACTGACAACACTCGAAGCCAAGTAGTAGTGAAAACGATATTACGGGAAAGCTGCACGTAATATACAAGCGTTTCTATACTGTGACGTGTCGCGTTTGTAGTGAAAACCATTTACTGATCTCAGTTATAAGAAGCAGAAGATGTGAAAAAATCGTACCGGCTACGTAGGAAATAGGACAGTGTTCTGTCTGTGAATGCAACGAACAAATGACTTACTGTCGATGTTAGTGAAACTCCGGTAAAGCGCCCTGCGTTTCAGAATACTTGCAAGACTTACTGCGCTCAAAATGACTGGCGATCCTAACAAATGTAAAAGTTTCATGTGACGATATTCCTGTCCGTGAAAGAATGTTACTGCCCAAAGTAAAAACTGTTTATCGTTCACAGATCTACTCTGTTTACTACGTTAACTCTTTCTCCTGTACGAAGTTATTACTAAAGCAACATGTATTTGCCTTTAGTTATCATTATTACGTGATACCAGCAACAGTACAGCCAGACGTGTGACATTTGTTTTCAACGCTATTTCAGGATTTTAGCTCTCGAAGAATTTCGTGCGAAGTCTTCTGCTTTGTTTGATTTTACGGAAAACATCTATACAGAACGCTACTTAACAGAAAGATAATTATCTGATTGCTGACATCAGCAGCCATAAACACCGTGGTTTTGTGCCCAGCAATGAGTGCGAGACGTGCGAACACCAACTCTTCATTCCAGATCAGAATGAGCAGTCATTACTGGCTTCATCACAATTACCGCCTGAAAGCGCCATTGCTTATACGCACATATGTGTATTATGGGAGACTCGACTTTTGGATTGACAGCCTTCCTCCTGTTTAGGCATGCACGTCCCTCTCTCCTCCTCGTAACCAAGCATGTTAGAAAGAGAAAGAGAGAGAGAGAGAGAGAGAATGGGAATGGGAATGGGAAGGGAGAGGAAGAGGAGGTGGAGGAGGAGTAACCTGGAAGAGGAGAGAGTGCCGGTCGCTACCGACAACTTTCACTGACGACGCGTCTGTAGCTGACCGATGGATAAGTTACAGAGCATTCATTTGTGATGCAACGAACGACCCATAGCGCGAAATGCCGTCGAGGAACAAACATGGCATTTAGTATACCTGTGTTTCGTGTTCTTACGAAAATCGAAAAGCATTAAATAGCACAACGTGCTGGTGTTTTCCAGCCACCATTAATAACTTCGCAGCTCATGAGAAAACCAGCATTCATAAAAAGGTGACGCAGATTCTTTAACGGTAATTGCTGTAGAATATGCAACTTTTCTGCTAGAAGTGGTTCACAATCGCGCATGAAAAACGACACACGCGACAAAATCAATGGGGAGTATTGCACATTTTAAACGTTGTTGACTATTTGGACAGGATCAGTAACCCTATCGCGACTTATTATTCTGAAATGATTCCCGTCACGTACTATTTCAGTCACTGCAAACTCATCCTCAAGAAAAGGAATTTTAAGAAAAATTATTTCGTAAAACAAGAGCAAATCATCGCCGATGATGAGACACTGGTGAAAGCAACTGAGTTTAAAGGGGGCCCACCACAACGTGCACAATTTTAGATTAGGATCCTTTAATTACTTTCAGGGCGCAGAATCCAGAATATTATGCAGAAGTCAGTGATAAAAACCAGTCAAGCACCAACATTCGCGATTTATTCACACGTAGGTCCAGATTTAGCACTATGGAACTGTACAGACCAGAGTTACGAGACGAACTATAGATATTTTAAACCTCTCTCTGCACATATTCAGACGCAACGAAAGTTGATAATAAGCTTTTCCTTTCGATGAATGTAATCCGGAATGGAAGGGGAGAGGATGCGGGTGGTGGTGGTGGTGGTGGGGGGGGGGGGGGGGTAGGAGAGCTACTGTTTTAAAATGTACAGTGAATTAAGGAGTTTTTAATTTCGTACGTAGTTCCCATTTCCAGTTGGCAATCTACTCAGCACATAACTTGTTCTTTCTTGCTTTTAACTGTTGCCACTTCCCCTCTTTAGTGCACTGCTTTTTTGAAGAATAAGTTGCTTCACTTATCAGATATTGTTTACCTTCACCACTCCATATTCAAGTTGACTAGTCTGTACTACTTTTCCTCTGTTTAACAGGACAGCCCTGACTGCAACTATCCCTCTATATTTAGGTCACAATACCTAAAACTGACTTTTTTTCATCATCGATTGTAATGCATGTGTTTTTAGCAAAAGTATTGCATTAAGGTTTTGCGAAATAAATGCAAACTCTGTAGCTTATAATATTAAATGGTACAATCTACCGATCAATTCGTATAAAGCTGTACTAGCGACCTTAGGAACAATGAGTTCTGTACTTGTTGGACCGCGTGGTTCCGTATTACTGTATGCTGCTAGTGACTGTAGCTATGTTCCTGAAGTAGCTATCAAAATATTTATCATCATTTATCGTACTTTTTATTTTTCACAGATTCTATAACAATCAAAGCATTTAAAAATAAATATAACTCACGTGTATTTGGCCTCGGATCAAAAGTAATTATGACTTGACAATACCATTTTTCCCCAAGCACTGTGGCTGTCTTTGGCTCGTTAATAGTCACGAAGTTCAAAGAGATTCACAGCCGATTGTATTTACTATTGTCAGACCACTAGATGCTTAAAATGCTTAACGTTAGAGTTTTAGTTGCAATTGCAAATGAGAAGAAAGCAGTGTGAATGTAACAACAAATAATTTTTAAAATTTTATTTTTTTGGTGCTTCACAGCCTCAGCGCGTTTTGAGAATGAAAACATGGTCCAAATAGGCTGTTATCAGTTTACTATCCGCGAAACTGGCCAGTTTCTACAGTGGGTCTTTTTCAAGCACGTATTTTAAGCTGCACACTTCATTTCACATTTCACTTCATTGCTAGTACAAGTGGATAGGTATACATCGTATTTCTGTGCGTATGTGACACAAAAACAATACAACAGAGTACATAATTACGTCGATTAGCCTACTTGGATCATGTTTTCATTCTCAAAATACTACAGTGTAATAGTTGAGAAGCACATCATAGGATAAACGGCTCGTAGAAAATGTATCCACGATGAAAGTGAGCCGGCCGTCGTGGCCGAGCGGTTCTGGGCGTTACAGTCTGGAACCGCGCGATCGCTACGGTCGCAAGTTCGAACCCTGTCTCAGGCATTGATGTGTGTGATGTCCTTAGGTTAGTTAGGTTTAAGTAGTCCCAAGTTATAGGGGACGTAGTTCTAAGTTCTAGGGGACTGATGACCTCAGACGCTAAGTCCCTTAATGCTCAGAGCCATTTGAACCATTTTTGATGAGAGTGAGGAAGGATAATATTGTAAGGTAACTTGTAATTGTGTTTTTAATGTGATATTTTGTCAATAACTATGTGAGACCACAAGTCAGTTCTTACAAACAAAGCAACCAGCCACTATTAATAACGACATTTATTAAGAACGAATAGTAATTTATCGGTTTCGAACCGACGAGTTCGTCACCTGACGGCTGTTCACGTTGAAGATTACGTTCAGCTTGCGCTTCATTTGTAATGTTGGCTATTTTTTTGTCGCAGAGGAAGTTCCTTCGGGTAGTGGTGTCCTAAAGCAGAAAACGATTTAAAAATAGGTCTACTTTATTTGAATTGGACCTAACAATGAATTAAAAGAACACAAAACAGCTTTCTAAGATACAAAATAAATCGGCAAATTATAAACTTCTTCTAAAACAGTCAACTGTGTAGTAAAATTGCTCAAGTTTTCCGATGTGAGATACACAAATGATTCAAATGGCTCTGAACACTATGAGACTTAACTTCTGAGGTCATCAGTCGCCTAGAACTTACAACTAATTAAACCTAACTGACCTAAGGACATCACACACATCCATGCCCGAGGCTGGATTCGAACCTGCGGTAAGATACACACAAAATCAATTCAAGTATTTATTATCTCAGAAAGCTGTTTGCTTCAATTCATTTATAGACTAAACTGCAGTAGTCACATCGTATTTTTGCTATAAGGTACCACCAACCCAAGGGCATTACGACGAAAAACAGTCAACATCACATGTACAGCAGAAGCATAAGCTACATGCCTGTCTGAAGAATAACTTCCTGGTTTCAAAGTGTTAAAAACGCTGTTTGCTTTTACTGATGGTTTTTATTTGTTTTTTAAAATTAACCTGTAACTGTACTACTGGCTTAACATTTTCTACACCGTTTTGAAAACTGACGCGAGGGCAAGAAGATACGCTGCCCGACACTTTGGAGGCTGCACAGGCCATCGCATCACATCGGCTGAGAGGAGCGCACGTAACAGAGGCAGCCAGCGCGCGCAGAGCGGCCGGGAATTTGTGAGGTAGCCTGTATTGGTGACGTAGCACACGCCTGCGGCCCGAGGCCGCGTGGAAGGGGATCGGAATGCGGCGGCGGCGGCCGCGGCCCCGCCGGCCTGCAGGAGGGGCGGCGCTGGAATGATGTGCGGGGTGGGGGGAGGTAGGGTTGGGAGGGGGGGAGGGCAGCGAGGGGCTTTCCTTCCGGGGACATTCCTGTGTGGCGGCCGCGCAGCCTTCTGCCGCTGCGGCTACCGCTGTGCCATCACATCGCACAGCTGCTCGTCGCCCGCCGCGCACTTGCAGAGCGCTTACAGTGGCCACACTGCTGACTTGCCCAGCTCACTTCCACTCTTCGTTAGCGCCTGCAGTCGGACGCCTGACTGACTTTATCCGCCTACAATGTTCAGCCACGTCCAACAATCGGGCACGGATTCTCTCTCCAGTGGCCAAACATATGACGCAACATTCCTCTCGCTTTCCGAAGAATCCTGATTTCTTCCACAGCGAAACAACCATTTTAATTAGTAAGAAAGGAGAATTAATAATATTTTGATCAGCAAAATTGAATAAATTTTTCATTCTGCACCACTTGATATGATGAAGGGCAACTCTTCTACAACTTCATATACATCTGTACTCTGCAAATCACCGTGAAGTGCATGGTACAGGGTACGTCCCATTGTATAAGTTAACGCAGTTTCTTCCCGTTCCATTCATGTACGGAGCGCGGGAAAAATGGTTATCTGAATGGCTCTAGGCGTGGTGTAATTATTTTAATATTATCCTCACGATCCCTATGTGAGCGACACGTAGGGAGTGGAGTATATTCCTAGAGTCGTTATTTATAGCCGGCTCTTGAAACTTTCTTAGACGCTCTCGTGTTGGTTTACGCCTATCTTCAAGAGTCTGCCCGTTCAGTTTCTTCGGCATTTCGGTAAGACTCTACCACGGGCCAAACAAACATGTGATCAAACATGTGATCATTCGTGCTGCTCTTCTCTGTATAAGCTCAATATTCCCTGGTAGTCCTATTTTCTACGGGTCCCACCACACACTTGAACAATATCCTAGGACGGGTCGCACGAGTGATTTGAAAGCACACTCCTTTGAACACTGATGGCATCAATAAACCGTGTGTGTGTGTGTGTGTGTGTGTGTGTGTGTGTGTGTGTGTGTGTCCTATGTGTTTTCGTTTTGCGTGGTGCACAATTTTACATTTCTGAACATTTAAAGGTAGCCAATCTTTGCTTACTTTAAAATCTTATCAAGATCTGACTGAATATTTATGCAGCTTCTTCCAGACAGTATTTCATTATAGATGACTGCATCATCTACAAAAAGTCTGTCATTATTAATATTGTGCGCAAGGTCATTAATATACAACACGAACATCACAGGTCCCAACACACTTCCCTGGGGTACACCCGACGTTACTTCTACATCTGACGATGACTCTCCATCCAAGATAATATGCTGCGTCCTCCCTACCAAAAAGTCATCAGTTCAGTCACAAACTTCACTTGATACCCCATATTATCGGACTTTTGACAATGAGCATAGGTGAGGTAATGCGTTTCAGAAATCAAGAAATACTACATCTGCTTGAGTGAATCTTCCTGAAGGGAGAATAAATGTATAAATGTGAACTAATATCCATACATAAACAAAACAAGGAACGCCAAGGTCTATGTTGTTTACATAATTAGTGGTAAACATCTCAAGTTCTCGAATGTGTGTGTGTGTGTGGGGGGGGGGGGGGGGGGGGGGGGGCAGCGCGCCACAAACTGCGAAACTATGTGATACGAACGAGCACGTGATTTATGTATCTGGAAAGGCTAGTGGTAGGATTTTCGTTGGTATGTGCCATCTGGTACAAGAACCAAACATGGGACGCTATAACAGAAGAATAAAGTGATTGTCAGTTAAACATGGAAGGGAGTATGCTGTCGGTTCGCTGTTATGCGCATATGGCTCTAGTAGCAAGTCGTTCATACATTTGCAATTACAGTTTTGTTTTGACATCATTTTCGTCGTATCCTGCCCACTCGTCTAATATAGGGTGTTTAGGAAGCTGTTTCCTTGGATAGCTAGACCAGTTCATGCAAATATTATTAATAGAATTTATTACAATAAGATACATTGACAACACTTAACTTTGCGCTTTCACAAAAAGGTGTCGCATGCAATTGGCGACATGCAAATAACCAATGTCCTTTGGCACCGCATATACAATTTCAATGCATCGCGAAAAATGGGAGAGAGTGTCATAGAAATGATACAGGATTTGGGCTGGAAATCATTAAAAGAAAGGCGTTTTTCGTTGCGACGGAATCTTTTCACGAAATTCCAATCACCAACTTTCTCCTCCGAATGCGAAAATAATGCAGAAAAAATCGAAGGACACAGTGATCATAACGATCACATGTGACTAAACTTAACGAGTGTTCTTCGGTCTTGGCAATCCAGAATATTTCCACTGGGACGAATGACTTTTAGTTTCGACGACATATCTGTAAATCCATGTTTCGTTAGTTGGTATGACACTTTTCAGCAGTTTTGCATCCTTGTTGACCACCTTTACAATTCTCTATTATACCAATCTCGTATAGCGCGCGGAAAGAATGAACACCTATATCTTTCCGTACGAGCTTTGATTTCCCTTATTTTATCGTGGTGATCGTTCCTCCCTATGTAGGTCGGCATAGTGCACCGTGAGTTCTTGCCTCAAGGTCGGACGATCAAGAAGGAATACTATTTTGATATTTAACGCTGTTTGCGTAAAGTAGTACGAAAAAATTCGCCCGGATTTGTGGCGAAACCATCATGGCTTTTGAATCACGGTAATGCACCTGTTCATATTCCGTTGCCTCCTCCTGAAATTGCGGCCAAAGCCTATGTTACTTTTTTCTGCTATCAAAAATAATGAAAACCTTAAAAGGCCGTCGTTTTACAAGCACAGACGAGATTAAAAATGCATTGCTGAGAGACAAAAAGCTGTCACAAATATCGAGTACCACAAGTTTCGACAATTTGAAAGCGCGCAGGCAGGTACTATTTTGAAGGGGATAACATCGATGGTATGAATGAAAAATAACTGATACACTCGCGGTTTCTTTCTTTCCTTTTTTTTTCAACACACCTCGTATCTATTTCTTTTTTTCGTCGAAATAAAAGTAGTGCCTCTGAATTTTTTATACGAAAACTCTTAAAGCTTCTTTAAACAAAACAAACGTTATTAATATTCTGGAGGAGGAGCAAAAAATGGTTCAAATGGCTCTGAGCACTATGGGACTTAACTTCTTTGGTCATCAGTCCCCTAGAACTTAGAGCTACTTAAACCTAACTAACTTAAGGACATCACACACATCCATGCCCGATTCAGGATTCGAACCTGCGACCGTAGCGGTCTCGCAGTTCCAGATTGTAGTGCCTAGAACCGTTCGGCCACTCTGGCCGGCGAAGAGGAGCAAATAAGTGTTTAACGTCCCGTCAACAACGAGGTCATTAGAGACGGAGCACAAACTCGGATTCGGGAAGGATTGGGAATGGAATCGGCCGTGCTCTTTCAAAGGAGCCATCTCGGCATTTCCCTGAAGTGATCTATGGAAATCACGGAAAACCTATATCAGGATGGCCAGACACAGGATTGAACCATCGTCCTCCCGAATGTGAGTCCAGTGTGCTAACCACTTGGCCACTTCGCTCGGTGTTTAATATTCTGCATCTTTATTCTTCATCTCTACTATCTATTTATTTCTCGACATAGTCACCCTGGCGACGAACACATTTCTCCCAAAGTTAGACGAGTTTGTTGTGACGTCTCTGTAGAACGTTTGACTTTGTTGACGAAGACACAACCTCATTTCTGCTTACACCGCTTTATTACTATCAAAGTGATGTCGTCGAAGGTATTCTTTAATTTCTGGAAACAGATGAAAATCCTACGAGGCCAAGTCGGTACTGTACGGTGGATGGTCGGTGACAGTGAACCCATGGCATCGAAGTCGATGTCGCAGCGCTCGTGTATGACCTGGCACTGTCATGCTGAATGATGGAGAGGGTGCTCCGTGTGTAGACGAACCCTTCGAATTCGATAATCGATCACAGAACTCTGTTTCTCACGCAAGGACATTGTTACGTTACACACTAGAATTGGGAGCGCTCTAGCGGCAGAGGACTGCAAACATGTAGAGCTATGAGCACTTGTTCAGTACAAGGAACGTGTTTCACAGTATCGAATGAATGTGCCTTAGTGCCCACTTTTATTAAACATATTTTTCTTGTTTTGTTCCATATTACCACCTCTCAAAATATAGAAAGCCACGAGCACTCTGTAGAAAAGACTTTTCTCACGGTGGTGAAGATGAAACAGTACTCATAGCTTGTGAGGTACGCATTATAGAGCACATGTTTACTAGAATTTTTTTCTTGTTTTGTTCCGTAGTGCAACCTCCGAAAATCTGTCGGTGGAGTTCTGCTTCACCTTAGACATGGGCGTAACAGCAACTTACAGTGGTCAATACAAACCGACTTTGTGTTTGTTACATGTTCTACGCTATAATGGTGAATATGACGTGTATTTTGTCCAACAGCAGCAGCAGCAGGAAGTATGGAGAGTTCTGGCTAATACCAGAGAATGACCCCAAATATCAAGAGGCCTGCCACGAACAAAGACGCTTCCTCCAATGAGTAGACGAAGTCAGGAAGCCCCTAATGGGAAAGCGTACGTAGTGCCCGCCCAGTGAACACAGCGGCAGCGGGTAAGCTCTCCAGCCGCACCGCTGCTATTTGCGAACGAGGAGCCGCTGGGCTCGGCTTGGCGTGACGGACCGGGCGATAGCCTGTGACGCAAACGGCCGTGACCTGGTATTCCATTGCTTGCTATCATCGGCGGAGCAGAGCACGTGTTGTCCTGCGCACAGGCATTTCTTGGCGACCTTGCGTCGTGCGCTGCTCAAACGAACCGGTTCATCGACGGTCGAATGAAATCAGCGTGCTACGGCGATAAGCAATGCAGCATCAAAACTGCGAGATATACATGATACCAGTGCCAAATCTGCAGATTTGAGCACATTTTTGCTTTGGGAACGCCAAGGGCACGCAGATTAGACGATCACGGGCGAATTTCTAAGGGCAACGGCTATTATGCAGTCGATGGAAGGGTAATACTAGAGCTTGTCGAAAAGACATCCGCAACAATACGACGCCTTGGGTTCACTGTCATCGATCACCCTCCATACAATACCGACTTGGCCCCAACCGATTTTCATCTGTTTCCAAAAATTTAAGAACACCTTCGAGCACCTTTCTTCGATGGTGATGGAGCGGTGCAAGTAGCAAAGTCAAACATTCTACAGAGATGGTATCAACAAACTGGACTCTCGTTGGGAGAAATGTGCTTCTGGCCAGGGTGACTATGTTGAGAAATAAGTATGCAGACATGAAGAATAAAGATGTAGAAGATTCTTGAAATTTGTTTTATTCAAACAAACTTTTAAGAGTTATCACGTAAAAAAAAACTCGGAGGCATTACTTTTCAACACGCCCTCGTGTTACAGACGTGCGTGAGCAGTGCTTTAGCTGGAATAAAACATTTATGGGAACTCTTCTTTAACGAAGTACGTAAGCCGGCCGTTGTAGCCGAGTGGTTCTAGGCGCTTCACTCTGGAACCACGCGACCGCTACGGTCGTAGGTTGGAATCCTGCCTCGGGCATGGATGTGTGTGATGTCCTTAGGTTAGTTAGGTTTAAGTAGTTCTAAGTTCTAGGGAACTTATGACCTCAGATGTTAAGTCCCAAAGTGCTCAGAGCCATTTGAAGTACGCAAATGCAGATACTAATTCCGTTTCCTACCGGTACTATTAGAAACATTCCATGATTGTTAACTGCAGTAAAATTTATGTACACAAAGTTCGGCATAATATGCCTGGGAACGCCGTTCCCACCCAACTGGAGCATTGGCGCACCCTTGTACAGCACCCAACAGTCATTTCTATCGGTCCGGCTATCGCTTTTAGAGTGTGAACAGCTGCTGCCAGACACGTAGCAACTGTAAGAAGAAAACAGGTCTTCTTCTTAAGCATTTGAGTTAAGAATCGATGTAGCAGCCTGCGTTAATTTCGTAATCGTTAGTACGGAGGAAGTTGAATCTGAAGTGCATTCCAAGCAGAAATTTCTCTCTTTCTTACACCTAGTAAATTTAGCACTTTGATTTCGTTTAGAGACAGTAGAATTGCTGTGTTACGTCAATTTAAACACCGAAAGATACACATAATGAATGCATTATTTCGAACTTTTTGAGGCAATGTCATCTTTTCATTAACAGAATCTTCCTAAATAGGTGTTCAACTGTACTCTGCAGTTGCTTGCGTGGTGACGTGATAAACTTCCCAGAATGAAAGATAAACACGAAAACAAAGATAGATATGTACATAATGATTTCCTCATCAAAACAATATCTCTTGCAACTAAAACATGACATTTTGTGTAAGTCATGAGAGGTCACTGAGTGGACTTCAAATACTAGTAAGTAGTCAGCCACAGTTCTTCCTAAGGGTGAAACAGATTTTCTTGCTACGAAATATATTTTTTCTTTTCATGAGTTAAATCACAGCCAGCTGTAGCAGTTCGCAAAGTTACTAAATAATTGGGACAAACGCGTAATGGCAGGCAGAGGTGATGACGACCAACGGTTATACTGTTGCGTCCAAAGTGATCGCGAGCTACCACGCGACTCCGCCTACACGCCACGAAATAGCCTACTTGCTCCGCACCCCTCCCGATCGCGTCCCAGCCGTGTTTACAAACACTTGCCGGACAGGTCACGTGACTAGTGAAAGGCTGGCGTCACAGCATCCCCGCTGTGTTCCCGGAACACCACGCCCTCACCCTCCAGCCCGCCAGCAGCTGGTCGTTCTCCCCCCTCTCTGCCCAAGCTTTCGTCTCACACACAAAAGCGACCCCACCCCTCTCGAGGGAGAGTCTGGAGCCGGCTGCATTCCAAGAATGCTTGGAAATCCTCAGCCCTGCCTTGGGCTGTTTTCCTTTTGTGCCTGGTCTTTTTGTATACACACTGGAATAAACAACTTCTTGGGTTATATGGCCTGTCTGACACGCAATCGTCAGGACGAACGTCATGTGCAGAGTATCTCCACTTTAATTTCACTCGTCTAGATTCTCTGTGAGAAAAGAAACATTTACTTTAGCACAATTTTCCACATGTTATAATAAAGCGAAACCTTTTAACGAAGATCAGGAGACACTTTTGCAGATTCTTTTCGTAGAATTTCTCCGTCTCTCACAGTCATATTACACTAGAAAGCAGCAAAACGTGAACAGCAAACGCATATGTTAGTGGTATTGATATAGATTACCCAAGTGATAAAGTACTACGCCAAATTTTCGATCGAAGATTATATTACCAGTAAGTTAGGACTACAATATTCTCTACTTTCAACGCCATTACAGATGAACCATTTTTCTGTTGAACACGAATGGGGAAAGTGAGTATACGTGGTCAGTTTGCATCCACTGCACGGGTATTCGCCTGAAGTAATTCAGAGAACCCGTGGGAAACCTAAATTAGGGTAGACAATCGTGGATTAGGACGCCAGTTCTAAAGACTATGAGTGCAATGTCTTAACCATCGTTTCACGAAATAAACACACTCAACATGTCGACTTTGTGCACATAAACAAATACACAGATAAACTTACGCATCCTGGACGCTTTCATATTTTTGTCTGGACCATATCATACCTGGATTAAACGGAGAGTCGTTCCCAGAATTCGGTTCGGAGCAAGATTTTCGCACGGATGTTTCCTTGCTTTGTTGTGGCGCTTCAGAAAACGAGAAGTTTCAACCCAAAGCAATACTCTCTCTTTTTCCTGCCTGAGTAGCATTACGGCTTAATCAAGGAATGACTTCACCGTATAAAACATACCGTTTAAAAGTACTACAGTATGTACTACATATACTGTATTGTAAATAAGGAAACATTATTGCAGTTAAATTCTCCATAGGCGAGGAGCACATCTACCTTCTCTTCGTTTGGTGTAATCGCGCCAACCTTCAGCTGAAAACGGCTGACTGAACGATCGGTGTGCAGCTACTTGTGTTTCCAATTGTTAATGTTAACTTCATCAAGTTACCTTGGTTACCTGCAGTACATGCTAGTACAGTAAGGGCGAAAGAAAGATTGGGTTTAACGTCCCGTCGACATCGAGGTCATCAGAGACAGCACAAGCTCAGACGGTGTGATGCATGGGATAGGGAATCGGTCGTGCACTTGCAAAGGAATCATCCTGGCATTTGCCTAGAGCAATTTAGGGAAATCACGGAAAACCTAAATCCGGATGGGTGGACACGGATTTGAATCGTCGTCCTCCCGAATGCGAATCCAGTGTGCCAACCACTGCGTCATCTCGTCCGGTGCTAGTACAGGAGAGTCAAAGTCAATTTTGTGTCAAGTTTAAAATAACGTCATGTTTATGTGAATGGTACACTGTGATACGTTCCTAAACAGGTCTTAAGGAGAGCCGGGCGGGGTGGCCGAGCGGGTCTAGGCGCTACAGTCTGGAACCGCGCGACCGCTACGGTCGAAGATTCGAATCCTGCCTCGGGCATGGATGTGTGTGATGTTCTTAGGTTAGTTAGGTTTAAGTAGTTGTAATTTCTGGGGGAATGATGACCTCAGAAGTCCCAAAGTGCTCAGGGCCATTTGAACCATTTTTCTTAAAGAGAGGAAGTGGATTACCGAAGACAAAGTACAGGGTGCTTTTGAAAAGGAAGTACCCCTTTTTATATTCTCGTAACGAACACATACAAGAAAGGCGATCGTACTAGTTAATTTTTTCCCTGGTAACTGAACACATTTGTTTCACAAAACGTTATTTGAGGTGGTAAAGATGAATCAGACACCATATACTTCGGATTTCGCTCTTTTTTTCGTGTACACAATAATACTTTTGAATTTTTGTTAATTCATAAGCGCATAGGAAACTAATTGCAATATCAACACAAAGTAACTTGGTTTTTCTTTCAAATTTCAAGGTAAAATGGCGAATAATAATTCTGTTCAACTAAAGAAGTGGCCAAATATGGAGATATGTGGCCAATACAGCAGAATGATCATAAATATCATGAGCTCTCCTAAGAACACTGAAACTTCCCCCTAATAGTAGTTTATTTAATTTTTCCACGTTCCTCCTTGATCATTTTAGCACAATGTCGAAATGGTTCCGTAAACAGGACACGGCACCTTCCTACCACGACTATACTGCAAGCTCTAACAACCCCCCTTACTCCCCCCCCCCCCCCACCCTCCTCCTCGCGCCCCAAAACGAAGTGACGTACACCTTTAAGCTAATTTGACTATATGTGACATGTCAAAAGTACAAGAGCAGTATTCCAACCTTTGCGCCAGCAGCGCACTACGAAACGATGTATCGGAGCACGTCTGGCGAGCCTACCAATATTCTCCCCATGCTCTTCCGGCCTCACAGATGTTGTCCAACCATTCTCCGAGAGTAGGCAGCACCTCCTGGATAATAGATATTGCGGGGAGTTTGAGAGTGGTCTTGGGAAGCTTAACGTGACAAGCTGAGTCGAAGTATACGACGGTTCGGTTGACGCTATTGGTGGGGCACTTGTTGCAGATGAAGTGCCAGTGCAGCAAGGCAGGCAGTGGTGCGGCCAGGGCAGTCCTGTTACGCTCCGGGCTAACGGAGACGCGGCCAGCGGCCGGCCGCCACACGTCAGTCTCTGGCGAAGCAGACGCGGCACACTGTCGAGCGCTCTGCCGCCGGCTCGACCGCATTGAGGTCACTAAGCGCGGACACCTCCCTCAGAGTTCATGAGGAACTATATCTACTGCTAAACGACGATGTCATGGTGTCCAAGGGTAGAGTAGACAGGGGTTCGACGAGGGTGGGGAACAAATCAGCTGCGATCTTTTGAAGGTGTCCTTGTAAGATAACAGGAAGTCAGTACATCATTATTGCAACCACCTTGTAGATGTGAGTAAAGTTATGAGCTGCGAAATGGGGGAGAACGCAACAGGGCAGCGGTTATGTGCGCCATGGGTTCTACAAGCTTTTGGTGGACTCCAGAAGCGTAAGGCAACAGGCGTCTACGCACAGGACACCCAATTCCCGTAAATTACGGGCTGGTAGTGAGTCGAAACAAGGCCCCCGGAGTAGACAACATTCCATTAGAACTACTGACGGCCTTGGGAGAACCAGTCCTGACAAAACTCTACCAGCTGGTGAGCAAGATGTATGAGACAGGCGAAATACCCTCAGACTTCAAGAAGAATATAAAAAATCCAATCCCAAAGAAAGCAGCTGCTGACAGATGTGAAAATCACCGAACTATCAGTTTAATAAGCCACGGCTGCAAAATACTAACTCGAATTCTTTACAGACGAATGGAAAAACTGGTAGATGCAGACCTCGGGGAGGATCAGTTTGGATTCCGTCGAAATGTTGGAACACGTGAGGCAATACTGACCTTACGACTTATCTTAGAAGAAAGATTAAGAAAAGGCAAACCTACGTTTCTAGCATTTGTAGACTTAGAGAAAGCTTTTGACAATGTTGATTGGAATACTCTTTTTCAAATTCTAAAGGTGGCAGGGGTAAAATACAGGGAGCGAAAGGCTATTTACAATTAGTACAGAAACCAGATGGCACATAAGAGTCGAGGGGCATGAAAGGGAAGCAGTGGTTGGGAAGGGAGTGAGACAAGGTTGTAGCCTCTCCCCGATGTTATTCAATCTGTATATTGAGCAAGCAGTAAAGGAAACAAAAGAAAAATTTGGAGGAGGTATTAAAATTCATGGAGAAGAAGTAAAAACTTTGAGGTTCACCGATGACATTGTAATTCTGTCAGAGACGGCAAAGGATTTGGAAGAGCAGTTGAACGGAATGGACAGTGTCTTGAAAAGAGGATATAAGATGAACACCAACAAAAGCAAAACTAGGATAATGGAATGTAGTCAAATTAAATCGGGTGATGCTGAGAGAATTAGATTAGGAAATGAGACACTTAAAGTAGTGAAGGAGTTTTGCTATTTAGGAAGTAAAATAACTGATGATGGTCGAAGTAGAGAGGATATAAAATGTAGACTGGCAATGGCAAGGAAAGCGTTTCTGAAGAAGAGAAATTTGTTAACATCGAATATAGATTTATGTATCAGGAAGTCGTTTCTGAAAGTATTTGTTTGGAGTGTAGCCATGTATGGAAGTGAAACATGGACGATAACTAGTTTGGACAAGAAGAGAATAGAAGCTTTTGAAATGTGGTGCTACAGAAGAATGCTGAAGATTAGATGGGTAGATCACATAACTAATGAGGAGGTATTGAATAGGATTGGAGAGAAGAGAAGTTTGTGGCAAAACTTGACTAGAAGAAGGGATCGGTTGGTAGGACACGTTTTGAGGCATCAAGGGATCACAATTTTAGCATTGGAGGGCAGCGTGGAGGGTAAAAATCGTAGAGGGAGACCGAGAGATGAGTACACTAAGCAGATTCAGAAGGATGTAGGTTGCAGTAGGTACTGGGAGATGAAGCAGCTTGCACAGGATAGAGTAGCATGGAGAGCTGCATCAAACCAGTCTCAAGACTGAAGACAACAACAACAACAACAACAACAGTTTGTGGGTGCGGAGTGGCACATGACACGCTCCAGACATGATTTCACTATCTTGCTCCTCAACCACTGCAGCACGATTCCGGTTTTGTGACACAGACAGTTATCCTGTTGGAAAATGCTATCGCCGATGGGGAAGAGATCAAAAATGAAAGGATTCCGGTTGTCCACAATAATATGCAACTAGTCGTCAGCAACTCCCACGGTGCCTTCTATCGCTACCAAAGGTCCCATCGAGCCTCGTCCGAATGTCCCCCACAGCATAATACTGCCGCTACGGGACTGCGTCACTGGAGTGCCGGATATTTACCGTCGCAGACATGAGTTCACTATAACGCTGCTGTAGCATGATTCTGGCCTTGTGGCACGGTCAGTTAACCTGCTGGAAGATGCCATCGCCCGCGCGAAGACATCAAGCATTAAGAGATGCAGACGGTCCGCAATAAAACTCACGTAGTCCACGCTTGTGACGGTGCCTTCGGTAACTACCACAGGTCCACAGAATACTATCAGAATGTCCCCTACAACACAGCAGTGACCCCACTGGACCGCGCCGGTGGCGTCGTGCGCGTTCCGAACAGCCGTTTGCCTAGACGACGGCATTTCCGGACACGATCAGCGATATGATGTAACAAGAAACGTGATTCATCCAACCACGCAACACGATTCAACTGATCCACTGTCTAATCACGATGACCTCTTGTCCACTCGAGTCGTATTGACGATGTCTCTGGATCAACATTGGAATACGCACTCGTCTTCTACTACGGAGGCACATGTTCGACATACTGCTCTGAAGGTGTGCTACGAAACACTTGTGCTTGTAACAGCCTCGTACTCAGTCGTTACGTCTGCCCATATCGCGGCCTATCCTCCTTTACCGACGGGCAAGTCTCCGACATTCACGTTCTATGATGATGCGTGAATGTCAAACATCTTGTCGCATATTCGTGATTTTGCCGGCCTTCACCATTTCTGGATGGACGCACATGACAGTGGCACGAGAATTGACGACCAATTTAGTCGTTTTCGAGATGTCCGTACCCAGTCGCTGAGGTCATAACCATCCGTTCTTTGTGAAAGTCGCTTCTGTCAGTGGATTTCCCCATTTGAGGCCCATATCGTCGCTGGAATTACTCTCGCGTAACGCCGTCAGGCGACGTCCATTCTAGCGATGGGCAGTCGTAATATTGTTTTGGTTCGTCAGTGTGTTTTACACATTGACACACGCGAAATCCGCTGACCGGTCTTCCACTGCTCAGGGATCACGCTCTTCGGCTGGGTTGCGCGCGTCGTTACGGTGTACTGCAGTGACGCACGAACGCGAACGCGCTGTGGGTGTTTCCGGAATGCGGCGCGCACGCAGCGCCGTCAACTCTGACCTTTGGCGCGCACGTCGCCCGTCCGAACGGCTCGGCGCTCGGCCGCGCTCCTGAGCGGACCTTCGCCGGTTACGTCCAAGTCGGTGGCAGCTGCTGGTAGCGTCTTCGACAATTCGTAGTTGATACGGTAAAAGCGGATATGAGAGACTGGCGTCGCAAATTAACCCCTGTTCACAGTGGACATCAACAGGGCGGAAGTCTACATTAAAGCTTCTCGGGAAGCAAGCTTTGACGTCGGCGTTGCTTGGAGAAGGTGACGAGGTTTAATCGAAGCCAACAAATTCCATTTGTTTCTATGGCCTTTTCGCGTGTTCCTTTTGACTTTTGTGTGTGTGAGTGGGGGGGGGGGGGGGGGGGAGGGCGATTAAACGGTGGATGTGCTAGGTGCCAGTCTAGTTGGAGATGGTGTGTGGACTATTGGCGGAGTGCATTTTCCAACCCAGTTGTCGGATCTTAAAATCTTACTGAAAGTGGTTAGGTAGTTATAGAGGTTTTAATCATAGACTTTGTAGTAGTGGGAAGTTTGGCACCGTTTCGGGCATGAAAGTTAGACTAGCGAACCTCACGTAGACTGTGTTGACAATGCAGCAGTGAAGATAACCAGTCTGGTCCTCCAATAAAGATTTCCGACCAAATACGTCGTGTAATTTGTCGCGCTCACCGCGCATCGTCAAGAGTGTGTGGTTTCTGGTTCAAAAATGGTTCAAATGGCTCTGAGCACTATGGGACTCAACATCTGTGGTCATAAGTCCCCTAGAACTTAGAACTACTTAAACCTAACTAACCTAAGGACATCACACACATCCATGCCCGAGGCAGGATTAGAACCTGCGACCGTAGCAGCCGCGCGGTTCGGACTGAGCGCCTAGAACCGCTAGACCACCGCGGCCGGCTGAGGTTTCTGGTCGCGACTATATCTCTGAGAGCGGTTGGCAGAAAGCAAGGAGGCCATTGAGACGTAACGCACACTCTGATTGTTGCAAGAATGGGGAAGGAAATTGACCGTGATCTATCGAAGGAACCATACCGGAATTTGCCTAAGTCAGGATGGCCGGACGTGGCTTTTAACCGTCGTCCTTTCGGGATCAGAGTCCACGTACACACCACTGTACGTTTCAAATATTACACCGTCAGCAGTCTCTTTAGCTCCATACGAGGATCTTACAGAATATAAAGAACTGCCGTGTGTGCAACTAATGCTGGGGACATAAAGGCAATCCAATTGTCTTCATTATTTACTGTTTTCCTTTTGATCTGTGGCGACAAAAATCAAACGAGAGTGTAACTACTGTTGCTAATGTATTATGCTTACAACCACACCAATTTTCCTTGAAACGGCGACGAAAATCAACAAACGAAACGAGTGCGTAGATAGCGAACCACACAAATGTAGACTTTTTAATTGTGTGGAAACACGTCAGAAAGTGCTGCCAAGATCTGGATTTAACCCAAGAGTGAGTGACATTCCCACTCCTTGCAGTAATTTGAAGCTGCACGATTATGCGCTACATAAACTTTTTTTTTCACTGTTGTAATGCTGATGACACTTGGGAATTCAGTTGACACCGACTACCCTTAAAAAGTAGGGAAGATGGTAGTGAAATGGCTTTTCGACAACGATGTCATATACCACTAGCCCTGTTGCAGAAGGTTCACACTAGCTAAATTGCATAAGGAAACCGAATGCGATTTTGCTGAAAAAATTACCCCAGCATTATGTGACTTGTGGGTACCAACGAGAACCTAAATCTGGATGATCATACGAGGACTGGAAGTCAAATTTCTTTTCGTATTTCAACCCCTGCACCATCATACACACCTCAGACATAGCACAGAGTCGATAACGTTACTTTGAGGCTCTGCTGAAGAGAAAGGACGGGAGCTGACAAGTTTCTTGAGGTATACCACATTCACCTGGAGCCACACATTTATGGTTAGATCTCACAAAGGTACCAAACTGTGGCAATATTATACTATTCACCCGCTATTCCAAATAGTCTCAGACATTTCCTGCGGAATCAAGATCGGCTTATGTAGCGAGCCAGTCAAGCTGCGATAGTGGGTCCTAGCGCTCGTCAAGTGAGGAACGTACGAGTGCAGCTCTGTCAATATGGGGTTTTTTGGAAGACGAGACTGTCCGTAGCATACTTATCATGAAGACGTAGAGGAAAGGTCAACCCTAGGTTATCGGTAATGTTAAAATAAACATCATGTTCATATTTGTAGAACTCTGTTGTCCCTCGGATCGCGTCGTAAGTTCTGCACGATATTTAGGCAAACAGACTCGCTCAAGGTTATGACCTTAAGATGCCAACGAATTTGTTTGCCGAGATACCGTGGAAAACTTACGCCTTGGCTGGATGGTCATCTAATCATTCTGCAAGTTAGAAATACACCGAGAAAACATCGAACGGCGTATTGTAGTATATGTCCACGGGAACCTGAATGAGCAGACCCACGTCATGGTACGAAAAACAAAACGAACGCATGACAGGACCTGTAATATAGCACATTAGCAGCTCGCGGGCTTGTGGTTAGTGCTGCTGACTCTCGATTACGTGACACTGGGTTTTATTCCGAGCCGGGTCGGGAATTTTCTCCGCTCGGGAGTGGGTGTGTTTGGTGCCTTCGTCATCATCGGTGCGCATGTCGCCGAAGTGGAGTCAAATAGAATGACTAGCACCAGGTGGCTGAACTCCCCAGAAGGGACTTTCAGCAGAAGATGCCACACACACATACACACACACACACACACACACACACACACACACACACACACACACTACGCACGGCAAAACGCTTCATTTGACCATCGGGGCGCTCTACGCCTTGTAGCATTGGAAAGGCGTTGTTTCGTCCACTGTAGACGCGCAGCTTCATGTGCTCCAGTGACTAATGACCTTTTGCGAGGACCCATGTCCATTGCATACAGTTCCCCTCGCTAGGTTCACCCGAAAACTGGTTGAAATGGACCTGTATTCAGTGACAGCAACAATTCCTAGGAGGCCTGAAACCGATTGTCACTGTGAAGCCTAACACCCGTCTCCGGTCCCTCTCGGTTCCTGTCTTCTTACGACAAGCGATCCTACACGGCGGACAATTTGATTCACAATGTGATCGTGGGTACGTCGAAACACGAGAGCTCCCTTCTGTCATTCTGTCACCCACATCGACCTGTCTTAAGCCGTCCTCTCATGAGACGTGAAAACGCACGTGGACGCTATCTCCTTCAACTCTTGTCCACCTTTTGTCTTCTAAAAGATTCCGGGTCTTTCTCATTAACTAAACTGAATTATTACCTCCAGTAGTCGGTGTTTTCATAAACAATGTATTGCTGCAATTCTTGTTGCATAGGCCAATGACTGGACTCGGCCAGACATCATAATATCCTCTTCCATTATAATTAAATTACCAAACGAATTCCGATCTTGAAACGTGTGTGATGAGGTACGTTACTTTACAGGATGGTAGTCAATACAACATCGAGAATGTGGATATTATACATGCGAATTTACGCGTTCATTTTCATACAGAAACTGTATGATTTACGCGCCAGATACCACATACCACCGCTGGAGAGCGGTGAGGTCGCAAATTTCGATGAGGAGCACGTTATGTTCCGTGAGATTTAGCAGTTCGTTTCAGAGCGTGCAGCAACCATGACGGACGCCACGTCTGGTGCGCTTTGCGATGACAAACACGTCCCATGTGAAGACGACTTTACTGCGCTGAATCCATATACCCGACTGGCGCATACACACCTCTTCACTGCCTTGACATAAGTCAGCAGTGAAGGACCACAGGACCAGTTCTACGCCGTCTACAGCAAAGACCAGTGTGCTCTTTTAAGGTGGTGACTAATATTTAGCTGAGCTTCGGCTAAGCACAGACGACCGCTTGCCTGCGAGTAGAGTGTGAGGGAGCGCAGCGTGTGCTGGCTGGTGTGCTGGCGCCGTCCGCGCACAGCGTCTGGAATGCCGGCCGCGCCGGCTGTGGGGCGGGAGAAAGTCAAGCCCGGCTCGGCTCGCCTCGGCCGGGGCCGAACGCGGCGCCGCCGCAGGCCCTCGCAGCCAGCAGCCGGCAGCCGGCAGCTTCCCGGCCCGGCGCTTCTCTGCTCCTCGCATCAACTTTCTCGCGTGCCTCCCGCGCCACGCCGTACCGCGCCGACTAGCGGCCGACATCTGCGCACGGGGTCGCGCTCGCCAACCTACGGCCCATATCTGCCGTCCCTCCTTCGCCCAACGCAATGCAAGAGACACGACAAAAGTACACTGCTCAAAAGCATTAGGGAACACGACTTTGAGCGTCTCCCACACTCCAACTGAGCAATAATTGAGGACTGGGTACGTTGTCAAATATAATCTTTCAGCAAGTAAATATACAACAAAACATAATTATATCCTCGACCGCTTACGTAAAAAGAACTGAAATGTCCGTCCGACATGTGGAAAACGAAGTGGAAACGATCATTCATCTAACATCCTGGGTACTTTTCCTTGGACTTTGGGACCTTCAGTACAGTGTACGTCCTCCGCTAGCGTTTCTCACTCTCTCGTACCTACGTGGCACGCTCCGTATAAGTCTATAGACGTCAACATCTGGTATCTGTTACCATTCTTCAATGAGAGACCATCAGAGTCTGTGGTGGAACAGGATGACTACGAACATATCTGTCAAGCATGTCCCACATATGCACGCTGGGGTTTAGGTTGTGACGCACCGCCGGCCATTCTATTACTTCAATGTCCACGCTTCGCGAAACAGCCCTGCTGACGCCCACCACGTAGGCCTTGGCATTTGAAGAAACCACGGCGCGCAGCACCCACCAAATGGTCCAACGGGATCTGTTCGATGTAATACTTCGTCGTAAAGCGACCATGGACAGCGACAATATACGTATGGCTGTCAATACTGAAGCCTCCCAACAACATCACAGAACTCTGGAAACGTTTGACAGGTACCATTCCGCAAGGGTTTCCGCATAGCTTGCGTCAGAGGACCCGTTTGTGAATAGTACTTTTCGCCTATGATGAAAGCTGGAACACGACGCCACAATTAGCATACAGCAGTACATGGACACTTCGCAAAAGCTGAAGCGAGGCATCAAGTCCAAACGCCCAGGGATGGTGACTGACAGCATCACTGTGTTGCAGGATAATGTCCGCCGACATGTAGTCAAGATTGTTTCGACTAAGCAGTACAAGTTTCGCTGGGAACCCCTTACACACCTTCCCCGTATCATCTATGATTTATCTTATCTTCCTTCTCCTTACGCGAAATGTACGTTGGCAGCCGTATAATCGTTCTGCAGTCCGCTCCAAAGGCCGGTTCTCTAAAATTTTCTCAATAGTGTTCCCCGAAAATAACGTTGTCTTCCGTCTTGGGTTCGCATTGGAATTCACGAAGCACCATTGTAACAGTCAAGTGTTTACTGAATCTAGCGGTGAAACAGGCAGCAGCACGCTTCCGAAATAACTCGATTGAAGTCTTTCTGGTACTGATCGCAAACACTGGAGGAGGTCTCAAGAATGTGTCACGCTAATGTTCTATATACGCTTACCTTCGCAGATGAACGACACTTTCCTAAAATTCGCCCCATAAACCGAAGTCGACCATTCACCTTCCCTACTTCTCTATTTATTTGCTCGTTCCATTTCATATCGCTTTGCAACACCATGATATTTAAACGACGTCACATTTCAAGCAAAACTCTACTAATGCTGTATTCCAAAATTAGGGAATTGTTTTTCCCCTCATCCGCATAAACTTACAGTTTTCTACATTCAGAGGTAGCTCCGATGCATCAAAACAATTCGAAACTTGGTCTAAGTCGTCTTGTATCCTACTGCACTCAACAATGACACCTTCCTTTACATCAGAGCATCATCAGCAAACAGCCGCAGATTGCTGCCTACCCCGTCCGCCAAATCACTTGTGTATGTGGAGGACAAGAGCGGTCCCACCACTTTTACCTGGATAGCTCCTGACGATACCGTTGTCTCCGAACATTCGCCGTTGTGGATAACATACTAGGTCATATTACTCAGGAAGTCTTCCAGAAACTCATATATCTGAGAACGTAGTCCGTATACTCGTATCTTCGTTAACAGCCTGCAGTCAAACGCTTTTCGGATATCTAGGAATATGGAATCTGCCTGTTGCCGTTCATCCATAGTTGGTAGTATACCACGCGAGAAAACTGTAAGTTGAGTTCCGCACGAGCCATGCCTTCTAAGCCCGTGCTGATTTGTGGACGGAAGCTTTATTATACTCGGACTCAGAATATGTTCAAGAATTCTGCAGCCAACCGACGTTAAGGGCATTGGACAGTAAATACGCGGGTCCGTTCTTTTACCTTTCTTACAAACAGGAGAGATCTGCGCTTTTTTCTAGCCCCGTAAGTAAGGGGCCACATGCCGTGAGTGTACTCTGTAAAACCGAATTGGGATTTAATCCGAACCTGGCGACTTATTTGTTTTCATCTCTTTCAGGTGTTTCTCTACGCCAGGAATGTTTATTACTATGTCGTCCATACGGAAACCTCCGCGATGGTCTAACGACAGTTAGTGAGTGATTTCTTAAATGCGAAATTTGGAATTTGCGCTTTTTTGCTGTGTTCTATTGCCTGCTACTTTCACAGTTTCTAAGAGTGTATCCCAGGCAACATCATCAAATGCTTTATCCAGCTGTTTCGCTGCTTGAATCTATGTCCAGACACGTTTACAAATACGTGGGTAGCAGGAACTTTGTTTTTCTTTTTTTTAAGCAGTATTCTTCCAAGTAGAAACCACCGGCACGATATCTCTGGCAGAAAGCAGCCTCGCCGAAGCCAGAAGTGTGCCTCGGACTGAGAGGATGGACGCGGCTGGCGCAGCTGCAGCTGTGTGGCGTGAGCGAGCTCGCGGCGGCTCGGCGGCCGCGTGGCAGCTGTTTGTTACACACGGCACGCGTTATCTCGCCGCTCGCATTCCTCGGGTCAGCGCGCCCGCCCGCCCAGCAGATAGGCCGGCGGCGGCGCAGGCCGTACAACACGGCTGTCTGCCACCAGCGCCCGCTCTCCCGTCCTTACCATCAGCCTAAACTAAAAGTTCGCACAAAAACTACCAGCAGCTACTGTTGTTGTTGTGCTCGTCAGAAGTCTGGTATCATGCTGCTCTCCACCGTAGTCTCTTCATCTCTATGTAGCTACCGCAGCTTATATATCCATACGAGCCTGCTTAAGGCCGTCCTGTCAAGGGCCGTGAAAACATACTTGCACGAGGATCTGGTGACGTCACAGCATGGAATTCAGAGCCCCGCAACGAACTTGTGACGTCACACTGGTTGCCTTGTCTGACATACCTCGCAAACGCTCGGCTATGTCTGGTACCAGGCGGAAAATCAGCACGCAATGAAAAGGTACCCAATTCAGTCCTTAATTTGTCATGTGTTATCAACAGGTGCTAAGTATTAAGTTGGTTTTAAATAGTAACTCGCTCCCCACTGCAGACAGTCGTGGCAACTCGTACGACCTTGTGTCACGTGCTGTGACGTACCCCACAGGGCCCATATATCTCGTTGCCCCAGTGGAATTCCACGTTTCACTACATTGCGAAGTGTGAAATGAAGAATTTGGCATGGCAGATTTTTGCCTCCTGGAGAGAAACTTCGCTAATGGGATGGGCTTTGGTTTTATGTCACAAGTAAAACCTACAAGACGCCACACTGTGTACGTTAAATTACGTATTTGGTATTTTTTTTATTATTACAGAGAATGCGAAATGAATATGAGCTGTTTCAAAGCATCAGCACATTGAGGATCACTTGCAAAAGCATCGTTTTAGCTACAATTAGTTGTAATAAAATGTCAGGAAACTACACGTCCGTAGTTAAAGGGTTCCCATATTTGATGCTTTTATTGTTATAACTTGTGTGCTATGAAAGCATACTCTTTCAGTGCTACAGCACAATGTTGGCTATAAAAAACGTGGCGTTTTTGCTGTAATTCGTAACAGTTAAATATCAAACAATGAAATTGGTAGACACATCCGTTACAGACTGTATACTATACACGGTGATTCATGTGCCCCCACCGAGCAAGGTGGCGCAGTGGTAAGGCACTGGACTCGCATTCGGGAGGACGACGGTTCAATCCCGCGCCCGGCCATCCTGATTTAGGTTTTCCGTGATTTCCCTAAATCACTGCAGGCAAATGCAGGGATGGCTCCTCTGAAAGGGCACGGCCGACTTCCTTCCCCATCCTTCCGTACACCGATGAGACCGATGACCACGCTGTCTGGTCTCCTTCCCCAAACAACCAACCAACCAACCAGGTGCCCCCACCACTGGGTTTTAAGCAACCCACAAATCCTTCAGATACCGCGTGCAAGATGCCCAAACTGTTAGTCCTATAGAAAAATGAACAGGACCCTCTTCAAGGAAATTTAAACGAGTTAAATTCTGTACTGGGATACGTTTGCGCTAGATGTCATAGTTTTCGTATTATTCAAGAAAAATCTACAAAGTGACCTTCAAACGCGTTTTTCTTGAGTAACTTGAAACCCATGTACTCCAGCAGGAGTGTATCCCAATACAAAATTTAGCTACATTAAATTTGCTACAAAAAAGTTCTATTCATTTTTTCTGTAGGACTAATAGCTTGCGAGTTGTATAAAACCGATCGGTAGGGGCAGCTTATTCACCCTGTGTAACTGAGGCGCCGCTACCATATCGAAGTTGTAGCGTAGTTGATACTGTCGTGAATTATAGAGAGACAGATGAGCATTCGTCAATAGCCATTTGTAAATGATTCTGGGTCTTTCTTACTAATTTAAACGAAGTATTATCTGCAATAGTCGATGTTATTTGTTATAAATCATGTATTTGCTGCAATTCTTATTGCATAGGGCAACGACTGGAATGTTTCCCCGTGGCCAGAAATCTTAACGTAACTGCAAGTCTATATCAGAAAGTAAATACCAGTTATACACTGGAAGTTTTTGCTATTTTGAAACTTTGTGTACTATGTACTAACTGCCTCATGTTTGTATCTTGCCAGTAAATGTTGTCTTCAATTATGGTGAGCAGCTTCGAAATAATCTCCTCTTCCATTCAAATGAAATTACGAAACGAATCCCAATGCACGTAAATTCAGAGTGATGATAGCCAATACATAAACTGACATTAGACACTATGTTCAATTTAAAACCGAAGAGGTGATGAAGATTGAGTTCAGTTAACGAATAAAATCTACTAGTATGTTTTTCAGATCATTGTACACCATTATGCAGTGTTCCTCTATCGGCAATTCGCTGTCCATGCCATCGACGACTCCGGAAGTTTCTTCGCGATTTTCCCCGCACTTCTTCGATAATCGCTAACAGAGTTAATGCAAATATTTCTTTACGAAGCCACTGACCGTCTCATCTCACAATGCGTTAAATGTATTCACAGTTACCGCGATGACTTTTGTAATAATAAACAGCTTAGTTTTTCATCTGTCTCGTTTTCATTTGACTATCCCTAATATGCTGTACTGACTAGAGTTGTTCCCAGAAACTAACACAACCAAATTATTTTGTTGAAAGTAGATATTTTTCCTAATTTACGTAATTGTTGCTTACTGCTTTATCACGATCTCTCAGGCTTCAAATGGTTCAAATGGCTCTGAGCACTATGGGACTCAACGTCTAGGTCATTAGTCACCTAGAACTTAGAACTACTTAAACCTAACCAACCTAAGGACATCACACACATCCATGCCCGAAGCAGGATTCGAACCTGCGACCGTAGCGGTCCCGCGGTTCCAGACTGCAGCGCCTAGAACTGCACGGCCACTTCGGCCGGCTCTCAGGTTTCTGCCAGAAGAGTGCCGCAATCGTACTTCACATCTCCCACACATTACAGCAACCATGAAAAATGTATCAAAATAACTTATGAATAAGAGATGATATTTCGTGCTCGATGATTAAATTATGCGAGGATATATTTTTCTAACGCAGATTTTCCAACCAGCGAAACCGTCAGTAGAGTGAGGTGACTGCGCAACGTCATTCACTGTGAGAAATTTCAACAGCGGATTACCTCTGGGAATTCCTGAGTAATTCGTTTAAATTTCTCTGCTGCGGTCACGCCACCGGAATTCTCCCGGCCGGGTAGCTCTAGTCTGGAATGTCGATGAGGAAACTGAGTCACTGTTGACACATTAATGTAACAGTGGCTGGCCTTCAGCTCTTCGAAGTGGAGGAATGAACACAGCACTCCACTCAATTCTCTAGTTTTAACGCTGCAACAAACAGAAGGCTTTCGGGAAAAAAATGGTCAACCGACGACGTAGCGAAACAATAACTATAGCGTTGCTGCCGAACAGTCTTATGTCTGCGGAGCTGAGAAAATGAGTTCCAGCAACATCCGAGAAAGCAAAAATCTTTTCACGTCATTTATGGACAAAAGATGGGAATCTGAAACATGTTTGGGGACATGCAAAAATGTACAGAATTGTCAGTGAGTCGCATTGTATGAAGCTGAACGTCACTTGCTTAGAACTATCTTCTAGTACACGGAGCTACTGGCAGTGCCTCTTCATTCCGTTATCGGACTGCACACAGAGAGGTCGTGTGCGTCAGAAGATCCTTACGTGCTTATCTCAGCGTACCAGTACAGTGCCATGGCCCTCCATATGAGCCGCGACCAATGAGACGTACAACGATTCTGCGAACGGTGATGATGTAATTGCACCAGAAAAGTAGCATGTCTAGACAGCGTATATGTATTCATCAAAATAGTGTTACATCGAACAGTTACGAGAGGTCGTCGTAAAATGCAGCCACCCAGTTTATCTCGCAATGCAGAACATTTGAATAAGTTATTAACATTATAAAACGGGTAAGCAAAAACGATATATTTCTGGAGGCCAAGAAAGAAGTGCATATGTTGTTTTTGATACATATGTAATTTCCTAACACGTTTGGAACAAGGAGATACAAAGTGTTTTCTATTACTTTCACGGTGCTAAAATCGCGTATATTATTTACGACGCAGCTGTGGTGTGTTCAGAATTTAATGACAGGCGTTTTACACAACTGCAACGAGTCAGAAGGGTGCTTCGATTTCATGAGAATGTAGGATCTAAGGAAATTTAAAGCACACTCTACTTGCTCGTCACGGATGGAAACACGTTGCGGACTTCGGAAACTGTTACATTTTGGATATCAAAACCTTTGGTCAGCTGCCGACATACAAGATTTATTACCGAGTTTCGAATGGCAGAGTGTTAACGAGTAATACTGGAGACTCTGTGAAAGATGGGAGGTAGATATCAGCTATTGTTTGCATTATGTTGTAATGTTGTAAATGTAAGAGGGATTGTGAGTGTTGTTCCTACTTCCATAACAATAGGGCAAGCACTTTGACTACGCCAGGATTTTTTGATATAATAAACAGTAATGCAGAAAACATGGTGCGTGTGTGTGTGTGTGTGTGTGTGTGTGTGTGTGTGTGTGTGTGTGTGTTACTACGTTACGCTACTGTCTTATGTGACGTAAGTAGTTCCCAAGAGAACATACATCCGCAAAACGCGGATATAAGCCGAAGCACTGCCCCACTCAGATAGGCCATATCACCTAGTTCGCCAATGCCAAAAAAAGACAACATCACAACTTTGGTACAATCGCCATCCAAAGAGCCCAATCGACATTCCAATAATTATGTTAGTCATCTCTCACTGGGAGCTGGATTAGACCACGTTCGGTACGCACACTGCAGAGCTTTCCTTCAGACATGTGAGTGTGATATCGTCTTTGTAACTGGTTCAGAGAATATGAGGAGGGCAAGCACCGAAGGCAAACTTGACGTCCCCTACGTGATGGGCGGAACGCCATCAGCAGTTTCACATCATGAGTTACTGTGAATAAGTGACGAGCTTTGCCGAGGTTATTAACGTACGCCAGACTGGTGACCAGGAGCTGTAGGCCGCCACATCGCATCCCCTTATCTTGCACCACGACAGTTCGAACCGTCTGCCTCTGGAATGTCAGCACGTGACAGTGTGTTAGCAACTTGTGAAGGAACGGTTCACAAATGAGAGTGATTCATAAATTACATCGCAAGAGAAACAGATAACGATGGAAATCTGTACATGTTACTAAGTTAAAGCCAGCCACCCCTGCCACGTTTTTCTGTCTCTGTGTGGTGACTATCTCAGGCAGGAACTATTGTACGAGTTTTGACACCGTTTTCACTAATAGATAAACTGATTCAGAGACAGATTTGTGTATATAAACTGCGTATTAATGCTACGCCAGACAAATCGTCCAATAGTAGAGACTTACTGCTGCACGCGCGAAGTCGGGGCGGGTCGTTAACTAATTCTAAAGAGACAGGCACCGCATCGTACGTGATTTCCTAAATTGTTTCGATTGTAGAAAAATTTACTGTCTTCCATATGGTAGTAGGAACATTCTAATTATTCTTTTCCATTTTATACAATGCATACGGGCTTCACACAGGAAGTCATTGAGATGTTCGGGCTCGCCTGTGAAGCAGTCTTAAGCGTGATCACATGTGACGCGTTTTTCATCGCGAAGCACGTCAGATGAGATTTCCGTCGTGGCTGTCGCACGCTCTAAAACGACCTGCGACATCTCACGAAACGTGCTCCTCGTAGTGATTTACGACCGCGGCGTCCACCAACGACAGTTCTCGGCTGAATCTGACGCGCACATCACACAGTTTCTTTACAAATGGACGCGCGTACAACCTCCGTTGACTCTGTTAGCGCTTTCGAAGAAGAGAGGAGAAAATCGCGAGGAAGATTCTAGACTCATCGATGGCATGGACAGCTAATTGCTGGTAGAAGAACGTTATACAATGCAGCACGACGATCTGAGGTACCTATTAGTAGAGATTATTCGTTAACTCAATTGAATCTTCAATTCATGGTCGGTTTTAAATTCAATACATTTAAAGAACTGTGTCAATTACAGTTAGCGCATTCTTAATACCCATATTCTCCATCTTGTTGTATTGACTACCATCATTCTAAAAAAAAAAAAAAAAAAAAAAAAAACGTACTTTAAGTTACAAGATCGGGATTCGTTTCGTAATTTCATTCAAATGAAAGAGGAAATTGTTCTGCAGCCGCTCACGGTCACTGAGAAAGACATTTACTGGGAATATACAAACACGAGGCAGTACACAACACCAAGAGATAGATACATATATTTTCTACAATGATACATGTCAACAGTAACTTTCTGTATGTAATGTGTGTTTACATACTGACGTAGGCTGGCAGTCACATTAAGATTTCTAGCCACTAGAGAAACATTCCTGTCGTTGGCCTATGGAACAAGAATTCATAATCAGTAACGTCGACTAGTGCAGATAATACTTCTATTAAATTAATAAGAAAGACCCGGAATCTTTTAGAAAACAGAAGGTGAAAAAGAAATTGGAAGTGGCTAGCAGCGAACGCAGTACCTGTCTCTTTACAGTTCACGATATCATCAACTACGCTACAGCTTCGGTATGGTAGCGGCATCTCAGTTATGTAGTACACGGTGTAATAGATGTATCTACAAATGTCGTTATTTGATGTTTAACTATAACAAAATGTACCAAAAACGACGCGCTTTTGATAGATCATTAGTTTGCCGTAGCATTGAGACGGTATACTTTCATAGCACACACGTTATAACACTACAAGCATAAATACAGGAAGCCTTTACCTCCCGTTACGTAGTTTCGAGTCATTTTATTATAGCAAACAGTACCTCAAATGACGCGTTTTCGAGATGTACTCAATTTGCTGATACTTTGAAATAGCTTCTATTCAAACCACGTTCTTTATAATACGGAGTTTAACTTCGAACATTATGGCGTCTCGTAGGTTCTGCTTGTGACGTAACACCGATGCCGCATCTCACTGCCTACGTTCCTTTCCATGAGGCTAAAATCTGGCGTGTCTGATTCTTCACTTGGCGTTTCGCAGTGTAGCGGAACATGGAATTCCACGCTCTGACGCCCCCAGCTCCTCGTCCACGTACGTTTCCACGTCTTGTGAGAGGGCGGCTTTAAAGCTAAACTGCCGGCCATGCGTTCAACGTGTATCGCCAGTGAGGCTAAGACACGGCACATTTCCTGGCAGCTGGTCGCCCCTGCTGTCGGAGAATCCAGAGGCGGCTCGGCTCCCCAGTGGCTGTCTGTGAGCGCCGCTACGGGCGGCTCACCTTTAGAAAAGGCAGCGGGCGGCGGGCGGCAGGTATTCGCAGCTGCCGCGTTCCAGCGCCGGCTGCGGCTGCCGCCTGAGAAAGTCCGCCCTCCAGCTCCAGCGCCACCCGCATGCCGCAGCCGGCCTCTTCCAGCGCGCGCTCTAGACAACTCTTGGCTTTCCGCCTGGAGCCATACTTCACGTTGGCTTTGTAACGACGCAGTGGCCCCTCTACACAACCTGTGCCTCTCAAGGGAAGTGGTACTCATTATTGTCCAATTCGGTGCACAAACGTGGCACTTTAACGAATAAAACAGCGTTTATACACTGAGGTGACGAAAGTTTTGGGACTGTCATATCGCATATACAGATGACGGTAGTATCGCGTACACAAGGTAAAAGGGCAGTGCACTGGCGATATGTCATTTGTGCTCAAGCGATTCGTGTGTAAAGGTTTAGGCCGTTATTGTGGTCACACGACGGGAATTAACAGACTTTGAATGCGGGGAGGTTGGAGATAGAGGCATGAGACGCTCCATTTCTGAAATCGTCTGGGAATGCTATATTCCGAGATCCACAATGTCAAGAGTGTGCCGAGGATACCAAATTTCGGGCATTACCTCTTAACACGGACAATGCAGTGGTCGACGGCCTTAACTTAATGACCGAGAGCAGCGGCGTTTAAGCAGATGTGGGACGTACGATGAACGTATTCGTTAGGACAGTGCGGCGAAATTAGGCCTTAATGGGCTATGGCATCAGACGACCGACGGGAGTGTCTGTGCTAACAGCACGAAGTCGCCTGCAGTGCCTCTCCTGGGCTCGTGGCCATATCGGTTGGACCCCAGACGAATGGGAAACCGCGACCTGGTCAGGGGAGTCCCGATTTCAGTTGGTTAGAGCTGAAGGTACCGTTCGAGTGTGGCGCAGACCCCACGAAGCCATGGACACAGGTTGTCAACAAGGCACTGTGCAAGACGGTGGTTGTCCCATAGTGGTGTGGGCTGTGTTTACATTGAATGGACTGGGTCCTCTGGATGTTCGGCTACTTGGAGACCATTTACAGCCATTCATGGACTTCATGTTCACAAACGACGACGCAATTTTTATCGATGAGAATGTGCCATATCACCGGTCTGAAGAACATTCTGAACAATTCGAGGGAATGATTTGGCCACCCCGATCGCGGGACATGACTGTCATCGAACGTGTATCGGACGTAATCGAGATGTCAGTTGGTGCACAAAATCCTGCACCGGCAGCACTTTCCCCATGCCTTTCGTCACCTTAGTGTAAATGACCAACGTGAAGGTGCCCAACAAGATTTAAGTTAGCTTGGAGGACACCTGATGATGCCTCTACTGACGAGGACAATTGTGGTTTCAGGGGTCTGCATGGAACATTCACAGCAACTACTCGACGGCACATAGGGGGACTTTTCTTTCCTTTTTTTTTTTTAATCTCACCATCGACTTTTGTGATGGAGGCACTGAGTTGCAGTGACAGGTAATAGTTTTCGTTCTTTCTATCTTTTTTCATTTTATATCAGTAAGGGCAGGGCGGACTATTATACGTAATAGGTACGTTCAGCAGGTGGATAAATAAAAGTGTTGTCTGGCATAATTGCAAGAGGTGAAGGGCCGTGTGGATATGTATAGTTCATTATCAACTTAAAACACTAGCACTGTTTATCGCTCTAATGCAGCAACGCAGTTGTTATCAAGCACTCAGCTATAACCTTTCAAGTCCATAAACCACTTCTATGTTCTTTGATAAACCTTTACCGCACCCCAGCATGGACGTTAATTCGCAGTTTGTCTACCAAGAACCTGTGGAAGCAAGGGGGAGTGGGGGAACAGACCGGCATTAAAAAGGTTGTTGGTACAGTTAAAAGCTTGGCAGAAAGGATGAAGATGACAATCGACGTAGTTTTGTTATTCTTAATTTGATATAGATTGCGCAATAACGTAGGGCAGTGCCAATCTGAATCATAGTTTTGCGTAGTTGTATTCAAATTCTTTGTAAAGTACTAATGTGTCATTACTACAACGCCAGAAAAGACTGTTTCTGGCAGTCTGCCATCAAAGAAATTTCTTTCGAAGTTGCTGACGGTTTGTCAGAAGTGCGCAATTTCATTTTCAAGAGTCAATAAACCAGTGACTGCATCAAAAAGTGGTTGCACCACTCTTCAACACGATATACATGAAGCACTGCCGAAACAGCAACCAGAGACGGCAACATCGACGAAATCCGCAGTATGGTATTGGACGTTCGCCATACAAAAATTTGTGCAATAGTTGACACCATACGCATATTACAAGTGCTACATATTACACCACAAGAATTAAGTACAGGAAAATTATGTGCATGATGGATGCCGTATTTATTGGTTCAAATGGCTCTAAGCACTAAGGGACTTAACATCTGTGGTCATGAGTCCCCTAGAACTTAGAACTACTTAAACCTACCTAACCTAAGGACAACACACACATCCATGCCCGAGGCACGATTCGAACCTGTGACCGGAGCGGTCACGCGGTTCCAGACTGAAGCGCCTAGAACCGCACGGCCACAACGGCCGGCGCCGTGTTTATTACCTACTGAGCAAAAGCAAATCAAGAATTCAATTTCTCAGAAAAAGTTTTGAATGATTAGGAACGAAACTAATTTTGTGCGGCGATTCGATTTTGTGCGTACAACGCAAGTTCCACGCTACATGACAGAAACAAAATAGTATAGCAGTGGATGGGTGCCGGCGGCTCTGCACCGGAACAAGTTACGTAGAACTGAACTGCTGGAGACGTTGTTTCAATGATTTCTATGAAGCAATAAGCAATCTAATTAATGGTTACCTCGCAGAGGGCAAAACAATAACTGGAGGATACACCTCAACTTTTCAGCTCAACTAGTAAGCTAGGAGTGAGAAAAGGCGTCGATTAAACAAGGAACAAAGATCTTAATGTATCAAGACTAGGCACCTACACACAAAGGTCCTTTAGGGCAGTAGTAAAACTGCGGAATCTGATGTCTCAGCTGTTGGGAGATCTCCCCTATTAACTACATATCTAAAGAACTTCGAGGCGGAAGGCGTTTTAAACCCAATGACGTGGCTATAGCACTTGTATATTCCAGGCGGTAAGCAGTCGAATTTTAGAGGTGGGAGAAACGATGGACACAAAGAATAAACTTAAAATACCCATCTGCTCACACGCCGGCAACATTTTGCTGTATACTCTGTCATCTTTTGACTTACCACAAAAGCATAACTCCCTGTTTCTGAAATAACGTGGAAGAATGCTCCCGACTTTACAAACATATAAACGGCCGATTCACTAAGCTGTGTGGTTAAATGAATCGTGTACCACTGCATACTTGCTTTGAAAGTTATAAACTATGGAATACAGTGCTCAAAGAATGGGGCGTGCAGCACTCTTCCCACTAGTTTATGGCCGAAAGTATGCTCGAACAACAGTAAAGCTGTAGGGCGGCTTTACAGCAGTAAGAGTTGGCACAAGTAAACATATAGGTAGACTCCCTCCACAGGTCCTAGAGAGTCCATCAGTGCCGACCGACTGCCGTGTCATCCTCTGCCGATGGTGTCACTGACTACTCTCCCAGCTGTTGACAGTTTTCATGAGTGGAGCCGCTGCTTTTCAATCACTTAGTTCCTCAAACAGCCTCATGAGGCTAACTGCATCCCCGGTTCTGTCTTCTCATCGAGGAAACATACCTGGCAGTACCGGGAATCGAAACCGCGTCCTCCGCTAACCACTCAGATACGGAGGCGGACAAACCTAACTCCAACTCTAATTTTTCATCAGAATAGCATTAAACATTTACAATACAGGACGGTTGTGCCGAGCTCTGAACGCACGTCTGAAAACGGTTATAGTCAAAAAGGTTTGCTAATTGCTGAAACCTTAAACAATTTGTTGCAGTACAATACTTCTACTTTTCAAATGCACTTTCTATTCAGTCGAGGTAGAGACCTCCTTTTGAAACACTTCCAATTAGTCAAATGTACATTCAGCACCGCATCTAGCGATTGACACAAACGCTAGCGACAGTTCGCTCTGCTGTATGTAGGCTCTCACAATCCTATTCCACTGACTTCTAATGTTTCTGTGTTCGAGAAATTTTCGTAGTCCTCGCGTGCTACAAAACGCCATAAAAGCTACTACTGTGTTACTACAGCAACTGCCATAACTCAGGGACTGTTTAACAAGCCTCTCCACGGGGTGTCAGCGGGATAATGAGAGGAGCTGGCCGCTGCTGCCGAGTACGCTGCGGCTGGCCTCGGGGCGCCGACGGCCACCGGGAGCCGAACGTCGTTCTCGCGGTCATCCAGTCGAATGCTCCACCATTCTATCGGCAAGCGTATACACCACGACATAATACATACTGGTAAATGTACCCACGATACTGAGTTAGAGATCGCCGTCCGTTAACGCGTGGGTTATCAGACTTCCTACAGGCACCTTTCCAATCAAACGGACAGTACGACTGCTCTGTCACGAGTATCTCCTCAGGAGGTGCACAATTCATTATTTAGCGTGGAAGGGTGAGATGATGTCGATTTGACGGTGCGTGTGCGTGTGGTACTGCTGTAACAACAATAACTGCTAACTTCTTACGCTCACTGTTAATGTGCGGTAGTGGGCTCGCTCTACTCTTATGTCACTGTCGCTCAACAGTTGCACTCCTCTGCATTTTTCCTATTATTTGTAAATCTCAACAGAAGCAACACGATTTTCTAAGTCCTTTGCAATAATCGGTATGATTTACGTACTGTTAGCGCATTCGATACGAAATGGGTGCTCAAATGGATGATAAAACTGAAGTGAATCCTTCATGTGAATAGAATAACTAATAACATTAAAATAACAGAAACTGCAATATCCATTTAGTACGTCATACTTGTGCCCCTGGGGTATTCGGTAATAACGAGATGAGTGCGAGCCACACATATCTCCAAACGGTTAACAATGTCTCTTGAAAATCGAGAACGCCACGCAACGATTTTCGCGTCTCTCTTTTATAATTTTGGGCCCATTAATTTTTTTATACCTGCAAAGGAGAGCTCTGACAACTTTTAGCAAAGAAGTCTTGTCGCCACTGAATTATTCTGCCTTATAAAGAGAAAACGCCTAGGTAGTTTATGGCTGAATAATGAGCAACGCATAGTTTGTTTGTGGCCGGATGTTCTTTTCTCTCGTAATATCCGTATATATGGCGACAAACAGCGTCTTGTTGGAATAGGTCCAAGTTTATTAATCGTTTTCCTATCTTCTTTTTAGAAGGTGTCCGTAGCTTGGATTAACCAGTTCCTTTCTGTTCGGCACAGTATTCTTTCTACTTCCGTTAGAAGCAGTAGTTTCGCATCGTAGTCTCTCCCCACTTCGAAATATTCCCGTACCTCACAAATTCACCTATCGGACCACGCAGAATGTGGGGTGTGCAGATCGCGGAACATTCCATTTAGCAACCACACTTACCTGCACACTTCCTCCGCTGCAAACTCCAGACATTTTGTAACGCAAATGAATTCGGCGCACAGAGAAAGAAAACACAAGACGAAAAGGGATCACGGCTGTTTACATGTTACTGGCAGCAAGCCTCATCTGCAACTGGCTATCAGATCAGTAGTGAAGCGGTTTAACAACGGTGAGTGGAATAGAAGGCGCGACCGAGCGCGTTCTTCGATTGGCTCGTGCTATGACAACAGCTTTGTAAACGGCTGGAGATCAATTACGTTTTTTAGAAGGGAAACGTCTAGACTTGCTGCCACAAGTTTAATATTCTTTACGACAGTTGCTTCGGCTTTGTTGGCATTCTAAAGCAACATTTAGTTTGGTTTCCCTTCTATATTGTCTCTACAGTAAACTGCCATTGTATAATTCGTAGTGATTATGTGACTTGTAGGAATTATAAATGGATAGATTATATGTTGACAGTTATTTGATAGTTCGTTTATAAGTAAACGAATATCAAATAAGTGTAACAAAAAGTACTACTACGAAGTAAACGAACTATCAAATACGCTTCGAAACGTATTCCATTCGTTTATAATCTCTACATTGCACGTAATCAGAGCGAATTAGACGATGACAGTTTACTATAATTGCAATAAGGACGACAAATCAAATTAGACGTTACTTGAGCATAACAATAGAGCAGAAATAGCTATGGTAATTAATATTACATTTCTTCCACCTTCTCTGGACCTTTGATTTTTAAAATGTTGTTTATGGGGTGTAGTATGCTGCGGACCAAATGAACGAGAAAAACCATTCACTTTGTCATTCTGATGCAGGTATAGTAAGCGGCAACTGTGTTTGAGATTACGGAGATTCGAAAGTTTTGCACTATATGTATTACCCAACTTACGACAGATCTGGAACTGGAACAGACACCTACGATCAGCAGTTAAAACTCTGATTAAAACATTTTGGTTATTTGACGTTTGTCACCCGGCAATACAACGTTGCCACTCCAGTAGTCAGCTGCGCCTCGCTACAAGACCGGGACAACAGGGAGAGGGCAGACAACTCGGACAGAACACAGTTTTTGCCTGCTACGGGCGGCGACAGTTAAATAGGCTGCCGGAAGTGCCAGATAACGGATTACGCCAACACGCACCACACTACTTGGAAACCGCAAGTGGACTGTCGCTCTGTTGTGATGCGTCAGAAGCGGCGGACAGTTCGCAGGCGACGTTGCGAGCTCTTACTGACGGAACTAAGATACAAGGTGTGTCAAATAACAAGTAACTGTAATCGGACTTCATTACTGCAGTTTCACTGTTTCGGGGACCGAAGATAATTCCTTCAGAATTTATCAGATTCGTAGTGAACGTAGCGTCTCGTAAGTTCAGTGTCGAAAAAATTAGTCACCTTTCCGACGACATCACGCTAATAAGGCGGGGCTACACTGCCTCTACTCTTAACACTGCCTCTACGGCCTCGTTCCGGCAACGAACAAAGTCCAAGCTTCATGTGCCTCACATGCAGCCGAAGCCCGTCGATGATAAGCTGCCACTGAACTTCCAAATAGTGGGGATCAAAAATTAAATGTGTGTGAAATCTTATGGGACTTAACTGCTAAGGTCATCAGTCCCTAAGGTTACACACTACTTAACCTAAATTATCCTAAGGACAAATACACACCCATGCCCGAGGGAGGGCACGAACCTCCGGTGGGAGGGGTCGCGCAGTCCGTGAGACGGCGCTTCAAACCGCACGGCCACTCCGCGCGGCTTCGGTTGAATCAATGAGGATTTTGTTGTGGGACATTGTGAAATATTCCCGCTCTAGTCCCTCTAGTTTCACGAAGTTCCCTAAGGTTCAAATTGGCGTCTGTAATGTAGGTGTACTCCAAGCACAGAACTGCCATTGAGCTTCTTTCTGCGGAACACCATGGCATCCTACATATTCATAGGCGCCTGCAGAGTGGTTACGATGATGTGGCTGTGAGCAAAAGCACGCTGAATCGTTGCGAGAAGCGCTTGTCATCATCGCAACAAGGTCACGCAAAACTGTCCGATCTCCCGCGTGCCTGCGGTGACTCCTGCAGTGCTGGAACGTGCGGACAGTCTCATTCGAGATGATGGACGGATCACAATCAAACAAGTCGCTGCTCAGCAGCACGTCTCTATTGGTAGCGCCGACACACTCGTCCACCAGTTGGTTACCCAAAGATGTGTGACGGCTTGGTTCCTCGCCACTTAACAGAAGACCATAAAGGGCAGTAAAAGACAGTCTGTGAGGAATTGCTTGCGCGTTTCGAGGCACATAGTGACAATCTTTTGTCGAACATCACAACAAGCGATGAAACATGTGTTCATCAATTGGGATCGGAAACAGGTCATGGAGTGGTGCCACACCACCTCTCTCCCGAAGTTCAATACCGCACCGACAGCCAGTAAAGACATGTCTTCGATCTTCTTGGACTCTGAAGAGCTCTCTCTTGGTGTAATGATCAGCTCTGCAGCATATTGTACTACACCCAGGAAAATTTGAGACGATTTCAGCCTGTTGGTCGCCACACAAATGCAAACGAACTTTTCCTTCTCCACAACAATACAATTCCTCAAATAGGTCTGCACACAGGAAAGGAGCTCACAAAACTCCACTGAACTGTTTTTCCTCATCCAGTTTACAGCTCGGATGTCACGCCTTCCGACGTCCATCTGTGTGGCCCAATCATGAATGCACTCCGCAGGAAGCGAAGGGGAGTTTACTGATGCAGTGAGACGTTGGCTCCGACGTCGACCAGTAGAGTAGTGCAAAGTAGGTATACAGGCTCTCCCAGTAATGTGGCATAAGGCCGTCGCATTCAACGGACATCATGATCAAAAATATGGTTTTATAGCCAGAAGAGAGGGAATAGTATGTTGTACTGTAACCATGTAGAAAACCAAGCTTCTTTCAGAAAATAAATGTATTACATTACTTACTGAACGCCCCTCGTATTTCGAAACTGTAGTCACATTATCAACTGGTACCAATTCTCTGCCATCTACGGCGCTACAAAACACACTCATTTTGCTCTTTTAAGTGGCTAATACTTTGTGGGGTGAGCAGCTTACAAAGGCTGTTTCAAAGTCTTTCCATCAAACGTCTAGGGGTGATAGATCACGTCACGTGGAACAACTTTTGTTAAAGACAAAATGTTCGAGACGCTCCCTGGCGAGGTGCAGGTGTCTTTTATTATCTGTTACGCTCCTGAGAGGCAGCACGGCCTATAATTCGGTCCTCTACTCCGTGTGAACGTGCGAGGCCATTCCTGGTTTGCTTCTAAAACACCTTTCCTCGCTTAGATACACTCATTTATAAATTACTATCAATTTTCTGCGGTACGTGGTATGCTAACACAGTACACCTCGGTATCAGACCCTGCTAGGCCGGTGAAATCTCGTCGTTCCAGGGTAGGTGAATTCGTTAAAAAGAAGGCTAGAATTGAAAACGTTTTATCTGTAACGTTTGATACAAAGACTGTGAAACAGCATGTATACAGCAACCTATACTTTCGTCATGTGCCTTGACAATTATGTTCATAAAACGTCCGAGTTGCCACATAAAAGAGGCAAGTCACTTCGGAAAGAAGACGGAAGAGTGAGAGTCGAGGAGAGCAGGGCGGGTGTGGGTCGCTGCGACAGGCTGCAGCCGAGGAAAAAAACTCGGGCGCTGATGAGCAGGGAGCATCCCGAGGCGGCGCTGCGCGGCGGTTCCCAGAAATCGCGTCATTTGGAGGGCGAGCCCCGCGCCTTATGACGCGGCGCACAGCGGCGCGCCAGCCTGATTGCCGTCCCACCGCAACCGTCAGGCCTGCCAACCGGCTACTATGCGCGGCGCGGCGAAAGGCACGCTACCAACCGCTGAGCTTCCGCGGAATCTTCGAGCAGCTGACGCAGTGTCCACGAACAACCGATCGTAAATATTCCTGCCATAGACGCCCTTCCTGCGTTACCCTCTGTAATCGTACAAACATTACGTAGTTCCCGTACACGCAAGGACACGTTAACTGAAATTCGCTGCCTAGTATCGGCGGATAAAAACTATAATTGAGTGCATGTGTCCTTAAGAAGAAGGCTGCAGGTTCCTTCGGGCATGCATGCTTGTCCAACAGAACATTACACTGTTCTTCTTAATCACACAGGCACAGGCACTGGAATATTGTACCGTACTCACTTAGCATGTTTATCGGAAGAGACAGGGAAATTGAAAGAGATTGTAAGATGACTATCAACAATAATAAAACGAGGATAATACAGTGTAGTCGAATTAAATCAGGGACCATAATAATAGCGTGTGACTCAACGGCTGAGCGCAAGTTTGTCAATTGGACGCCACTTGGGCGACTTGCGTCTCCCGAATCTACTCCAGTTAGTCAGCCGGAAACAGATTATCATGGAGTCCCGACCAAGTGTCATTCCTGGCGACTCTTCACATCGTTGAGACGTGAAGGCTACATTAGAGGAAGACTGAAAATTTCGATCCCGCAACCTTTCGGTTGCCAGGTATGCGATTTACCGCTAGACGACCAGCCCCAACGTAAAATCAGATGATATTGTGGGATTTAGAATAGGAAATGAGACACTAAAAGTATCGCGACAAGAGTTTTGCTATTTAAGCAATAAAATAACCGGCGATGGCCCAAGTAGGGAGGATATAAAAAGCAAACGGGTAATAGCAAGGGAAGCTTTTCTGAAGAAACAGAAATTTGTTAACATTAAATATAACCTTAAATGTTGTGAAGGAACACTGAGTCGACGAAAGTCACGACCGATATGCACACACACAGATAGCGGGAGTACCGCGTACACAAGGTATAAAACATCAGTGCATTGTTCGAGTCGTCTTTTGTAAGCAGGTGATTCACATGAAAAGGGTTAGGGCGTGATTATGGCCGCACGACGAGTATTACCAGACTCTGAACGCGGAATGCTAGTTGGAGCTTGACGCAGGCGACATTCCATTTTGGAAATCTTTAGAGAATTCAATATTCCGAGATCCACAGCGTCAAGAGTGTGCCGAGAGTACCAAATTTCAGGCATTACCTCTCACCACAGACTACACAGTGGTCAACGGTCTTCCCTTAACAACCGAGAGCAGCAGCGTTTGCTTAGAGTTGGCAGTGCTAGCGGACAAACAAAACTGCGTGAAACAGCAACAGGAATCAATGTGTGACGCACGAAGAACGTATGCGTTAGGACAGTGCGGCGAAATGTAGCGTTAATGGGCTATGGCAGCAAAGACCGACTAGAGTGCCTGTACTAATGCACGACATCGCCTGCAGCGCATCTTCTGGGCTCGCGAGTATATCGATTGGATCCTTGACGCCTGGACAATCGTGGCCTGGTCAGAAGTCCCGATTTCAGTTGATTAAAAGAGATCGAGTAAGGCTTAGATCCCATGAAGCTATGCATCAAAGTTGTTAGCAAGGCACTGTGCAAGATGGTGGTGGTTCCATAATGGTGGAGCTGTGTGTACATGGAATGGACTGGATGCCGTGGTCCAACTGCACCGATCATTGAATTTTTATAGATGGCATTGCACCATGTCAGCGTGCCACAACTGTTAGTGATTGGTTTGACGGCGGAGGTTCGAGTCCTCCCTCGGGCATGGGGACCGAGCGAGGTGGCGCAGTGGTTAGCACACTGGACTCGCATTCGGGAGGACGACGGTTCAATCCCGTCTCCGGCCATCCTGATTAAGGTTTTCCGTGATTTCCCTAAATCGTTTCAGACAAATGCCGGGATGGTTCATTTGAAAGGGCACGGCCGATTTCCTTCCCAATCCTTCCCTAACCCGAGCTTGCCCTCCGTCTCTAATGACCTCGTTGTCGACGGGACGTTAAACACTAACCACCACCACCACCATCGGGGAATGGGTGTGTGCGTTTGTCCTTAGGATAATTTAAAAAATGGTTCAAATGGCTCTGAGCACTATGGGACTCAACTGCTGTGGTCATTAGTCCCCTAGAACTTAGAACTACTTAAACCTAACTAACCTAAGGACATCACACACATCCATGCCCGAGGCAGGATTCGAACCTGCGACCGTAGCAGTCGCACTAATCCGGACTGCGCGCCTAGAACCGCGAGACCACCGCGGCCGGCTAGGATAATTTAGGTTAAGTAATGTGTAAGGTTAGGGACTGATGACCTTAGCAGTTAAGTCCCATAAGATTTCACACACATTTGAACAATCGATTGGTTTGAAGATCGTTCTGGACAATTCGAGGGAATGATCTGGCCACTCAAGATCACGGACACAAATACCATCGAACATTTATGGGACATAATCGAGTAGTCAGTTCGTGCACAAAACCCTGCTCCAGCAACACTTCTACAGTTAAGAACGGCTATAGAGGCAGCATGGCTCAGTATTTCTTCACGGGACTTCCAAAGATTTGTCAAGTCCATGCCACGTCGAGTGTTATACTATGCAGGGCAAGAGGTGGTCCGATACGATATTATGTGTCTCACGACTTTTATCACCTCTGTGTATTTTTCTGCAACTTGGCCTTGTTCGAATGTGAAACGTCAGTGCGGAATACTAACAGTTCAGACAAGAAGAGAACAGAAGGTTTTGCAATATGGTGATGGAGAGGAATGCTGAAGAGTAGATTGGTTGATCGAGTAACTAATGAGAAGATACTGAATCGAATTGGGGAGAAAAGAAATATATATATGATACAACTTGATCAATGGAAGAGTCGGTTGACAGAACAAACTCGGAGGCATCAGCGAATCTTCAATTTGATGACTGAGGTAAAGTGTTTGAGTGGCGAAAGAGGGGGGAGGGGGGCGGTGTAAAAATTGTAGAGGGGACGAGGCTTGAATACAAATGGATGTAGGTGGTACTATTTATGCACTGGACGAAGTGGCGCGGAGAGCTGCATCAGACCAGTCTTCAGGGTGAAGACCATAACAGTGGCGTGGTATTTCAGACGGGAGCGCGGCAGCGGTGACAGCGGCCAGCCGAAGCGGGGGGGCCGGGCGCAGCCAGCGGTGGGAGGTCGTCAGGCAGGAATGTGCGCGGCCGCTCGCGCCGCTTTCGACACAGCACGCTTCCTTTCCACAACAGAGCCCGCAGTAAACACGGCGCGCGCCTGCCGGCATTAACCCGAGCTCTTCTGACGTCAAAACGCAGCTGCCGTCACCTAGTGGGTCACGGAGGACTGTTTGCGACCCCGCCGGCACCTCCGCGCTACAAAAGGAATGCGGAGAGAAGAGACGCGAAGCGAGTTTTGCTTCGACAGTGCAGTCTAGCTGGAAAGCAGTGGGGTCACTCTACTTGAAAACGATAACTTCCTATTAAGGTGTGGCATCGGGCTAAATCACTGAATATACCAGTTCCGCTTCGTTGAAGTATGGATGTGTGCAGGGTGATCCCGAATTCCTGCGACAAACTCTCGAACCTTTCTCAAGGTTATTTTCTGTTAAGATGAAAGGGAATCGTGCTCGCTGTTGGCTAGTAACACAGTAACGACGTAATGATAGTGTATTTGGTTTGTAACACCAGTTACCTTCGTTTGTATGAAAATATCTTCGCACCAATGCACGAACCAAATGGTACAGCACAAAACACAGGGTAACACAACAGCTATCGAACGCAAAGGTACACTGCTCTGCAAAAGGATATCCATAAATTAACATATTGACTACTCGATGGAAATGATTAAAAGTACGGAAGCATGTTGTCACAGGTCTCCCAGTCTTGCACACAAAAAGCAGGGTGTCACACAGCGATACTGGAGCTAGTCTCGTTAACACGAGGCAAATGAAGAAATGGGACATCAGCGAGTAATTACAGTGGTGGTGTTCTTCATTGCAAAATGGCCTGGAGACGAATGTGGATGACTTCACACGGGGCAGAATCATTGGGAAACAGGAAAACGGAACAAGTGTACTGCCTACCGCGTTGTTTCAAGCGCATGGAGAGCATTCAGAACTACAGGCACTGCCGTCCAAAGGAGAGGAGGTGGTGGACCACGGTCGACTACAGTAACAGATGATCGCAACGTTCAGGAACATTCAAATTGGGACACGCGTCAAACAGCGGGTGCCACTGAATCCACTTTTTACAGGACTGCAAACACATGGTAGCGATTCTGGACGTACCATCATACGCGAGAGGTGCGAAAGCGTAATGCACGCAGGAACATTGTCGTACATGATCGTTTTGGTGGTCCAGGTGTTATGTTATGGGGAGGTATAATGCTGCACGGGCGTGGAGACATCCCTATGCTTGAAAACGGTGCACCTACGAGTCAACGTTATTGTGACGCTGTAATCCTTCACCATGTGTCGCAGAGACGCATTTCCACATGCACCAATGATCATGCCCCAGTTGTCAACCGCGCCGTCGGAGGAACAGAACCACAAAACTCCTTACCCACCATGCATCCAGCATGGAAGCACGCTGAAGAGCCCTGCACTGTTTCTCAATGTTCTTCGTTTGGTTTCATAAAACCGAAAAAGACAGCGAAACAAGAATTAGGCGTGGGACGGTAGTAAAGATCGAACTCAAGCCAAAGGCTAAGAGAACAACTGAAACTAACTGTATCTGGCGGGCAGCTTGAATTTGGGCACGCAACGGTCTGAATGGGTAACTTCAAACCTAATTAACTCGCAAACGACGCGAAGTATCGATGTTTTTTAACAACTGCTTATCAGCACAACCTACCCTGCAACACCCTTACAAGCTTTTCAGGCTGATTCTGACCATCCGTATAGGTAGGAGATGCCGTATAGGTAGGAGATGAGGGAGTTTGGGTGCCGTGCGGCAATGGCTGGCCTAGCAGATGGCGACCTCCAACCCGTTAAGCCGCGCCATGTCCTTGCGCGATGCGCACAGGGCTTTCCTTTTCTGGCGCCTCGCATACCGCGCTATAAACATCCCACAAGCGCGACCACAACATCCGGCGGTATGAACGGCTCTGCGGCACACGGGGAGCGCTAAAGCAGACCGCATGGCCGCTGCCAGGAAAGGACGCCGCAGTACATTCACGAGTCTGCCGACAATACGCCAGATGAAGCATGGCCACCTGTCTCATGCAAAAACTGACAGCACTTTGGCAAGAGCAGTAGGGAGTAGTTGAAGTAGATTATTTCCTTTCAAACTTCGTTGGGCGCTAACCAAAATAGGAACTTTTCCGCTGGTGCTAAGTTTAATTGCGTAGCATGGAATCCAGATCATTACTTTTAGAAAATGTCTTTAAGACTTAAGTGTGATTGCCGTTGACAGTTACACTGTATTCAGACTACTGCCACCAGGTCATTTCACAGCGGAAATGCCAGAAGGTAGACAAAGAAGTTCAGCGGAACCGTGAAAGGTTCTTCCATGTCCAACAGTCGATTAACGGTACCAAATACAGGGTTCGGCTTCAGTAAGTCCGTAACTGTAAACAGATAATGTTTGAAACGATGATGCACTTATTGGAGTACGCACAGGAATATAAAGACTGGAGGAAATCGTTATTTACTGTTTCCATAGTATGTACTGAATATTCAGTTCTCATCACGAACAGGAAGCTGTAAGGTCACTACACAATTAACAGATATTAAAGATAATCTAAAAATTTCTGAAAAAAGTTATTTGTGTCACCTGTAAGCTGTCCATTTAACGTATTATGATTTACCATGCTACGTATAGTAGGTTTCATGAGTATGCATGGTTACGGCTGACTTCTCGAAATTGCTAAGCCGAAAAGCGTTCCTATGTCCTTTGTACCTGAATTGAAGGACCTATCTGTTTGGACTACTTAGCTCGCATTACAGGAGTTACATTGAAATTTGAACTTATCGACCCTGTTGTATTTGTCGACCTCATGTCGTAAATTGTTTCTTAGCTTTAATCGGAGCGTATTGTTAAATATGGCACCGGCTTTAAAAGATTTGAAATATTAGCCACTTTCTGAGAAAGATCACCGAAGTCTGGAATTGTGACTCTGTCAGCACTCCGCGCGGCATTCTCCTTCACATTCGTGCCCTGTTGCTCGCGTGTTAATTTATTCACAATGCCTTCATGGTAACCGTTAGCTCTGGCTAGACATTTTGTTTTACAATGAAACAACTAATTATTGTTCTTGTCTATGTTTCAACTTCGTCAGTTTTAGAAATTCTAGTACAATTATTTTGATGATGAGCGCTACACCTTCGAACGAGTACATTCTACTGCATTTAAGCTGTAAATAGGTGATTGCGCTGACATTTTATCATTGATTTTTCGAACCACGACATCATATCCATTGCGGATAACATGAAAAGTATGAGGGCGATCAAAAAAGTTCCTGACTGAGGGCGTTGCTGCAGCGTATGCGCAACGAAGCGCAACTCCTATGCTGATACATAAGCGCAAAGATGTAGGCAAGGCATTAGGGTGGCATTCGTGTCCTTCCGATGTGTGCGCTGTAAATGCGAACACATGAACTATGGTGGGGTTATTACCAGATACGTCCAAAGGACAGACCGATACACATCCACTGGAGAATGAAGAATTTATATGACGCAGCACGTCTGTCGGAAACTACGGTTGTGGAATGGTGCGCCAAGTTCCGTGCTGGTCACGATTCGACATAAGACGCCGGTCCATTTGGGACACCAGCCTATCCATTATGGACAAGTGGGAGACATTCTCGCCCTCTTCTTATAATCCTGACATCTTCCCATGCGAATATCACGGCTTCGCTTCGTTGAAAAAGGCCTTGAAGTGCCGAATATTCCTACCGGGCGATGATGGGCAGCAGGCAGTCGCGGAATTCTTCGCGCAGGAGGACACGGCGTTTTTTTTTTCCAAATGGTATCTTCAACCCGATGCGTCGGTGGCATGGTTACCGCAAGGCGCAAGCCGATTTCGTCTGAGTGACACACCGATTGGTCTTCGAACGGGAACTTTCTGATCGTCCCTTACGATCGGTTCGACGTGCTAGTAGCACCGACTCCTTCGCAAATGTGGCGTTGACAGGAATTATTAGCACGGAGAATGAGAATAACAGACAGGATCGAATAGTCGATGGTACTAAACTAGGACTGGAAAAGTAGCTTATCGGCGGCACGTGGGAGTAGTGATCAGGGCCACTACGTCAGAAGGCGCGTTGTCTTGTGTACGTGTGTGTGTGTCTGTGTGTGTGTGTGTAGAGGGGAGGGGGGCGAGGGGCCGTTTAGAGGAGACGAGCGGGCAGTGGCAGGTGAGTCACAAGGCCGAGGTATTCCGGGAATCGATGCAGCACGGAGCAGTTCAGAGCAGCAGAACGGGCACGGCACGGTGCGAGAGGACAGGAGGCGGCACTCGGCGCCCAACAGCCAGACTGTGGCCGGCGCTGTGCTGTCGTTGCCGCTGCCGGCGACTTTCTCCGGCTTCCTCTTGTGAAACCGCCGGCCGCCGCATTCCACGCGTCCGCCGCGCAACCGACCCACAGATAAGCTGCCACTAGTATGCACTGCGGTCGCTCGCTTAGCCGCCGCTCGTCTCTCATACGACGTTACTGCGTAATGTCTCCCGCGACGACAGTTAGCGAGCCTATCGCAAAGCGTCCGTAGCCAGGTCGCAAACAATTTTTCATTTAACAACAGATTTTACATCCAGGAAAATGGGATAGCTACGGACACTATGGCGGATATTTTTACATGGTTCAATCACATTAATGCGTCCAACGCGTACGTTCGATATCAACGTGCAACAATTACTCACCCACAGACGGCAGGTTGCAGGCAGTTCTGGCAGTGTTGGGAAATTATGGTGGGGACGCAAGAAACAGGTCAGTCATTGTAATGCGGAAACGGAGTGATTTACCTGTGGTCCAAAAGGGCATACGTTGTCCTCGATGGTGGGTGTTCATCGGAGGTGAGGGTATCATCTGGAGTGCCTCAGGGAAGTGTGGTAGGTCCGCTGTTGTTTTCTATCTACATAAATGATCTTTTGGATAGGGTGGATAGCAATGTGCGGCCGTTTGCTGATGATGCTTTGGTGTACGGGAAGGTGCCGTCGTTGAGTGACTGTAGGAGGATACAAGATGGCTTGGACAGGATTTTTGACTGGTGTAAAGAATGGCAGCTAACTCTAAATATTGATAAATGTAAATTAATGCAGATGAATAGGAAAAAGAATTCTGTAATGTTTGAATACTCCATTAGTAGTGTAGCGCTTGACACAGTCACGTCGATTAAATATTTGGGCGTAACATTGCAGAGCGATATGAAGTGGAACAAGCATGTAATGGCAGTTGTGGGGAAGGCGGATAGTCGGCTTCGGTTCATTGGTAGAATTTTGGGAAGATGTGGTTCATCTGTAAAGGAGACCGCTTATAAAACACTAATACGACCTATTCTTGAGTACTGCTCCAGCGTTTGGGATCCCTATCAGGTCGGATTGAGGGAGGACACAGAAGCAATTCAGAGGCGGGCGGTTAGATTTGTTACTGGTAGGTTTCATCATCATGCGAGTGTTACGGAAATGCTTCAGGAACTCGGGTGGGAGTCTCTAAGAGAAAAGGAGGCGTTCTTTTCGTGAATCGCTGCTGAGGAAATTTAGAGAACCAGCATTCGAGGCTGACTGCAGTACAATTTTACTGCCGCCAACTTACATTTCGCGGAAAGACCACAAAGATAAGATAAGAGAGATTAGGGCTCATACAGAGGCATATAGGCAGTCATTTTTCCCTCGTTCTGTTTGGGAGTGGAACAGGGAGAGAAGATGCTAGTTGTGGTACGAGGTACCCTCCGCCACGCACCGTATGGTGGATTGCGGAGTATGTATGTAGATGTAGATGATGATTGGCTTTCGGACCAAGGGTGCAAGCATTTCCGAAATGGCTATAGTTTTACTGTGAATGGCAAAATGTCGCTAACGAAAACTGGCGCCGAGGCAACTGTGATGTACAGCCCAGGTCATAAATGACAGGGGTGAATGACAGCTGTTGAGATAAGTATGGGCGAATAAACATGTGATTATTGAGTAGCTGACAGCCCAGACGAACCATGAGGATACCAAATTGTCCCCTCAACGACCGTTCAACGAAGTTTCTTCGTATGATCCGCAGCAGCAGATACCTGATTATGTACCCTTGCTGACTGCTGTCCATCGGCGACGAAGGCTGGAATCTGTACGCCAATACCGCAACTGGACGTCCACCTAGTGGTGACAGTTGGCCTTTTCAGATCAATCACATTTTATGCCGCATCGGACAGATGGTCATGTGCGTGCACGGCTCTGCAACAATCGTCGGAAATGTCCTGGACGTACGAAACAGCGCTGTGGTCGGGGGAATGTTTTCGTGGCATTCCCTAGGGTGATCTTGTCATTCTGGAAGGCACAAAGGACCAAGACAAGTAAGCGTCTGTCCTTGGGGACCACGTCCATCCCTCCATGCAGTCTGTCTTTTCTCGCCACGAGGGCACCTACCAGCAGGACAACGCAGCATGTCACACAGCTCGCAGTGTACGTGCGTGGTTCGAAGAGCACCAGGAGGAGTTTGGCGTGCTCCCATGGCCACCAAACACACAGGATTTGAACCCAATCGAGAATCTGTGGAACCACTTGGAGCGGGCTGTTCGCGCCATGGATCCTCAACCGAGAAACCTAGCGCAGCTGGCTACGGAACTGGAGTCGGCAAGGCTCCATATCCCTGTCGGTACCTTCACAGAACCTCACTGCCTCTCTTCCTGCACGTCTCGCGCTGCGAAGGTGGTTCTTCAGACTTTTGACAGGTTATCACGTTTAATGTGACTGGACAGAGTAGTATAAAGAATGAAGTTGGCAACATGATAAGCAAATTTGAACAGGCGGGCTTTCTCGTGTGTGTGAGTGAAATGTTATGGGACTTAACTGCTAAGGTCATCAGTCCCTAAGCTTACACACAACTTAACCTAAATTATCCTGAGGACAAACACACACACCCATGCCCGAGGAGGACTCGAACCTCCGCTGGGACCAGCCGCACAGCGGGGTTTTGTAAAATACAGTGTACATAATGTGAAGCGAAATATATAGGACGTAAAGGCAGGAAATTTTCGGCAACACATAGGAAGCATGCACACGCTTTTAACCTGCGCAATTATGGCAGGACGGTAGTTCCCAAACACATATATGAGACAAGTAACCCCCTGAAAGAAGCAACAGAGGATATAGTGGTGATGCGTGTGGATAAAAAAGGTGTGGACGATCTGGCAGAGATAAGCATTAGTATGGTGTCTCGCTGTACCCTTGTAACCTCTTTGTAATGTTATGGAACGGCTGACGGGTCAGTGCAGTCTATCAGAGCCGTACGTATGTTTACGAAGTGGCGCAGCATGGGCAGGCAGCTGGTGTCACCGGTGTTCACCGCAACGCTTTGGTGGATGTGCAGTAACATGGATAAGCGGAACAGGGAATCAGGTAATTAATATGTTGTGTGACAAGGGCCTCCCGTCGGGTAGACTGCTCGCCTGGTGCAAGTCTTCCATTTGACGCCACTTCGGCGACTTGCGCATCGATGGGGATGAAATGGTGATGATTAGAACAACACAACACCCAGTCCCTGAGCGGAGAAAATCTCCGATCCAGCCGGGAATCGAACCCGCGCCCGTAGGATTGACAGTCTGTCGCGCTGACCACTCGGCTACCATTTAAAGTAAGACGAGGACTTCCAAGTCCGAATAAGTTTAATTTGCTTTTATATTTTAACCTTGTATGCTTTTGAACTGCATTTTATTTAGGATTCACTTAGACAGCCAGATGATGGGAGATTGAACCTCGAAACGCGTTGCTTGTAGTTCTCCGCTAAAATATTATAACCTCACAAATGTACAGCGTAGCATAGGAATTTTCTTTCACCGTATAAAGGGCATGGGAATAGTGCAGCCACTGGTGATTTATGCCCGGTAACACGGCAAGCTAAGCTGCACCTTTACGAAATTCGAATGCCGCCACTAAATAGTCCCGCCTATAGACGACTTTTGACACAATCCGTTGGCAACGAGTCGAGTCTAGCGTTGTTGTGATTAGTGCTTTAGATACAGTTCGAAGGGAATGGAGTTTAGATTAATGGTTCGTCTTCATAGACGTTGTTTCAGCGTAGCATATGATATCAACATCCCTGGGAGGGGGGGGGGGGGGGAGGGACGTGCGAGAGGGGGGAGGCAGGGGGAGGGAGGGAGGGAGAGAGAGAGAGGCTGTGACGTAAGGCAATCAGCGCATACCTCCCACAAAATCAATAATCGAACTTGTCCATTTTCTTCTTAGTTGAGCTCGTTCCTCACCCTTTCTAGCCTGGATATCCTTGCAGATCGTCCCCAAACGGCTATCTCAGTTGCCATCGAACTTTTCATTAACTGGGTTCCAACTGTCTGTACTTCTAATCCGTATGTCATAATACTTGCACTGAAAATCCGATGATGCTTTGCGGAAATGTCTTGTACAGTGTCTCTGGTAGGACCATCGATCGCATCACAACGCACTTTTCAGTTCTGAACCGACATTGATCACATACAAATGCCTGGAACAATAGCGTCACCTGCCAAGTGTGAAGTGTGGGCTGTCATTCGAATTCTTCATTCTGAGTGGTTTCCGCCTGATTTCATGTAGCACACATAACGTAACAGTCGAGTGTGACAGCGAAGCGGGGCAAGAGTGCAGGATGTAGTCACCTTCCTGATGCAGGCTGTAAGGCAAGGAAGCGGGTGTCAACCGATAATAATGTTCAGAGTGGGTCAGGCTATTCGAGAAAATCATCTATGAAGAATAATACAGAACAAGCGAAGAGGAATGTTGTCATCAGGATTGTCCTCCAAGGCAATGCTCGGCCGTACACTGTAGCTACAACAAACACGCTCCTGTATTGTTTACGATGGGAAGTGGTTGTTCACCCACTTTACAGGTCGGAATTCACTTCCTCTTATTCTCATCTGCTCACATGAACCACTGCCCATGAGGATAGCATGTTAGCACAGACGACGAGCTGCAAACCAGCGTAGATAATTGGAGGAAAGCAGTGTTTTGGAAAGCTGGTACAACACTACGAGAAATCGAATGACACTATATGCTCCTCCAGGTCTTTTCAAGTATCAGATATCTATTATGTATATAAGCAGACTGAAGCGACGAATGAAAATTTGCACCAAGGTCGGGATTCGAACCCGAGTCTACTGCTCACTAGGCAGATGCGCTAACCACTGTGCCATCCTGACACAACGGCTTTGTACAGCTGCTCGAACTACCCTAGGATGCACTCTCTCCACAGACCAAATTCCCATTCACGCCTCAGCCCAGTTGGTATTCTCCCTACACTCGAACAGCATTGCAGAGATTTTGCAACTGCATTGGAATAGTACCTCAGCAGCGTACTGGTTAGCGTATCTGCCCGAACAGGAAACCTGGATTCGAATCCCGACCGTGGCACAAATTTTCATTTATCGCTTCAGTCTCCATGTATATTGCTACGAGGAATGTCTAAGTCGGATGGAGACTATGTAGTTGCAAAGTGTATCTGAATGTTGTAAATGAAACATTTTCACTGTGGTTTTTATTCGCGATCGGTCTGGCCTTGAAAAACGAATAGCCCTCGTAATTGCACTGAAGATTGTTTTTTGTGCCCTTTCCAATCTGTCGCTCTCATAAAATACCATTTAATGTTCCAATAGTGAACTTTCCTGCATTTACTCTTGAATTAATTTCCTTGCCTTGTTTGCCATCTTGTGGGATTTATACTTCAAGATATGTGTGGTAACAACCATTCGTCCCGTGCTACATACGTGAATTTAATGGGAAGAATTTACCAAAGGTTTTGTATATGGCTGTAGCAGCAGATCTACAGAAAGCAAGCACATAATAATTGGCATATAAGCGGTCCGCGGGCGACTGGTGCCTTTCACGAGGCGGGGAAAATAATGGCGCGCTTTCATCCAGAAGGTCGCCGTGGGTCTGCAGCGTGCAGCAAATGTGGCCCACCCATACCCATACACAGGCAGTAGTTAACAGTGCCTGCTGTAGAAATTCCTAGCATTCGCGTCCGTCCACACGACGACGGCAACTTTACTATCTGACAGCGCTTGCTGTACCCTGTGAGGCTTCGAAAGCGCTACTCGCTCGCTACCTTCTAGGCAATCAGTTCTACAAAGTAGAACAAATCTTTAGAAGCATCAGCAGAAGGTTTAGAGCAAACATTTAGCACAATTTTCAACAACTAGAGCAAACATTTAGCACAAACTACGGCTCACTGCTTATTTACAACAGATTAGTCAGATAACCGTAAGACGAAATCAGTTTACAATTTTTATTTGCACGTCACAACTGGTGACAGAAGGAAGGAATATTTCAACTAGTACCACAGTTAAGTGGTTAAGAGAATTGACTCACTTTCACAGGAAGGGCGATTTAAAGTCCTGCCCGGTCAACTAATTTTAGGTTTTCCATGGTTTCCTGCAAGAAGAAAGTCAGTACCAAGACTAAGTTATGTGTGCACCGTTCAATCTTTCGACCAACTTTGTTGTATGGGAGCGATAGCTAGGTGGATTCAGGTTACCTTATCAATAAGGTTGAGGTTACGGATATGAAAGTAGCTAGGATGATTGCAGGTACTAGTAGATGAGAACAATGGCAGGAGGGTGTCCACAATGAGGAAATAAAAAAAAAAACTGAGAATGAACTCTATAGATGTAGGAATCAGGGCGAACAGGCTTAAATGGTGGGGTCATGTTACACGCATGGGAGGAGCAAGGTCACCCAAGAGACTCATGGGTTCAGCAGTAGAGGGTATGAGGAGTCGGGGTAGACCAAGGAGAAGGTACCTGGATTCGGTTAAGAATGATTTTGAAGTAATAGGCTTAACATCAGAAGGGGCACCAATGTTAGCACAGAATAGGGGACAATGGAGGAATTTTATAATGGGGAATATGCTCCAGACTGAACGCTGAAAGGCGTAATCAGTCTTAAATGATGATGATGATGGTTTCCTTAAATCGGTAAGGCCAATGCCGAAAAGGGCACTTGTTACAAAGCTTAGCAGATTGCCTTCCCCATCCTTCTACAAATTCGCTTGCGGTACAGGTCACATAAAGTCGTGGACCACAATAGACCGAATACGCCTGAAGTATTTCTGCACATAGACTGGATCAGTTGTGTAGACTGTATTACGGGCCGGATCCACTGGCATTCTTCTAGAACGTTTTCGCCCCAGCAAGCACTAGTTACCTGTAACGTACTGCTACATTCTATAGTGTGTGGTTCCTAAAACTAAGATCAGGGGCGATTCCTTCATCACTCGCATTCAGTCAGAGTTTGCTCTCTTTGGATAACAACTTACACGGAAGCTTAAATTCGAACTTTCCTTCTTTCCTTTTAGTCTAATGAACCCGCTACTGGGACAAGGAGCGTGCTACCTCCTTTTCGTTAAACTACTGTTTATTAATCTCCAACATGGTCCAGGAAAACGAGGTCAGTGAATTACTTTTACTGAAACTATCAAAGTTGCGATAAGAAATGTTGTTTACTAGCAGTGACTAATTTCGGACAAGATGTCCATTATCAAACCATCGTCTTCATCGTAAGTACCGAAACAGAACAGAACCAATACATCTGCAAGTAACCGCAATTGGAAATCGTGAGTAACATGTACGAAATCATCTACAACATATTACCAACGCTTCTTGCCACATAGCACCAGAACAATTGACACATAAAGTTATAGCAGCTTATTTTGCACGTTTTCTGAAGAATTTGGAGTAATGGCTCTTCATCGAACTAGAAATATCCTTCTATGGTATTAAACATCTCAATTTTACGACGTCTGCCGCGTCAGCGTCTTAGTAGAAACATAATTATTACTTTGCAACGAAACGATACACATCATAAAAAATAATTACATCCTAAGAAAAGTGACATATTTAAACAACTCATTGACAAATAGTCGGACTAAGCACGTTACCAAACGAGTGAATGGCTTTAATACTATGAAATGAATGAAATCTTGGCCTATTTATAACTAAGAAAAAGTACACGTCTGTAATCTACAGTCTGCCCGGTTATTGTAACGACTTTGTTCTGCCATATAAAATATACACTGTTTGCGGGAGCGTTACCTTAATAAATCGAGAGAATTCTGGTCTGATGAAGGTTCAACAACAAATAGCTACTGTAGAACCAGATTTTGTATCGGTGATTCTATTCACATCGAACACACAGCTATATGTTTCTCACACATAGACAGCGTCCTTTTATTGCTGCTAGTATGTGGGTAGCGTGTGCGCGCGCGTGTGTGTGTATGTGTGTGTGTGTGTGTGTGTGTGTGTGTCTACATGCCTGCACGCTCCCGCAGAGCTGAAAAGGGTAATTGCGACCAGCATTCCGAGTAGCTTACTACTCGCGAAACACAATGCAGCTGGAACGCTGACAGCGTGCAATTTTCCGACGATTGCCTAGTCTTACCGCAAGCAACTGCAGTTCCAAGAATCTTAAAGAATAAGGACATTCCAATACACCGTTTTCGTTTTACTCGTGCGCTGGTTCTAACGAATGCTACGAGCAAGATGCCACCCTCTCCGGTCCCCGCGAATCGAAGAAAGGAAATATCATAGGAACTTAGTAACACGCACGGAACTGGAAGACACGAATCTGAAGCGAGACTAGAGCAAGGGGAAGAGGTTCGATTTGAACAGCTCGTATTAATGGAAGAAAGTGATCGGCATTACTGCATGCACGTCTACCGCTGACAATTTCTGTAAAAATATGGGCGCTATCGGGTGTGAGGAAAAAGGATCCAAAATAAATTATAGTGTAGATATTTTTGTTTGCAGCGCTCTGCCACACTCATTACGCTTCACGACGGCGTCCAATGTTCTGGAAGGAGGAGACAAGAGAGAGAAGTCGAGTCCATTCGACGTCATCTTACGCACGAAGTGGTCCGGCCGTGTGACGCGCGAGATTCTAGACAGACTTTTAACTCGAAGGCCGCGTCCCCCGACCGCATTCCAAAACGCGGGACCGCAGGCGGGCGGCGTTGCTCCTTTGGACCCCTCTCCGTGGCACGCAGCCAGTGGTCCGCATGGGGAAATCCGCAACGCAAACGGCTCGGAGCTGGACCCACATCATCCTACTCGAGGCGAAACAACCTGGGGCTCGCTACTGGTGCAATATCTGTACAGTCAACTGATGATTAGTACACCTGTAAAATATTCCTACATAAAGTAAGTACTTGTGAGTGCACAAACCACACAGTTTGTGATTCGTGTTCCAAGCACATAAATCACCTACTGCGCCGGAGCTTTGCTTCAACAATTTCTTAACGATATTTTTCATTAAACAAAACAGGGGGGGGGGGTTAAATTAAACTTCCGCTATTTGAGATGTCCCCCATGAAAAACTAGCGATCGTAGGACAATGAAAGGTTGTTGTTGTTGTTGTTGTCTTCAGTCCTGAGACTGGTTTGATGCAGCTCTCCATGCTACTCTATCCTGTGCAAGCTGCTTCATCTCCCAGTACCTACTGCAACCTACATCCTTCTGAATCTGCTTAGTGTACTCATCTCTCGGTCTCCCTCTACGATTTTTACCCTCCACGCTGCCCTCCAATGCTAAATTTGTGATCCCTTGATGCCTCAAAACATGTCCTACCAACCGATCCCTTCTTCTAGTCAAGTTGTGCCACAAACTTCTCTTCTCCCCAATCCTATTCAATACCTCCTCATTAGTTACGTGATCTATCCACCTTATCTTCAGTATTCTTCTGTAGCACCACATTTCGAAAGCTTCTATTCTCTTCTTGTCCAAACTAGTTATCGTCCATGTTTCACTTCCATACATGGCTACACTCCAAACAAATACTTTCAGAAACGACTTCCTGATACATAAATCTATATTCGATGTTAACAAATTTCTCTTCTTCAGAAACGCTTTCCTTGCCATTGCCAGTCTACATTTTATATCCTCTCTACTTCGACCATCATCAGTTATTTTACTTCCTAAATAGCAAAACTCCTTTACTACTTTAAGTGTCTCATTTCCTAATCTAATTCCCTCAGCATCACCCGATTTAATTTGACTACATTCCATTATCCTCGTTTTGCTTTTGTTGATGTTCATCTTATATCCTCCTTTCAAGACACTGTCCATTCCGTTCAACTGCTCTTCCAAGTCCTTTGCCGTCTCTGACAGAATTACAATGTCATCGGCGAACCTCAAAGTTTTTACTTCGTCTCCCTGAATTTTAATACCTACTCCAAATTTTTCTTTTGTTTCCTTTACTGCTTGCTCAATATACAGATTGAATAACATCGGGGAGAGGCTACAACCCTGTCTAAGGTTATGAAAACATTTTTAAGGAGAAGCGGAAGGGAAATAACGCATTAACTATTGAAAGAAACACATTTTAATTTCCGGATGAGAGGGCAACATTCGTTAATTGCGTACAATGTTTACGTTCCAGTTTATACGAGTTGCTCAATGTGACGACCATCTTCATCCACGACAGCCTAGAACAGCACTAGAGATTGTTCACAGAAATACTCAGCTATCAGGACACAGCTCATGCACTCCAGCATTCTGAGCCGTGGCAACAGTAACTTAAACAATTTCTTTTTTTTTTCCGTAATGGATCAACGAAGTTTAAACAATTTGTGGTGTAATTGGCCGTCGGTCTCTACCTGGATCAATTCCCAAATCGCCAGTTAATTCGAACTTCCGAATCATGTTCTTGAACCCTAATCATGACGCTAACACTACAAACAAAGCAAATCCTGTACTCTGAACATCATTCCTATAAAGCTGGGTACCCATACGTCAAGTAGTACTGCGTCTATACTGGCGCAAGCACCGAAAGTTTAATTATAACACTCCTGTAAATGAAAGTTCAGTTGCTGGAGCGACAGAAATTCGTTCATAAGGAAGTACATCAGTTGTAGGTATGTGCACATTTAGTATGCACACAAAACTCAGAAGTAAAGTTAATTTTGACAATGCAGTTTTTACAGTATTTGCTGAATTTTCTCGTCAAGTGAACATTCTGACTCTCCGCGTGCGTTTTCATGTAGTCAGTGTTCGCTGGAATCCACTGAAGGCACTCAGGACTATGGGACGTGGCGTTACGTGAAATATTTATGAAAAAAAAAGTCCAGTGATGGTAGACGATAAGTAAGCAAGGAAAACCTGATCAGAGGAAGAATATTAAGTAGTTGTACGTAGGAAAATAAGGTACTAAGGAGATATTAAGCAGACTGTGTACGGTTCTAAAGTATCTCAAGTGGTTAAGGTTAACAATCGCGTTTGAATCATACGAAACAGTAACTGACCCATACGTTTCATCTAAATTTTCGTGATTTTTATGCGGAATATTCCAGAATGACACAATCTAGAGTGAAAATAATACTGTGGCCATAGTGAAACGTGTGAGTGCGAGTTGAAGCAGCCACAGTGACTATATTTACATACTCTGTTCGTCTGTGTTATTGAATATAAACCACATACATTCTACTATCTATCTGAATCAAAAATGAATAACGTACAGCTACAATTTAATCTAACAGATGACATGGGATTGGTACTGATCAGATGAACACAGCTCATATTCTTTTCTTGTTTACCTGTATATTGCGCGATCTTCTCCTCCCCCTCCTCCCCCCCTTCCAATGAATTCTTTCCGATTGCCATCAATTAAATTTGCGATCACTAGACGAGTGGATGGGTAACCTTACACTGGACAGGATACTTCGGAAAGACTTGGCAGATATTAACTTAAGCGAATATGGCCGTTTGTCGTCAATAACGATAGGCATGAAAGGGAAGCGATAGTTGAGAACCAAGTTAGACGAGGTTGTAGTCTATTCCCAGTGTTGTTCAACGTGTCCATTCAGCAAGCAGCACAGGATACCGAAAAAATATATGGAAATAGAGGATCAAAATTCAAGAGGGGCGATCAGAAAGTTCCTGTTCGAACGCCGTGAAGTCCAGAATCTATGTAACAATCGGGCGAACTAGCCGTGAGCACTGAGGCAAATCTTCCCACCGAAGCACCAGGTTGAAGATACCCGCTTGGTAAAACGCCGTGTCCCGCTTTGTGAAGAACTCCGTTACTGCCTGCTGCACATCTTCGTCCGACAGTATTCGTCGACCCTTCAAGGGATTTTATGAGGGATTGATGGCGTGTTAAGCGCATGGGGAGAGATCAGGACTGTAGGACAGATGCTCGAGTATCTCCCATTTGTCCGTAATGAATGAGGTTGGTCTCCCAGGTCGATCGGCGTCTTGTGTCGAATCACGAACAGCACGGAACTTGTTGTACCATTCCAAAACGGTGTTTTCGTCAGACATGATGCCCCAGACACATTCTTGATCCTCCAATGGATGTCGCCGGTGATCGGCCTTCGGCAGTCAAGAAAAGAATAAGAACACATTGGTCCTGTTTGCACGCATTTTGCTAATAAGGTAGTCACAGTTCACGTTTCTGCATTTACCGCACGCACGTCGGAAAGACACGAATGCTCCTCTAATCCCTTGGTTAGGTATCTGTGGTTACATACCCATATCGGAGTCGCGCTACGTTGCTTATACGCTGTAGCAACGCTCTCAAACGGAAACTTCTTGATCACTCCTTATAAATCTATCACAGACGCCAAAGGATGTGGAAGAGCAGTTGTACGGAATGGGTAGTGTCTCGAAAAGATGAGCATGAACAAAAATATAACAAAGCTAATGGAATGTCGCTGAAGTAAATCGGGCGATACTGAGGGAGTTAGAATAGGAAACGAAATACTATACGTAGTAGATGAGTATTGCTATTTGAGCAGCAAAATAAGTCACGATAGCCGAAGTAGAGAGGATATAAAATGCAGACTACCAATAGCGAGAAACGCATTCACAGAAAAACAGAAATTTGTGAAAGATAAAAATAAGTTTAAATGTCAGGAAGTCTTTTCTACCGGTATTTATGTAGAGTTAGGTAGTGTACGGATTCATAAAAGCGGACGGCAAACAGTTTACGCAAGAAGACAATAGAAGCTTTTGAAATATGATGCCAGAGAAGAATGCTGAAGATTAGACGGGTAGATTGAATAACTAATGAGGAGGTACTGAATTGAATTGAGGGAAAAAGAAAGTTGTGGCAGAGATTGCCTAAACGAAGGGATCGGCTGATAGGGCACAACCTTAGGCATAAAGGAATCGTCATCTGGTAAATGGAAGGAAGTGTGCTGGGCGAGGGGGGGGGGGGGGGAGGGAGGGAGGGGTACTGTAGAGGCAGACCAAGTCTTGACTAGAGTAAGTTTAGATTTAAAAACTGCTACCTGTCGGAGATTTTGTGTTATTGGGCAAATGTTCAAAAATGTTTGTTGCTGCATACTGAACTCCTTTCTGAGAAACTGACAGCTTTAACAGTGGGTAATAAAGGTCATTTTTCCCTCTGGTTTTGTATTATGTACATTACTGTTCTCCTCAAGTTGTGATGGATTGCTAACAACGAATTTCGTTACCGAATATGTATATTGTGACGGAGCAGTTAAAATGCCTAGCTTGTTGAGGAGGTACCTGCATGACTTTCGCGGGTGAACACAACAAATTATTCTTACTGCTCGCTTTTGGGTAATCAGTACTTCCTTTCTAAGTAGTGAATTACCCCAGAAAATTACCCAGGAAGTTAATTGGTTTGTTTCCGAGAGAAACAATTATACGAAGAGCAGAAGTATCGGATCTTAGTTGTGTGAGAACCTCAGTAATACGCTTCTTCGAGTTCAAGTTTTCATCAATATATGCACCCAAAGATTTGGAGCATTCTACACTACGTACTGACTCCTGCTGGTGTGCTACATCAGTTGTTGGTATGACTCTTATTAGTTGTAGCCAGGACTCGATGTATTGTGTTTTTCAAAAATTAGGGAGAGTCCATTTTCAAAGAACCACTCAATAATTCCAGAAAGAGATTTTCACTCTGTAGCGGAGTGTGCGCTGATATGAAACTTTGTGGCAGATTAAAACTGTGTGGCGGACCGAGACTCGAACTCGGGACCTTTGCCTTTCGCGGGCAAGTGTTCGACCAACTGAGCTACACAAGCACGACTCACGCCCCCGTTCCCACAGCTTTACTTCTGCCAGTATCTCGTCTCCTACCTTCCAAACTTTACAGAAGCTCTTCTGCGAACCTTGTGTTAGTTCTGCAAGGTGAGGACGGGGCGTGAGTCGTGATTGGGTAGCTCAGTTGGTAGAGCACTTGCCCGCGAAAGGCAAAGGTCCCGAGTTCGAGTATCGGTCCGGCACACAGTTTCAATCTGCCAGGAAGTTTCACTGAATAATTATTTGGAAAATATCATTTAGCAACTCTTCTGTTGTTTTTTCTCTAATGGGATTTGTTATAACACTATTATCGTCTGCAAAATGTACCAATTTTGCGTTTTGAACTGTGAAAGTTCATTCATATAATAGGAGTGGACCTAAAATTGAACACTGTGGGCATCCCTTTGTGATTTTATTTTTCCAGTCAATAAAATTAAGCTGGTTCCAATGGACGTAGGCTGCACTATTCGTGCGGAGATGAAGAGGCCTGCACAGGATAGACTAGCGCGCAGAGCTGGTGAACGCAACAACAACAAAACGGTGGTACGATTGGTTGCCTCCTGCTTGAAGATTCGACAGCTCGGAAATAATGAGGTTCTGAGAAGTGGGGAAGGGTACACTGGTAAAGCGGACAGTACTAGAAAACGCTGTGTAGTAGGAAAAAGAACAAAATAGTATTTGCCGCCAACTTGTGTCACGCCTTGGGTAGCCGTTCGAGACGGGTCCCCGGACGGCGTGAAGAGAACTCGGGCGGCCAGGCTGCGCGGCGTGGCGGGAGGTGGAGCGGCGGCGCAGCTGCTGTTGCGCGCGTGTTTCCCTGCAGATGGCGCGCGTCTCCTTGAACTCGGCGCTGTGCGGCGCGGCGCGCCTCGCTTCGGCAGCCGCGACCTCCCAGTTCCATGTACAAGAGACGCAAGGTCGAGCGTAGGAGGCGACACCGAGACGGGCGACAGCCGGGCCGGGCCGGGCCGCGTCGCACCGCCTCGCCTCACCTCACCGACTCCCCGACCAACACTGCACCCACCTCACCGTCCACCCCTTTGCTCAATGTTCAGCATTCGCTGCAAGCGTTCGTAACATGAGATCAAAATGTCGTAGACAATGTACAGTTTCCATTTCGGCAGTTTTAGAGGTGCCGGTAATTTACACGGAAACCCCATCTACTAACTAGCCAACAGTAATCACACAATAAACTAAATCTACGAACTGGCTGAACTTGGAGATTGGACCCCTCTTCACGGCATTCGCTTCAGAACTACTACAAATTCGTCTGGCAGCAGAGCGCGCCGCTCGAACTGTCAACACAACTGGCACTGCTAAGAGTATACAATGCTGGTGACTACTTTGAAAGTCAGCAAAACTGTGAAACACGTATCTGTTTTGTACGAGCTGTAAATAAATAGTTGCCACTATTAAAGTTCCAATCCTCGTATATATAAGAGCTTCCATTAATTTCACTCTCCAAAACGTTTTAAAATCCTTGTAAATATCTCATCTTTATGTTAGTATTTTTTCATCTAATTTGGTTTTACTTGCCAAACTGGCTGAAGAGCAGATTGGCTATATCCCTTCCCCGCCCATATGGGCAGAGGGGGATGAAATAACAATAAAGAAAAAAAAGTTCCCGGTGCACTTAGTACGTAACATCCAATTTTTTACTGAAGCCTTTCATTATAAAAATATTACGTTCAGTATTCCAATCTCAAGCTCGTTGCATCACAGTCGTTAATGTCAAAGTGGAGTACATGAAAGGAAACTTCCCGAAGATAACGCCATAAATATCTAATCCTTTCAATTCCAGAAGATATGTGTCACTTGCTGAGAGACAACATCTGTGGGCAGCTAGAAGTGATAATCTTCAAACTTTAATGAAACAGCTGTCTGCCTCTTTGAGGTACTCCGGATTGGCCCATCTGGAAATCACTGAACAGGCTGAGATCAACTGTTGGTAAAGTCTGGGACCAACTTGTCAAATGGGGGCTTCCCAAAGGACCGACACAATATGAATGCAGAGGAAAAAGGCGCAAGGCAAAAGGGCGTCATCGCATTCTCCTTGTTGAAACTGCTGACAGCTTCGCCTAGAGGAGCATTACGGAAAGGCAGTTACGTTCAACATCCCTTACAAGGATCTCAAATCGACGATTAAGAAAGTTGCTTATCGCGACTGGAACTGTGAATGCACGTACCCCAGCACTATTAGGGCTGCCATATAGCCGAACGTCTCTTCTCCACCGTGGTTCGCCTCGGAGAAGTTCAGTAGACGTCATGTGACGTCCATCATTAGCATAAGGCAGGGACACGGGTGTTTCCACGTCCACCTACATCAGTTAAAATTTTTTACTTCTGGACACTGCGATAAAAAGACCAAACAGCAATGGGGGATCTGAACCACGTCGTATTGGCATGTACCAAATACACGGCAGCGGAAGCAGTCCTGTACAGGAAATTTCCCGCGACCGTTTACTCCCTACCCACTAGCATAACTGCTTTTCTTTACCGGTTAATACTATGTGATCAAAAGTATCCGCACACCTGGTTGAAAATGACTTTAAAGTTCGTGGCGACCTCCAACGGTAATGCTGGAATTCAATATGGTGTTTGCCCACCCTTAGCCTTAGTGACAGCTTCCACTCTTGCACGCATACGTTCAATCAGGTTCTGGAAGGTTTCTTGGGGATTGGCAGCCCATTCTCCACGGATTGCTGCACTGTGGAGAGGTACCGATGTCAGTCAGTGAGGCCTGACACGAAGTCGACGTTTCAAAACATCCGAAATGGGTTCTATAGGATTCTGGTCAGCGCTCTGTGCAGGCCAGTCGATTACAGGGATGTTATTGTCGTGTAACCACCCCACCACAGGCTGTGTATTATGAACAGGTCCTTGAAAGATGCAACCGCCATCCCCGAATTCCTCTTCAACAGTGGGAAGCAAGAAGGTGCTTGAACCATCAGTGTAGGCCTGTGCTGTGATATGGTGTTGCAACGTATACAAATAAGGAAAGTCTGAACAGCACAGTTGAATTACTCATTCTCGACAAAGTAAAACTACCTTTAAACCGCTACATAACACAGTCATCTTCTCAAAATAATTTTCTGCATCAGGAAACTGACTTTGAAATGATCTTCTTTAAAATCACAGAGAAATTAAGTGACTTTCTAATTTAAAAATACAGCTAATGACCCTTCTCCTACTGCAATAGGTATCTTTTCCATGTATTTGTCTGCTCATTCTTGTCAACACCTTCTCCCCCACCACTTTTGCCTCCACCTTATGACAGAGTCCTGTAATGAAAGTCTGTCCTTTCTTAGGGCTGTTGTCATTGTCATTTCAATTTTCTCTTTCTTCGCCTTCCCACAGATTCAAATGTGATAAAGTAATCAATATTACTGATATTCTTGACACCTTTATTATTATTATTATTATTGCCCATTAGTATTATTATCCAATGTTATTATTTGTGTTGGTAACTGTAATTGTTCTCCTAATAATTTCTCAGATGTAGATAATACAACTAGAAGTGTGTGTGATAACTGAGAACTTTGGATCTGTATTTCTTGGTTTGATTTAAGAGAGGGCATTAAGAAGACTCTGATCTGGTCATACTCCATAAACAATAAATGAATAAGTAACGTGATGCAGAAATGGTTGTATCTAGAAAGAGAGGGATTCAAGTAACCGTTCTGATTGCAGCATTAGTGGTTTCCTCAAATCGGTCTCCTCCACATACTCTTAGAAGTTGTAAAAGTTGTATGTGTCCTCGAGCATATAGATGTCTATCTCGTGTCTGTAAACAAAATTTTGTATTTAAGGCCCGTAGAGGCATCATGGGTTTCATAAACAACACGATTCCTTGTAGCGGATGCTCGACTCATTTATATGAAAATGATTCAAATGGCTCTGAGCACTATGGGACTCAACTGCTGTGGTCATTAGTCCCCCAGAACTTAGAACTACTTAAACCTAACTAACCTAAGGACATCACACACATCCATGCCCGAGGCAGGATTCGAACCTGCGACCGTAGCAGTCGCACGGTTCCGGACTGCACGCCTAGAACCGCGAGACCACCGCCTTTATATGAACATACCTCACAAACATCAGTCTCAGGTCTAATCCCTTCACTAACACTGGATAATAGCGACATTACCTGAATTCTAATTCCATGACACTGCGTGCATTCTTTAGGTGACAATGGTTAACATATATACCACCAGTAAACAACTATAATTACCATTAATAACTGTTTTTCTGCTGCTTCGTTGGTAGGAATATTTACCACATCATATTTTAGAGCAGATTTAAAATTCATAATCAGGTTTATTGTATTCCCAAAGGGTACATTTTGACACGTATTTGTTAGGTTTGAAAAAAAAAAACTGTTGTCATTTAAAGGGTTTCTTAATGATCGGCACACGGCTGTTACATATGGCACGTACTATCATATGACTGCTTCATATGGCACTCGTCTCTTCGATATTACCGTAATGCATGCGTATATGACCTTCATAAGTTGACCCGAAATTCGGAGACAAACCAGTTGGCAGGGCCGACATCAGTAAAATTCCAAGAGTAGCGCCAGACGACCTCGACTTCCGGTACCTTGACCTGACGAAGGATGTTTTCCCGGTGCCACTACAACAAACACCGAATACAGCATCGAAGGCGACTTTGAACAATCATTTCATACAACTCGGTACTATGGTACCACCTATGATTAAGAACATAATCGGTGATCGAGAGCAGAATAAAGGCTGATGAAAAGTGATTCTCGGTAATTGGGAGTATTACGGAGACGCCAATGCACAATGAGTTAAAACTTCAGCAACATATAAAATGAAAGTACGTCTTGAGTGCCGTAACAAAAAACCACTGTCAGTTATTCCTTCCAATAAGTGGAGAAGAAAACCAAGGATGCACAGTGCAGTTTGAGAATAATGGTACTTCCGACATGAAACTCGACGAAAATGGGGACATGAAGAAAAATATAAACAAAAGGAAGACAAAGACAGTAAACATGCTTGTAATGATTCATCTGAAATACTCTAAAGGTAAATGTATAAAGCTATCGTCACAGGACAGCAGTTATAGATTTCCTGCGTTGGCTATAAGAATCGCTTGGGCAGAGAAGCATTGTACTACACAGGATTTTAAAAAACTGTATCAAACAAAAGGTTAATAATTCTATTATACTGTGCTACGATCGCTTCATGCACAGGAGTTAACTTCTGCGATATCATCAGCAGTTTTCTTTCCTTTTGAAGTTTAATAAATGCTGTTGAAAACTAATGTTTTGTTTGTATTTACATTCTATCTAAACATCATTATCTGATGCAGGGCGTTTTCAACTAAGCGGCAAGAAAATAGTTTAGATAACATGCAAATATAAAAACAGGTTTTGCGATGGTCTTGCGCGAGTGTTAAACTTTTTGCCATGGTAAATTTAAGAAAACGGCGATCATTTCATAACACTTGCAAAACACTTATGGGAAACCATTAACAAACCACCATTTTTCATAAAGTGGTAATTAAATGTGACCTACTGTTATTACTTGGAAATACTGTGAAAGTGTGCTACTTGTGGTACCCAGTAAGATGACTGTGAGGTCAAGTCAAATTTTGTGCTGCCTCCTTCCTCCTAATGTTGTTTTCCGATGACATAGAGTTTCTGCTGAGTTTGAAAGGTACTGATAGGATATATAAGACGAAGAGTTGAGTCGGTCGGTGAGGTGCGCGCTGATGCCTCAGAAAGAAACTGCAGGTGAAAGGCAGATGTCCAGTTTCGAGAGGAGATGAGGGTCTACGTCCCGTCGACGACGAGGCCATTAGGGACGGAACACACGATCAAACAGGTGAAGGAAATCGGCTATGACCTTTTCAAACGAACCATGCCGGCAAAGTAAAGCGACCAAGTCTGGGTAGTCAGTCGGAGATCTGAACCGTTGCCCTCCGTCAGGCGCCTCCTTTCACACATAATTGCAAACTTCCAGATTTGTGACCACGACCTCTCTTATTAAAGTGGATTTTGCGTTTGATATTAAATAGTTTACTTGAATATCTTGCACCGTACAAGCAATAAATGCAGGGGCCGGTAAGAATCCCTCCACGGTAGCGTATTCAGAAAACTCATAGAATAAATTCTGTATACGTGATGACAGTACAACAAAACACACAATTCAACAGTGTCTTACACTTTTAAGAAAAAGCGTGTCTAACGCTGCAGTGTACGCCATCATTTACTTCCTTCAAAAGAACACATTATTGGGAAGATAAATCGGGATAGCTACATTTTTGTTCGTTTGACAGGGGTAAGATTCCTATAACGAAATTTCACATGGAATTGTTAGATGGAGTGGCCGAGTATTCTAGAAGAAAAGTTTGCAGTTTACACATGAAAACATATGATCTGTCGTTTGTCGTCTTTGTTGGACACTAAATAAATAAACGGAATAAAGTGATTTTATTCACAGACACATAATCCTAGTTTATTGTCGTCTTTTGCTAACACACTGCTACTTATATCTACGCACTTATGCTTAAATACTAGATGAGCACACATAACTGTAAAATTTTCATGCCGATAATACTGGATCTAAAAATCCTTGAAAATATGAGCTTCCATGTTAAAGCCAATAAAAGAAATACTATTGTATTACATGCCATACATGAAAGATTTCTTTTAACGCCTACGTCTCATACCTACAAATCGTACATATCTTTCATTATCACGCAGTAAAACTTTACGAATTCATTAAATGGCCTCATAAACTTCCAAATAGCACAGCTTTTTGTCTGGTCCCCAGAATAAGGTGTATATAGCATGTGTGTGTATCGTACACGACTGCCACTAATAGCTCCAAACAGCAGATTTCTCTATTTTCTGTTATGGACACCACAGTGAATTAAATGAGTAAGAACTGAATTAAATGTTGTCACGAGGGTGTTTGTGCATACTTTTCCATATTCATACATTATCTCGGACACAGGTAGAGAAAAACTGGAGGAAAGCACTATGCTACAATGATATTTGCCTCAGGGGTGTCACAAGGGTATTTAAAAATAAAATACTTGACTTCTCATTATTTGCAAACCACATTATCCAAGAGTCAGTATTCATTTCATGATGTACTTCGTTCTGATACAGTTTGGGATACAAAAAAAAGCGCCGTTACTGTACGGCTAGATTAGCTGTAGGTGACAGTGTTTCCTGTCACACACACTAACTGCAACCTTCTCTCATGGATATTAATGATTTCTCGATCCTATTCTGAGCATCAATTTTCATCAATGCTTACCATCATTAAAATCTGAAAGAAATAAAAAAAGTTTCAGATCTCTTGGCTTTAGATTGTACGGTCATTATGCGTACTTCTCTTGACTTGCTCAGTGAATGTCGCTTACGTTCAACCCGCACATACAAAAACGCAACCTCAGACGTCAAAGCCTGACACTTCTTAGAATAAGTAACGTCCCATAACTGAATATTAGAACTCTGGGGCGTCACTATGGTAGGAAAAAAAGCTTCCTGGAACAAGCGAGACCTTGTAGTGAAGGAAACGTTTAATACTCACAGCTGAATTTTATTGGAATTCTTCACAGAGGTCCCTGTATAACAATTCGATAAGACCAAGTAAAGCATTCGCGATCACATCACACAATACTTATCTACAGAGATGTAACTTATTCGTTAGTCGACGTGAGTTACGAATATTGTACATGCTGTTACAAGTTAAATTAGCACAATTAAAAAACAGTATAAACGAAATGGTCGGTTATTAGCTACTATACGCGCTGAGCGAACGGAACTGAACTCATCAATAAAAGCAGCTAGAACATTTTATCAGATATTTGATACAAATTTAAAAGAAAATTTAACTGAGACCGTCCAAAGTATCATGACGTCAAACAATTACTTGTCCTCCTGAAATGTCTAACACTGGGATGACGGCTGCATGCAGCCAGTGTCAAACAGCCTTCGCCTTTCATGCTGGTGTTTACTATTTATGTATCTGTAAACTGAAATTGGCAGTTTCTGTTAACACACTGAAGCCTAACAAATACATCGTCGTGTGCTAATGAAGCTGAAAACAATTTTGTCCTGTATGGGAGAGGTTCAATGCACAGTTGAAGGCAACAAGTAAACACCAAATACTAAGCTGCGTTTACTGTGGGAATCGAACCCTCTGAGCACGCCTGCCGACTGCGGTAAGGCACGCAGAATATGGGCGGAGCTACCCCGACCCCGGTGCAGACCGACAACGCCAATGGACAAGGGTGGCGCTAGCTGCCCCCACTCCGGAGCGCAGCCCCCAACCGTCTGCAAATTCCTGTCGGACGCCCGCTCTTGCCCTTGACACCCAACTGCACGGGGTGAGAAGGGATGTAAACAAACGGCGTGCGCTCCACGGCCACACCCCCGTTTCCCCGTGTCACAGGTTCCTGCGCTATCAACAATGGTAAGTAAACAGAAGAGCACTTCTGCGGCCTGTTGCAAATATACGTTTACATGTGTGAACCGCACGCACGGTGCCGTCAGTGAAGCGCAAATGGAACGACGGCAACGCAAACAAGCTTCATTTTAACTACAATGCATTCTAGGCAATCGCTATAGATTGCCTTCGGGAAAAACAGCAATTCCGAGTAAATTAGAGAGCGCATTAAAAAAAAAAGTGTGTTCCACCCCAGTGTCCGTGTTCACCTCAGATGAAGCTGGAAAAAAAGTTGTTTATGCACCGGTGAATGAAACACTATCCTCGGAGATTTCTTAAAATGTAAACGTCGCCACAATGGAACAAGAAGTCAAAGATGGCAAGGCATGAAATGGTGCGAAACCTTATGCACACTGCGAGCCCGACGAGACGAAAAAGCTAACGCCCATCCAAAAATAGAAACAAAACTTCTGGAACCTCTGGCTATTACGAGACGCTGGGACTGCGCCGAATGCAGAAAACTACTTGCCGCAAGACGAATGTAATCTGTGAATGCAATGAACATACTACATAATGCAGTGAAAAACCTTTTGAAACACACATTCGCGAAGAATAACACCGGCGTCCAATTTCAAGTTATAACAAATTGGTCGTGCGGTATCTTTCTCGAAGCCAAACACGATGTGCTAATAGTCACACACTGCGTCAATCACTATTTTCGTGGACGTGTTACTTAAATCACGAATTATTTTTTCGCGTAAATAACTGGCAAAACATTGATATTTTATGTCTTACATACTGCAAATCAAATAGCAACCCTTTGTCCAAAGCGCACGGCGAGAAACACGAATCCACACAACGAACGTTAATGTTCTGTTTTGACAACAATTAACTAGGACCAACGAAAAAATATTTACAGTTCACTCATTCGCAAAGTTATACAATATGTGAAACAAATGTTATGGCAACACACGGCGTGTTTCCATGGAGATGGCAGCACATGTGCTTAATCGAGACGAAATTAATCCCGAGTTTTGTATGTTATTATTTAAATGCTTTAAATGACCAGCAACTCACGAGAGCATTAATCAAACTCAGGCTGAAATAGCACAGCGAACACATTTTGCAGCGCTTCAGCGGATGACGAGACACAATACAGCAGAAACATTTAAGGAATTCGGAGATTTGACGTGGGGCTCCGCAGGGTTAAGTCGCTTTTTCAACTCACCTGTCTCGCGGGTCAATCCACGTTGTTTTCTTGCTATTATGATCGATGAAGTAGATCTTCCCATCGTAGTCCGTTCCAAAATCCCAACCGTCGGGCAGAGGTATCTCTCCATTTCGTCTCCTTGGCATATTTCACTAGTTAAATCCATCCAAAAGTATAGCAACTGGCAATTCACAATCTAGCTACTCCGCCATGTTGAATACCTCATTATCATGAGAAGCGTGACGTCACCTTCAACTCATGTTCACCAGCCAATCAGCGCTCAGATGCCTTGGCAAAGGAATGCGCGTATTAACATAACCATGAAGCAACTTGAATGACTGCTGTTCGGCCTCCTGTGGCCCCGTGGACTCCAGCAGAGACTACGAATAGCCCTCTCCAAACAAGTTGGTCGTCGAACACGGTAAAGGCGGAGACACTCGCCCTCTTTTTTCGTTCCCGCACAACGCTGAACAAGTACTTTACGCTGTACACGGCAAACAAATGTTAACTGTCGTCGTACAAGGTTGTCAAATACCTTTACGCAATTCAAGGCACAAATGTACACAACGAAATCACGCTCGTATGAAGTAAACACAGACAGTTCGGCGCTCGGCGCAAGAGTGCAATGGGGCACCTGCGGCCGCTTTGCGCGTCGGCTGCTCACAGTTGACGCATACCTCACCCACTTCGCTGCTGCGCCTCGAACCAGCGCCATCTGTGATGAAACATCTCAACTGCGTGCTTTAAGGCCAAACCCAACATCTGATTTCAAAACACTGCTGGCGAGTTGCTACGACTTCTCTCTGGCAAATCACGTAAGAAATGTACGTGTTGTGTTATCGAATGATACACTGCAGGCGTTCGTCTCTATAAGACTACTGTTAGAGACAGCTTTGTCAGTAATTAGACTGTTGTTATAGGCATTACGTTTACATATAATATTTTGGATAACGCAATAGAAATATGCGAGACCAGCAATTTTATTGCGAAATGAGAACAATAAAATAGATAACTGTGGAATATTAACGATAGTTCTCAAAGTTACGCGGTCTCGTAGAAGCACGGATAAAAAAGTCGAAGAGCTTAGTCGCTTTTCCTGTGTCTTGAAATGCTCTATATTAATTTTGGAGGGAAATATTTTTCCAGCTTTTCCTTTTCCCCTGCTTCTTGATACATTTTATCATTTTCGCTTCTTTCTTCATTTTGTTCTGAGTGAGGCGTAATGTGTGTCGCGGATTGTCTCAGATTTCTGTATTGATATTATGGTCTATATTTATACTAAGGCAAGGCAGCTATAATATTTTTTTAAATTTCATCTGAATGGTTGCTCGTGCTACAAAAGAAAAAAACGAAATAAGGAAAATTCTGAAAAAAAGCAGGCCGGTAAACCGATACGCTAAAGCTGGAGGACCATGTACAGTGAACAGCTGTGATGACAGTGCCTTAGTGAGGGAAAAGAAATTGTATGGATCTATTTCGCGTATTGTTGTGGTGGTTTCATGCAGCTTGATGAAGCTTAATAAGCTTAATAATTTACCATTATAATCAGTGCAACTTATGAAGTTTAGTAATACACCATTGTAGTCAGTGAGTGTCTGTAGAGGGACTATGACATCATCTGCGACATGCGTAGCCGAAAGTAAGTCTTACTAGGCGACCGAAGTCTCTGCTTTCACTACACTATCTTATCGATGCTTTCCCTTTCGTCCGCAGTGATGCGTCATTTCAAGGATGTGTGTCTGCAATAGCGTTCTGAAAGGACCCAACGTGTGACTCACCGTGTCCCTTAAGAATTCCTGCGTCCATGGTTTCGTGAAAATAACGTGTTCTGGTTACAACCGATGTCTTTTGACGACAACACATGCCCTTATTTAACGCCGATGACGGCTGTGAGTGGCAAATTGACACGACCCTTTTCAGTGTGTTATGGGGTACAGTACGCAAGAAGGTTCTTATACTGGAAAGAACACAAAAGAGTTGAGTGATAAAGTTTCAGATGCGGAAGGGGGAGGGGGATATGAGAGTCAATACCTACCCCCCCCCCCCCCCCTCCACCTTCCCGTCACTCCCAACGAATTTCTATTTTTCCATATATCACTTTCTAAACTTCCCAACCGTCCTTCAGAGAACAAGGTAGCACGCAAAATCAGAGTCAACTAAGACGGTAAGAAATTCAGTAAAATTACTGGCTATATTGAATACAGCATACTTTTCAGCCCGTTCCTGCTAGCCAACGTGCCATGATCTTACGAACTGACCGGCCACAGAAAACATTTTAATCGGCAGCCGAATTAAATCAGGTAATAATGGGGGAATTGGATTAGGAAATGACACACCAGAGGTAGTAAGTGCGTCTCTCTGTCTGGGCAGCGAAACAACTGATGATTGTCGAAGTAGGATATAAAATGCAGGAAGAAAAGCATGTCTGAAAATAAGTGTGTCAGAAAATGTTTTGTGATGGTATGTATCTGGAGTGTAACCTGAAAAGTGGACAATCGGCAGTTCAGACACCAAGAGTAAAGAAGCTTCTGAAACGTGAAGCTACGGCAGAATGCTGAATATTAGACGGACAGATCGAAAAAATAATGAGGAGTTTGAATCGAATTGAAGAAAAATAAATTTTTGGCACAACTTCCCAAATGAAGGGTTCAGTCGATAGGATACAACCTGTCGGATCAAGGAATTGTCAACTTAGTAATGAAGGATAATATGCGGGTGTAAAAACTGTAGAAGGGGACCAAGGGGTGTATACATTAAGCACATTCAAAGGGATGTCGGTTGTAGTAGTTATCCAGAGGGGAACAGGCTGGTACATTATTGAATAATGCGGAGAGCTGTGCCAAACTAGTTTCTGGACGTAAGACCTTCACAACAAAAAACACAAGCGCTCATTCAATGACCTACCGAACCTGCTACCAGGACAGTGTCTTATGGGTTTTATGTATTTGTGTAAAGTAGGATAGCTTTTCGGCATTAAATTGGTCACTTCCGGAAATCGTGTGAAATTGCAGTCGCAATCATGCTGTTACAATTACGTCATACTTTTGGAACAACGCGGAAAACATGAGCATAGCGTAAAAATTACGACAGTTGCGGACCTTCTTGTCAGACTAAAATGTATGCCTGACGGAGATTGGAGCCAGGGTATTTGCCTTTAATGAACAAAAACAAAATCTGTCAGGGGCAGAACCAAGAAGGATTGGAAGGGTGGGGGTGGGGGAGGGAGGAAAGGATGTATTCATAGGGACCACGCCCACCTTCCAAAGAATATATACATATTCGAATAACCATTTTGTAAGGTACGACAAATCAACTTTGGTTTTACTTCGTTGATTTAATTTTCGTTGCTCCCACACTCCCTTTATTCTTCGAGAGTGTCGACCTTTTCTCCTCGGGTCCAGTTTCTTCCATCTGAGGACTTCTTTCTTTCCTGAAAGTCTGCCTTGGGTGCTGCTTCTCTAAAAAGTTTTATGTTATCTGTTATAACTATTCTCATTCCACTACTTTCCTATCTTCGTGAGGTTCAGTAAGCCATGTGCGTTTGGATTTGTAATTGTTTAGTAAGGTGAAGGTCTGGTCGGTAAGCCCGTTATTATCCTTTCGGTACATGTGTCCATAAAACTGTAATCTTCTTCTTGTCATAATAATAGTTGGCTTTTCCATTTTTGTTTCAGCTCTCCATTTGCTCTTAATTTGGATCCAGTTTTGTGTTCTAGGGTAAAGTTTTTTTATTACATGTCTTTTTGTCGTACGTAATACCCTTTCCATTTTATCTACTCTGTTTCCTATTGCTATCTTTTCTTTTATGTTGCTTGTTATCCATTCTCCTAGGTATTTAAAACAGTTTGTTTTATACAAACTGTTGTTAAGAATGTTAAGGTTGTGGGAGGGGGGGTATCACTGATATTTGTCATGATCTGTGTTCTTTAAAATGATATCTCTAGTCGCATTTTGTCTGCTTATTTCTGTTGTTCTGCGATTAGCAAAGCATATTTTACTAGAAGCGTTTATATTTTTACATATACCAATTTCCAAGGTTTTCAGCTAACATTCGGAAAACAAAGTAGCATTAGAATCAAGAGGAGAATTATAAGGCAATCGGAGTTGTGTAATTTTTTTTTCTTTACATTTTAAGAAACAAGGGGTGATGTGTGATAATACATTAGAGAAAACAAACTTCTTTGCCAAGATCACTAATAATAACCTTTATTCTCGATAACCGGTTTTGGTAATCATTTTTATCATCTTCAGATCTGGAAAACATTTATAAAGTGTGACTATATACAAAACAATTGTAATATACAGTACCAGCAAATACAAACAAAATAACCACAAATACAACATATCTCGACAGACAAGTTATTGCATATGACAGCAGTAAAAGTACGCTTTCGCAGGAATTGGCAGGCACGTAACAGACTAGAAGACTGATGCATCGGCATGTCAGAATTAAAACAACTACATACACTGTTAGCCACAACACGTATGTCACTCACAACGGAGCATATCATGATAGCTAGAACGCAGCTAGACTGGCAGGTGGTCAAAGGTTAAGGATAGGCGTTGACAGTTGGACCGATAGGTGTCGCTAGTGTAACATTTATTTCTTACTTAAAATCAGTTATGTGATTACATTACAATGTGGGCTCCTATCATGTCATTAAAATAGCGGTGTAAGCTGTGGTTATATCCAAAGTAACGACAATGTACACATTTGAATACATTCTTATTTTAATGATGATGAGTGCATTGTCGTTACCTTGGATGTAATCAGAGCTGATATTGCTATTTCAATGGCAATGTAGTAAGCCCAAATTATAATTTTTACCCATGGATTTCTAAGACACGTAATTTTAAAAAAAACTATTTTAATGGCTTTTACGTGGGTCTGTAGTTTTTGTAACTTGTTAAATCGTGTGTTAAGCAATCTATTGTATATCAGTTTGCAGTAGCTATATCAAATATAAATTAAGCTTCTACATAGGTCCATTGAGTAATTACGACTATAAGAATATTTCTTTTTTTATGATCTGCTTTAATTATTAATTGTCAATAATTTTTAAAGATTTTTTAGATTTATTTTCGTCCAGTTTTTAGCTAGCACACTGTGCTATATAATCACAAGACATACAAGTTACACTAGCGATATCCGTCGGTCCAGTTGTCAACGCCTGTCCTTTCCCATTCACCGGCTGACAGTCTGTTGTGAGTGACATAATACAGATGTGTGTGGTTCAAATGGCTCTGATCACTATGCGACTTAACTTCTGAGGTCATCAGTCGCCTAGAACTTAGAACTAATTAAACCTAACTAACCTAAGGACATCACACACATCCATGCCCGAGGCAGGATTCGAACCTGCGACCGTTGCTGTCTCGCTGTTCCAGACTGCAGCGCCTAGAACCGCACGGCCACTACGGCCGGCAGATGTGTGTGGTGAATAACTGTCTATGTAGGTGTTTCAATTCTGACATGCCGCTGCATCAGTCCTCTAGTCTGTTACGTACCTGCCAATTCTGAGAAAGGGTACTTTTACTGCTATCATTTGCAATAACTTGTACGTCGAGATATGTCGTATTTGTGGTTCTTTCTTTTGTACGGTAGTTAGTACTGTATATTACAATAGTTTTATATATAGTCACACTTTATAAATGCTTTCCAGATCTGAAGATGGTAACACTGATTACCGAAACCGGTTATCGAGAATAAAGGTTATTATTAGCGATGTTGGCGAAGAAGTTTGTCCTCTCTATGTAATTCAAATATCAATCCACCAAAGCAATTAGATGCAGCTCTCAAAAATTGTAGAGAATGCAGAGTTTGAATTTATCGGAGCGTATTTTAACATCCCAAAATCTGGTCCAGTATTCAAAAATTCAAAATGGTTCAAATGGCTCTGAGCAATATGGGACTTAACTTCTGAGGTCATCAGTTCCCTAGAACTTAGAACTACTTAAACCTAACTAACCTAAGGACATCACACACATCCATGCCCGAGGCTGGATTCGAACCTGCGACCGTAGCGGTCTCGCTGTTCCAGACTGTAGCGTCTAGAACCGCTAGGCCACCCCGGCCGGAACGGTCCAGTATTCGGCAGGTAGTGTAGCCAAGAGGCAAAATGCTCGCCTGCAGCCATGGGCGGCCTGGGTTCAGTTCCCTACTGATGTCAATTTTTAAGACAGGTTCGACGAGCATTTCCGCGAAGCGTAAAATACCCTGAAGAGCCAAAGAAACTAGTACACTTGCTTAATATCGCGTTGGGCCTCCGCTAGAAGGCGGAGGAGCCGCAACACGACGAGGTATGGACTCGACTAATGTCTAAAGTAGTGCTGGAGGGAACTGACACCATGAATCCTGCACGGCTGTTCATAAATTTGCAAGAATATGCATGTCTGGGGAGCCTGGTGGCCAGTGCAAGTGTTTAAAGTCAGAAGAGTGTTCCTGGAGGCACTCTGTAGCAATTATGGAAGTGCGAGGTGTCGCATTGTCCTGCTGGAATTGACCAAGTCTGTCGTAATGCAGAATGGACATGAATGGATGCAGGTGATCAGACAGGATGCTTACGTACGTCTCACCTGTTAGAGTCGTCTCCATACGTATCAGTGGTATCAGTGGTCCCATATCACACGAACAGCACACGGCCCACACCATTACACAGCCTCCACCAGTTTGAACAGTCTCCTGCTGACATGCAGGATTCACGGACTCATGAGGCTGTCTCCATATCCGTACACCTCCATCTGCTCGATACTATTTGGAACGAGACTCGTCAGAAGGGGCAACATGTTTCCAGTCGTCAACAGTCCAATGTAGGTGCTGACGGGCCCAGGCGAGGCGTAAAGCTTTGTGTCGTGCAGTCATTGCAGTCATCGAGAGTACACGAATGGGCCTCCCGCTCTGAAATCCCATATCGATGATGTTTCGCTGAATGGTTCGCACGCTGACACTTGTTGATGGCCCGACAATGAAATCTGCAGCAATTTGCGGAAGGGTTGCACTTCCGTCATGCTGAACGATTCTCTTCAGTCGTCGTTGGTTCCGTTCTTTCAGGATCTTTTTCCGGCCGCAGCGATGTCGGAGATTTGACGTTTTACCAGATTCCTGGTATTCACGGTACACTCGTGAAATGGTCGTACGGGAAAATCCCCACTTCATCGCTACCGCGGAGATGCTGTGCCCCATCGCTCGTGCGCCTACTAAAACACGTTCAAACTCGCTTGAATCTTGATAAACTGCCACTGTAGCAGCAGTAACCAATATAGCAACTGCGCGAGACACTTGTCTTACATAGCTGCAGCGCGGTATTCTGCCTGTTTACGTATCTCTGTATTTGAATACACATGCCTATACCAGTTTCTTTTGCGCTTAAGATTATATGAAGATGGAAAAAAATGAGCAGCGCTAGAGACCGGTACTCTCTGTATCCCTGGTTCGAGTCTCGTTTGGGTGATTATGGTTTTCGTTTTCTTTTTTTTTTTTTTTTCGTTCAGTTCGAATAACTACGTCACTTAAATATAATATTTGGTTATTTCCAAGAATGATTGCCTATCGAAGTCGCTGGGTCCAAACGATACATATCGAACGTGCGATCGTAAATCAATCATGCGACTCCGGTAACGGGCGTTGTGATCAGTTACTTGTAATCGGCATTTTTATCTGTTTCCCGTTGTTCCCGTAGTTGCTCTAAATTACATACCTCCGCGAATTTTTTGTAAGTTGCTAGGGAAACCCAGACGATTTATGCCGTTAGTGAGTGGGATATCTGGTATTCTTGATGTTTCTTCGGCGGATTCTCTCACATGGAAAAATCTAATTCCATGTTCATCCAGTGTAGAAAATTGTTCGACTTTTAGTCGCAAATATGGAGTACTACCGGACGAGGAAAGATGGGATTGTGTAGACTGTGGTGGTGCGAAGTGTGTAGAACTTCGTAAGAACAGTTTCGATGCTGAAATACCCTTACAATTTCATTATTTCATTGCGGACAGTGCGGAAAAACGAACGAATATCAGGAAGAAAACATGGTTCGACTCTTCCAAATTATCCATCCAGCCCACTGTAATGGACTTTAACATGAGGACGACACCGACGACGAGTAAGGTAAGTTGTCTCCTTTGCAATTACAAGTATTGTTGTAACCCTCTTCCTTTGTCATTGCTGTAGTGACCACCGCAAACACAACGCCCGCCACTAGAGTTGCATGATCGATTTACGATCGCACGTTCGATATGTATCGTTTAGACTCCGCGACTTCGATAGGCAATCATTCTTGGAAATTACCCATTCGTCAAATATAATTTCCAATCACATTAATACGACCACCTGTCAAAAGCTTGAATAACCACCTTACGTAGTGTGTACCGTTGCGAGATACGCACAGCAGTCTGCGGTGTTCTGGAACCTAGGGGGATGTGGAGACATGCCGATTTCAGTGACGTGGCCAGCTGCCTATGTTTCTCAGTTGATGAAACAAGGTGCGAACCACCCGATCGAGGGCGTCCCACAGATTCTCAATTGCGGTTAAATGCTGGCAGTTTGGTCTGCACAGGAGTACGGTAAACTCTTCCTGATGCTCTTCGAACCACGCACGTACGTTAGTGCGTGACACGCTGCACTGTCGTGCTGGTAGAAGTCATCGTGCCGATGAAAAACAAACTTGCATGTGGGGGTGGACATACATGGTCTCCAAGGTAGATGCATACTTGTATTGATCCATAGTGCATTCCATGAAAACATTTCCCGGACCATTACCCTTCCGATGATTGTCACAATTGTGTGCTTTCAGATGTTTCACGTTGTAGACACCAACCGTCAACTGCCCGATGGAGTATAACACATTCATCTCCAAAGGCCACCGGTCGCCTCTCAGTTGACGTCTAATTTGTAAGTGGGCTGCTTCTGTGCTGGCAGCGCTGTGTAGCGCTTTGCACTGGATCTCTGCGCTTTCTTTGTATGAGACTCTGTGGCTGGTTGGACTTGTTGTTGGAAGTTAATCGCCAGTAGTGTAGGGCAGTTGGAAGTTAGTCGCCAGCAGTGATGGAAGTACTGTTGGGCAATTGGAGGTGAACAGCCAGCAGTGATGGATGTTAAATGTGAGAAGTTAGTATTGATGGAGGGTATTATTCATGATTATATCTCTTTGTACTGGATGTCAATGACGATTTATATTCGTGTTTGAACTGGATATCACATCATTAAGGTAAAAAATACATTATTTGGTTTGCAACAAAATGTTTCCTTTGCAAACCACATGCCTATTAGTAGTTAGTGGCTTTAGTAGTTAGAATCTTTTATTTAGCTGGCAGTATTGACGCTCGCTGTATTGCAGTAGTTTGCGCAATGAAGATTTTCGTGAGGTAAGTGCTTAATGAAATGTATAGGTTATTGTTGTGTTGTTGTGGTCTTCAGCCCTGAGACTGGTTTGATGTAGCTCTCCATGCTAATCTATCCTGTGCAAGCTCCTTCATCTCCCAGTACCTACTGCAACCTACATCCTTCTGAATCTGCTTAGTGTATTCATCTCTTTGTCTCCCTCTACGATTTTTACCCTCCACGCTGCCCTCCAATGCTAAATTTGTGATCCCATGGTGCCTCAGGACATGTCCTACCAACCGATCCCTTCTTCTAGTCACGTTGTGTCACAAACTTCTCTTCTCCCCAATCCTATTCAATACCTCCTCATTAGTTACGTGATCTACTCACCTAATCTTCAACATTCTTCTGTAGCACCACATTTCGAAAGCTTCTATTCTCTTCTTGTCCAAGCTATTTTTTGTCCATGTTTCACTTCCATAAATGGCTACACTCCATACAAATACTTTCAGATTATTGTTAAGATTTCTTTTTAGTCAGGGCCATTCTTTTGAATTAATTATTTGAAGTCAGGTTGTAACTTTTTTGAGCAGTCAGATTGCGTTGCTCTAGAATATTGTAGGTCAGTGTTGACATGATAAGAAAAAGTAAAGAGAGCGTAGGCACAGTAGGTTCTGTTATGCTCAGCTGTTTCAGAATCAAATAACCTAGAAGTTTCATCTTCTCAGTCATTCAGCAATTTAAGTACAGACACACACATTTAAATAAAGAAGTTTCAAGTTTCTGTACTGGCATGCAATTCCAGCCTTCGTCGCCGATGAATAGCAGTCAGCATGGGAGTACGAACCAGACGCCTGCTCCGGAGGGCGATATGCAGCAACGTTCGCTGATCAGTCGTTGAGGACACAACGTTGATACCCCTTTGGTCCATCTGGGCGATCAGTTGCTCAACAGTTGCACTTCTATTCGCCCGTCGACATCTCTGCAGCCGGCATTCACCCCTGTCATCCATGACCCGTGGTACACCACAGCCGTCTCGGGGCCAGTTTTGGACAACTTCATTTTGACTTTCACGGTATGCTTTAATACGGTGTCATGCGAAGTGTTTATAACCTTAGCCAATGTTCCCTTTTGGACGTCAGATAGATATCTGCGTTTTCGCATTACGACGGTGACTACACTGTATTCCGCGCCCCCCCTCCCCTTTCCGTCGACACACTTTATGTACCTTCTACTGCTAGTGCTACCAGCTGCAGTCTGCGAGTGGTTATTGCACATTAACGTTGAACATAGGCGGTGGTCATATTAATGTGACTGGGCAGTGCATGATCGGGCTCTTCCTGAGCACGTTTAAATCTAATGTTGTTTTTCAACATTCCGACCAGGGCAGAAGCATTCCCCAAGGTAGTGTTACAGGCCTTTTGCTGTTCCTTATCTATATAAACGATTTGGGAGACAATCTGAGCAGCCGTCTTCGGTTGTTTGCATATGACGCTGTCGTTTGTCGACTAATAAAGTCATCAGAAGATCAAAACAAACTGCAAAACGATTTAGAAAAGATATCCGAATTGTGCGAAAAGTGGCAGTTGACCCTAAATAACGAAAAGTGTGAGGTCATCCACATGAGTGCTAAAAGCAATTCGTTAAACTTCGGTAACACGATATATTAGTCTAATCTAAAAGGCGTAAATTCAACTAATTGTCTAGGTATTACAATTACGAACAACTTAAATTGGAAGGAAGGCTAACCAAAGATTGCGTTTTATTGGCAGGACACTTAGAAAATGTAACAGACCTACTAAGGAGACTGCCTAAACTACGCTTGTCCGTCTTCTTTTAGAATACTGCTGCGCGGTGTAGGGTCCTTACCAGATAGGACTGACGGAGTACATCGAAAAAGTTCACAGGAAGGCAGTACGTTTTGTATTATCGCGAAATATGGGAGAGAGTGTCAAAGAAATGATACAAGATTTGGGCTGTAAATCGTTAAAAGAAAGACGTTTTTCGTTGCGACGGAATCTTCTCACGAAATTCCGATCACCAACTTTCTCCTCCGAATGCGAAAATATTTTGTTGACACCAACCTACACAGGGAGGAACGATCACCACGATAAAACGTTCGCTGAACAGTCGTTGAGGGAAATCAGAGCTCGTACGGAAATATTTAGGTGTTCATTCTTTCCGCGAGGTATACGAGATTGGAATAACAGGGAATTGTGAATGTGGTTCGATGAACCCTCTGCCAGGCACTTGAATGTAATTTGCAGAGTATCCATGTAGATGTAGATATAGAAGCAGATCCGGGAGGCAGAATATTGTGATCGAGTTGCTCTTGAATTCTTTGGAGGAGAAATTTGTGGAATGTTAAAAGTAATCATGACAGCAAGTTACATTGGATGGTGGGGACGGATGAGGGGGGGGGGGGGGGGGGATGGAGGGAAGGGTGGCGGAGAAGGAGGAAGTCGAAATAGTGACCCGCCAATAGCGTAACAACGGATCCGCGCCTCCTTTTTGCCAGATGAGCTGAACAGGCAGAACACAGGCCACTCTACATGCAGAACATTAGTGGGAGGCATCTCCGCTAGCCCAGAAACGTAAGTTGTCTGAAGTTTCTACTTTAGAGGTTATTGGGCAATAACTGTGTAGTAGGAACTACCGAGCTGCCAAGCACTGTCACAGACTAATAAAACATCACAAGTAAGCACTTTCAATGAATTAGAACTCAAAGTAAAAGCAGTCAACTGCCTCATCGGTGACATGTCTCGTTGTGCTCTTGTGCATTAGCGACTGTGTTGATTTCACATCTACACCCATATATATCCTCTGCAGACCACAGTTAAGTGCTTGGAAGAGGGTACTTAGCATGATAACACAACTTAAAGAGTCATCACATTACAATCGCGTATGGAGCGCAGGAAGAAAGGCTGCTTAAATTCGTCTCTGCGAGATGTATTTAGTCCAATTTTATCTTCATTGTTCCCGCATGAATGATACGTAGGGGACTGAAGAATATTTTTAGGTTCATCACTTAATATTGGTTCTTGAACTACTGTAAGTAAGTGTTCATGGGATAATATGCTAAGCCTTCGAGAGTTTGCCAATTTAGATTCTTCAACATTTCTGACTCCCTTCTGTGAGTCAAACAAACCTGTGACCAATCGCGTTACTCTTCTTTGTATTCGTTGTGACATCAGACTGACATATCGCTGTGCTATATTGTCTTATTCTGTGCCACTACTTCATGGTTATTGCTTTGTGAGTACTGAAGCTGTGTGCTTGGTAGAAGAGCTTTTCGCTTTTGGCAGTGGGACGGTTTCGTCGTGGACTCATTTTCCTGTTGCACTACAAACCGCAAAAATAAAGTACTTACGAACAGTGGCCCGGGAAATGGACTTCTGGTAAGAAGTACGTTTAAAAGTAAAGTCCGACCGCTAGAAATTTACCGAAAGATTCACACGGAAGATTTAGTATAAGACTCACGGCCATAAATTTCTGTTCATTTTTCTGTGCGCTATATGTATTCTTATAACATTTGGTGCCGACGAACTTGTCAGAGCAGCCTTCATAGAATATGACGCAGGGGGCTAGCCCAGTGCTGAAGTTCTCAGCAACTCATTATCCTCAGAAGATAAAGTCATTGCTTGCTGTCATTGTGTGCGAAGTTCGTGTTGTTGAGAACTGCTCCAAAAGTTTCCAACGGAAGTTCCGAATTGTCTGATCAGCGCGTGCTGCAATATAGAGGCACGCGTTGTCATGAGTTCGATTTCAGTTCGCTGCTTTTTTCGTTATTGCTTCTGTTTGGCACGTCTAAGTTTCGAAAGTGTGCAGTAGAACACCTTGGATGTTATTGAGATTCCCGGTCACATGAAAGCCAGCAGGCCAGTTTGTCCCCAAAACATTACGGGCACATAACGTTTGTTCGAACGTTTTCGGCAACGAGTAGTCTGAACGATGCTACTGAATAAAAATTCTATTAGCCTTCACAATAAGGCAAGAAGACCAGGATTCATTATCATTCACTGCTTGAGAGAAAACTACCTTCTCTCCTTCTAATTTCGTCCCAAAAATGCTTATCTAAATGTCACGCTTTCTGTTTTATGTGTCGGTGCCAACATCTTTGCTACCAATCTTGTAATTCTTATTTATGAAGCGATCAAAAAAATTTCAAATGTGTATGAAACCTTTTGGGACTTAACTGTTAAGGTCATCAGTCCCTAAGTTTACACACTACTTAAGCTAAATTATCCTAAGGACAAACACACACACACCCATGCCCGAGGGAGGACTCTAACCTCCGCCGGGACCAGCCGCACAGTCCGTGACTGCAGAGCCCTAGACCGCTCGGCTAATCCCGCGCGGCGATGCGATCAAAATGTTTCAATTTGAAGACGTTGCTGCAGCGTATATGTAACGTAGCGGGATTCCTATGCGGCTATATAAGCACCGACATGTAGACGAGGGATTAAAGTAGCATTCGTGTCTTTCTGACGTGCGTGCGGTAAATGCGGAAACGTGAATCATGGCGACGTCTTTACCAAATCCGTCCAAATAGGACCAACGCGCTGTCATTCTTTTCTTGGCTGCAGAAGTATAAACACTGGTAGACATTCGTCGGAGAATGATGAATGTGCATGAGGCAGAAAGTCTGTCGAAAACCACAGTGATCGAATGGTGGTCGATGCTGGTTGATTTAGGAGACTAATCAACTCAAGTGGGGGACACTCGAGCACCCGCCCAAGAGTCCTGACCTCTACATCTACATCTACATTAACATCTATAGGGATACTCTGCAAATCACATTTAAGTGCCTGGCAGAGGGTTCATCGAACCACCTTCACAATTCTCTGTTATTCCAACCTCGTATAGCGCGCGGAAAGAATTAACACCTATATCTTTTCGTACGAGCTCTCATTTCCCTTATTTTCTACCTGCGTGTTACCATGCCTTCAGTCCCTTAAAAAAGGGTCGACGATTCTTGCCGGACGAGGATATGCAGAAGAAAGGTACGGACTTTTTCACGGAGTTTTACCAAGCGGGCATCTTCATCCTGGTGCGTCGGTGGGGCGATTGCCTCAACGCTCACGGCGATTTTGCCTGACTGGGTAACCGGTTCTGGACTGTATGGCTTTCGAACGGAAGCTTTTTGATTGACCATTATAATTCAGGGACTCTGCAGCAGTGAAGCCCAATGTTGCCAGGATATCCTCTTGGAAATTTCGCATCAATTAAACGAATTGTAAAGCGGCAATTTTCCAGATATTCTTCACTTATAAGATCTACAAATTACGCTCCATAAACGCTACGTCTTTCACTTTTCCCTAATCTCGCACACTTGTAGGGACTTGCATAAATGTAAAACACTAATGATTTACTTCACACTGAAAGTCTCCAAACGCCAAACAGTTCGCTGTGAATTAAGCTGCATTATGCCCTCTAGCACTGAGAACTTGAATTACTGTAATACAGGTCGCTACTAGCCAAATTCTTGGACAAGGAAAGATACTGACTATGGCACAGGGAGCGCAGCTAAACTATACTCTTACATTGTTACCCTCCCAAACCTTTTTCTTCACGGGCAAATGTAGAGTGAACACACCATCGAACTGAAATTGCACTGATATCTTGTAGCCTTATCTATAAGTCAGAGTAAACATTATGTGTATCCTTGTAGCTTTACAGCAGATTCTCCAATTATCTGACCCTTATCTGCAGCGTTACGTCCTGAATGAGTGATTCAGTGCACAAATATGGGATTAAGAGCCGCTGATAGTTGTTATTTCCAGAATTCATTGATGTGCGGATCAATAGGAACGAATTCTTAAAAACAAATCGCAATGGCTGTCACTGAAAACATTTTTCGAAGTACAGTATGCTATGGTAATGATAAGGAAACACAAAGGTATTATTGATGTTATACGCGGATGGGTGAAAAACCTGATTGTGAATACGAGGGGTGTTTGAAAAGTCCATGTAAAAATAAGATCTCCTTACGTGTTTGGGGTAAACCTTTTATATTTTTCGACATAGTCTCCTTTTAGACTTATACATTTCGTCAAACTCTGTTCTAATTTGTTGATCCCTTCCGAATAATTGGAATTGTCCAAGTCTGCAAAATAGCTTTTAGTTACTGCAATCACCTCCTCGTTTGAATAAAATGTTTGTCCCGCCAGCCATTTCTTCAAATTGGGGAACAAATAGTAGTCCGAGGGAGCCAAGTCTGGGGAATAGGGTAGGGGGGGGGGGGAGTGATGTGAAACGAGTTGGAATCCTATTACCATTAATTTTGCGACAGCAACTGCTGAGGTGTGTGCTGGTGAATTGTCGTGATGCGAAAGGACCTTTTTTTTTATCCAATCGCCGACGTTTTTCTCGCAGCTCGGTTTTCAAACGGTCCAATAACGATGAATAATACTCACCTGTAGTAGATTTACCGTTTTCCAGATAGTCGATGAGGAATATCCCTCGCGAATCCCGAAAGAGAGTCGCCATAACCTTTCCGGCCGAATGAATGGTCTTCGAATTTCTTGGTGCAGATTCTGCCTTGGTAACCCATTGTTTAGACTGTTGTTTGGTCTCAGGAGTATAGTAATGTATCCATGTTTTATCCACAGTAACGAAACGACGCTTAAAGTCCTACGGATTCTTCCTAAACAGCTACAAACCATCCTTGCAACACTTCACAGAATTCCGTTGTTGGTCAAGCGTGAGCAATCGAGGAACCCATCTTGCAGATAGCTTTCTCATGTCCAAAGTTTATGCAAAATATTATGTACCCGTACATTCGAGATGCCCATAGCACTAGCCATCTGACGCACCTTAACTCTTCTGTCATCCATCACCAAATCATGGATTTTATCAATGATTTCCAGAGTCGTAGCATCCACAGGGCGTCCAGAACGTTGAGCATCACTTGTGCGCTTTTGGCCACTCCAAAACATTTGAAACCACTTATAAACTGTTCTACTCGAAGGTGCAGAGTCACCGTAATGTTTATCAAGCTTCTCTTTAGTCTCCTGAGGCGTTTTGCCTTTCATAAAGTAATGTTTAATCACCAAACGAATTTTTTTTCGTTCATTTTTTGACAATCGCTCGACTTCCTTGATTCATACGAATGCCAAACACAAAAAAATAGACCAATATGTCTGAAACTTGGTGTGCGTTCTTTCCAAAGATGCTACTAACTAAACTTGACCTCGATACGCGCCGGTGGTTCTGACTTTTCACGGACTTTTCAAACGCCCCTCGTATTTAGAGGAATGTGACAAGCATACTGTTACTCGCGGTTTAAGAGACGGTAAGGGACGTTCAATGAGTAATGCAACAATTTTTTTTCCTGAAAGCGGGTTGGTTCACTTAGGATTCCAATACACCACATTATTCCCCATTTTTTGACTACAAAATCATATTTTTCAACATAATATCCGTTCAATGCGACGGCTTTATGCCACCTTACTGGGAGGTTCTGTAGGCCCGCATGGTACCACTCCACTGGTCGACAACGGATCCAACGTCTTGCTGCGTCAATAACCTCCCAATCAGCCACGTACTGCTTCCCGCAGCGTGCAATCTTCATAGGGCCAAACAGATGGAAGTCTGAAGGCGCGAGATCCGGGCTGTAGGACGGATGAGGAAAAAGAGTCCAATGAAGTTTTGTGAACTGCTTTCTGGTGCGCAGGTTTGAGTGAGGCCTTGCGTTGTCATGGACAAGGAGAAGTTCGTTTACGCTTTTGTGGTGACCAACACGTTGAAGTCGTTTCTTCAGTTTCCTGAGGATACATAATACACTTCACAGTTGATTGTTACACCGAGCCGGCCTCTGTGACCGTGCGGTTCTAGGCGCTCAGTCCGGAACCGCGCTGCTGCTACGGTCGCAGGTTCGAATCCAGCCTCGGGCATGGATGTGTGTGATGTCCTTAGGTTAATTGGGTTTAAGTAGTTCTAAGTCTAGGGGACTGATGACCTCAGATGTTAAGTCCCATAGTGCTTAGGGCCATTAGAACATTTTTTTGTTGCACCGTCAAGGCGCACAACAAACAGAATAACTCCTTAAGAGTCCCATAAAACCGTCACTATGACTTTACCAGCAGAATATGTGGCTTTGAACTTTTTCTTCGGAGGAGAGATGGTATGGCGCCCCTCCACGAATTTCCGTATTGTTTCCGGTTCGATGTGATGAACGCTTGTTTGATCGGCTATTGAGATGTTCGAAAATAAATTTTTACAATCAGCGTTGTAACGCACAAGTAGCTCCACAAAGATGGTCCTTTGCTGTTCTTTATTGTCTTTTGTTTGGCAGAGAGGAGTACCCCTACTGTTGAACGAGCGTTACAGCACTACCATCATAGATGTCCATTTAAGCACCAAGATGTTTGATTGCGATCCGTCAATCATCTGTCTTTTTTGTTATGGTTTTAGGGTGCAAAACTGCTATATGGTCATTAGCGCCCGTGCTGTAGCTTAGGGAAAGGTAATAAATAAATAAATAAATAAATTTGCAAATCAGCAGCAACGGGAGCGAACTCAAAAAGTGGAGAAACTAAAACAATATCTACATCTACATCTATATGCATACTCTGTAAATCACATTTAAGTGCCTGGCAGAGGCTTCATCGTACCACCTTCACAATTCTCTGTTATTCCAATCTCGTATAGCGCGCGGAAGGAATGAACACCTATATTATTCCGTACGAGCTCTTATTTCCCTTATTTTATCTTTGTGGTCATTCCTCTCTATGTAAGTCGGTGTCAACAAAATATTTTCGCCTTCGGAGGGGAAAGTTGGTGATTGGAATTTCGTGAGAAGATTCCGTCGCAACGAAAAACGCCTTTCTTTCAATGTATTCCAGCCCAAATCCTGCATCATTTATGTGACACTCTCTCCCATATTTCGCGATAATACAAAACGTGCTGCCTGTCTTTGAACTTTTTCGATGTACTCAGTCAGTCCTATCTGGTAAGGATCCCATACCGCGCAACAGTATTCTGAAAGAGGACGGACAAGCGTAGTGTAGGCAGTCTCCTTAGTAGGTCTGTTATATTTTCTAATTGTTCTGCCAATGAAACGCAGTCTTTGGTTAGCCTTCCCCACAACATTTTCTATGTGTTTCTTCCAATTTAAATCGTTCGTAATTGTAACAGAAGGAAATCTTAGAAAACTACTACAGAAGGGGGGGGGGGGGGGTGTTTTCCCCAGAAAGAGCTTCAAATGACGGACGTCATCTCACTGACACTGATAAACGTCAGGACGCGATCGGCTGAGCGCGTGTCATCTGCTAAAATGGAAGACAGATCAGGCGACAGCTGTAAACGGGCGCGTAGCGGAGTTAAATAGGGGTACTGAAGTAAAAGGTGTCTCACCGTCCACGACTGACAGCAGTGGGGACAAAGCGGGGGAGGGTCGCCACTTAAAAGATGGCGATGGCTAAAACGACAGTGCCCTATCCGGAGTCTCGGCTATGACGATGTTCAACGACAAATTTTTACGATTAGCGTTGTAACGCGCAAGCAGTTCCGCAAAGATGGATTTTTGCTGTTCTTTATGGTCTTTTGTTTGGCAAAGAGGAACTCAGTGATGTCCATTTGAGCAGCCAGATGTTTGATTGCGATCCGTCAATGATCTGGAATGAGAGTGTCTGCACGTTCCAACATTGCAGGAGTCACAGCTGTGTCCGGCCGGTCGGCACGCTGAAGATCGTACAGGTTTGCGCGGCCTTGTTGCAATGATGACGGACTTATCATCCAACGACTCACCGTGCTTTTGTTCACTGCCAAGTCTCCGTAGACGTTCTGCTAGCTCCTACGTATATCTGACATGTTCCCGTTTTCTACCAAATGAAACTAAAATGACAGCTCACTGCTTGAAACGCACCTACGTTACAGATGCCATTTTCAAGGCTACGTATAGCGTCGCCACGTGTTGGAACTTTATGAAACTATAGGGACTGAAGCGGGAATATTCCGCATTGTCCCACAATAAATTCAGCATTTTTACAACCGAAATTGGTCGAGAAAACAACGCGTTGAATGCCTCTCGTAATAATGAATATTGCCATACTTGCTTGAAGGGAAAAGTACCGACGAGTGAGCATGGCGTGCTCTGGGTTTTATGTTTGAAGTCGTCGATAAGATGTTCAGTAACATCCGAGATACTTTCATCTGTTGACGGTGGGTTCGTTTGTAAGTGAAGTATGGATCGAATGTCTACTATGTACAACAGGTACCCGCTGCAGCGGTTGACGACTCGTAAATACCGAGGAAGATCTGCGCACAACATCCCATTGACAACGAACTCATTAGAGTGGTAGCTCAAGTTCGAATAACTCAAGGATGGAGAAGAAAACAGGCAAACATACACACAGCCTGACATCGATCATGCGAAACTCAACTCACTCTCTTCTCACATAACATCTTCCTCAGTGCCACGGATAAAGGAAACCAAAGTTGATTTGGCGTTTCGATGCTTTCCAAAAGCTATGCCGGCCGCGGTGGTCTCGCGGTTCTAGGCGCGCAGTCCGGAACCGTGCGACTGCTACGGTCGCAGGTTCGAATCCTGCCTCGGGCATGGATGTGTGTGATGTCCTTAGGTTAGTTAGGTTTAAGTAGTTCTAAGTTCTAGGGGACTAATGACCACAGCAGTTGAGTCCCATAGTGCTCAGAGCCATTTGAACCAAAAGCTATAAATTCAGCATGACATCTAAGGAAAATACGTTGCTACGTGATATCTGACCAGCGACTGGGGTTGGGTGGGTTGCAGTTCGTTATCTTGGGTACAATGTCATCTGAAATAATGTGTTATGTCCCTGCTGTCTGCAGTTCACTTTCTACGTTACTGACTTAGCTGATAGTATTAACTGCAGTCTTTGGCTTTTCTCATATAATTCAGCTGTCCGGGGAGAACCGCAGTATTGTCCAATCAGATTCTGACAAAATATCCACCTGGTGCAAGGACTGGTAACTTCCTCTTACTCCTGAAAAAATAAATGTTGTTCAGTATGCAGTAACAATGGTAAAGATACGCAATGGACCGTTCACATAGGCTCTGGTGTAGATGAAGCAAAGGCAAGTAACGATTCGTTGTTAGGAAATAGGATACTGCACTTTGTCTACAAAAGATAGTCACATTTCCATAGACCATTTGAACGATTCTCTAATCGAAATGATGTGGAATGAGTCAGTTCATAGGATATGTATACAATATGAGTGCCTCTGCCTGCTTAGCTGGGTGGTAACGTGCTCTCCTCCCATGCGAGCGGGTCCGGGTTCGATTCCAAGCCTGGCTGGCGATTTTCTTTGCTCGGAGACTGGGTGTTGTGTTGTCCTCATCATCATTTCATCACCAGCGCACAAGTCAACCAATATGGCTTCGATTGAAATAAGACTTGCAATTGGCGGCCGAACTTCCCCGGATGAGACTTCACGGCCAACGATGCCATACGCTAATTTCATTTTTATCGTTAGTGTTATTATTAATGAACATATTATTTTGTAGTCCTACCCATGTCGCTACTCTTACAAACGAGTTTCTTTTGTTTTAACAGGCTAACAGAGTTTAGACAGAAATTCGCCTATGGAATAGAAGGAGCTTTCCAGCAGAAACCATTTTAGATTAGATTTAAAGCTGACTTTGTTCTGTATACAAAATGCTTCTATCACATATTTATTAATACTGCTCAAGTATGAGACCTATATGAGGTCGGACTAAGAGGAGACATCAAGAGTACACGAAGAATGGCTCTGCGAACGGTCAGAGGTTTGTTTAAGCGGCGAGAGAGTATGTACACAGTCATTAATTGTATGGAACGTGAGGGAACCGTGAAGTACGGTATAACAAAAATTACCCTCTGCCACGCACTTCGCAGTAATTCAGAGAGTAGTGATGTAGACAAGATATTTTTTGAACGTAAGCCCAAAACTGCAAATTTTTTCAACCGAAGTACAGCAATTTCTGTATTTCGGCTCTCTTAGCAAAATCGATTCTAAGGCCTTACTTTCCATGTTGTAGCTACAATTTAATATGAACTACGTGAAACTCACTAATCTGTTCATGTAACTAGCAGCCATTTTCCTTTATATTGTGACGCCATCAATTCATGAACAGCTGCATGTACGACACTTACGATCTGCACCTACAACGGTTTATTAGAATCATTTACATGTGTTAGTACGCAAAATAATCAAAAGCCCTTTTTTGTTGTTTTTTTTATTGCAATATGCACTCAATTCCCCACATACTGACCGCAAATAAGGAATTTACCTGCGAACAAAAAAGGGGAAAAAAAGGATTCTAATCGAATCAAAAGGATTTTCTGGTGCCTCATACCACAGGACGAACGAGAGGACAGAGCGTGAAAACCTTGGAGTGGTAGTGGAGCAGACAGTGCATCGAGATCCATTGAGGTTATCATGCTATTAGTCTTCAGAATTTTCATAATCCACAGCACTTGATTACCCAGACTTTTCCTGCAGCCAAGCCACAGTGAGTTCGTCATCCTACATAATTACTACTGCCCGTCTGTAATGAATCCCCTACTAAGTGGACGTTCAGCTTTAACAACATAAAATAAGAACTTAAAAGTACCGCAGCGAGGAAGTCTTTCGACAAAGTTCGCGGAGATACGCTGCGTTAATGTGACCATCAATTATCACAAAAGGGAAGCGGTTGCAAAAGCCCAAGCAATTATTTTATACGGAGTATTAGATGTGTAATCTAGAAATGTCAATGCAAGTAATTTGTGGCTACCGTTGACATTAAGGACGCGTCTTAACTTACGCCCGCGCGGTGACAATCCCAGGAAACCGCTGGTGCCCAGTGGTCATCAGTAACTGTTTACAGCTAAAACACCAAATCAATATTTTATGTCAACCGACATGTGACGTTCTTTAGTGTCCCATAAAGGCCAAGAGAATTTCATTCGCAATAAATAACGGTGATGTTTATCACACTGGGAATTTTTAGACGGCACGGGAAGCTTCATTGCAGTAGTAAATGCTTGCCTAAGTGGTGAATAAAAAGTTACGCAGTAGATAATTAACTACACATATCAACAAGAGTGTTTTTACGACGGTGACTATTAAAAGCATGATGGGTCAAAAATTCCGATGTCTATGGATTCATCTGAGGTAAAGTAATCACGTACATCTCGGAGACAGGAAGAGGTATGGAAAACTGCAGGAGACTCTTCAAGTAAACTGTTGACGTTGTGGTATTCTGTTGGCCTGCCGCTTACACATAACATCTTGTTGACTTCCAACGTGAACAAATTGTCTGTGCCCGCTTACTTGCTGGTTGCATGACAGCAGTTGCAAAAATAATAGGATTATATACACTAGACAGTAAGGGAAAACTTAAGTCTGCTAAGCACAATAACGGGAGAAAATTTAAAGTTACTGGTAGGGAAGGTGGACGTGAAAAATATTGCCTTAATAAGCGTCTGGCTCAGGCGTTCCCAAACTTATGCTCTGACGGAACACTTTGAGAACCCTGGTACTTTGATGAAACACCTTGTTTATTTTGAAGGTTAATAATTTTTTTAAATGAGAAAAGCTTCTTTTATTCAGTGATTACTTAAATTTTAAACCGTGGTTAGTAATTCAGAGATCACAATAAATTTTAAAAATATAACTTGTATCGTCAAAATTTCGGAAAAAGCCATTTATTGACAGTTTATTTTTTATTTTTCTTTTATTTTTTGTCTTTGTGGAGCACCACTTACTCCCTTCCCACGGAACCCTAAAATAAACATTCATTATAGAGCTTACAGTGATAAATCTATTAGAAACAACGTTAGTTCTAAGAAGACTTTTCTGTGGTGCAAGGAATATAAATTATGGGCTACTGACTACAGGAAAAATGTTATACGCCCTAACGAGTCCACCGCAGCACTTGTTCACATCCGTAGAAGCATAAGAAGAGTAAAGTCTCGACAGTTGCCTTCCAACCGTATAACACGGTGGAGGCCCACTACTGAATAAGTACGTCAAACTATTTTACGTGGCAACAGTCATTAAATGGTGCAAGAATTGTAACCAAAGAACATGATAAAGCTCTCCCACACACGTCCGGATTCGTTCAAGTCCGTCAACAAAAGTATTTCCCGCGTGTCAATGGAATCAAATCTTCAGAGGTTTGTTGGCATAAAATATCGCAATGCGAGCGTGACATTTCGGAAAGGCTGCTATCTCTTTTCATCTTCTGCCGAAGATATCGTAGCAGCAACAAAGTATGCCAAGTTGGTGGAAGTGAGTGACAACAATGCAGTATGACATCAAAGATAGCTTCAGAGTTATGGACGAAACGGGGGCTGAAATTGCGGGTAGCAAGGCAAAAACAGAAATGCAAAACTCAGTTTTCAAATATTTGAAGTCCGTCACAAATGAGAGCGAGGATACTGCCCAAATTTAACTCTCGCGCCACTCAGAAGATAGATATTAATGTCAGTGGTGCTGAGAAACAGCTGAAATCGCTAAAATTGAACACATGTTCAAGGTTTGGTGGAATCCCTATCAGTTTCGCCTCTGTTTTGACTATAATTCTACAGTAGATCCCCCTAACATAAAACCGTGCCCAGCAATTGGAAGGAAGTACAGGTCACACCCATCTACAAGAAGGAGCCGAAGTGATCCACTAAACTACCGTCCATATCCTTGACATCTATTTGGTGAAAAAGCTTAGAAGAACTCTTAACACAAACCTAATGAGGTATCTCGAACAGAATGACCTTCTCCACGTGAAAACACTGATCATTTGAAATCCAACCGGCACTTTTCTCATCTGACATGTTAAAAGCCATGGATTAAGGTACTCAGGTAGATGCAGTATTTTACTCAGCACCACACCTACGCTTATTATCACAAGTACGATCGTATCGGGCATCAAACGAAATCTGTGAATGGACTGACAATTTCTTGATAGAAAGGACGGAGCAGGTTACCCTGGACGGAGAGTCATTAACGGATGTGGAAGTAACTTCGTGTGTGCCCTTGGGAAATGTGTTGGGCCATTGTTGTTCATGTTGTATGCTAATGACCTTGCAGACAATATTAATGGTAATCTCAGGTTTTCTGCAGTTCTCTGTAATGAAGTAGTATCTGAATAAAGCTGTACAGGTATTCAATCGGAACTTAATGATATTTCAAAGTGGTGCAAAGACTGTCAACTTGTTTTAGATGTAGAGATACGTACGAGGGTCAGTCAAAAAGTAATGCCTCCTATTTTCTTTCTACGTTTAATTGTCAGGAAATTTAAATGCAATTACATAGGTTGAAAACCACAACATTGAGGATCATTTTGTCATTTTTCAATGTAATCTCCGCCCATCTCTAAAGTTTTGGTCCATCTTTGAACAAGGGCATGTATCCCAGCACGGTAAAAATCACAGCTCTGCTTCCTAAGCCATTGACGCACGGATGTTTTGACGGCCTCCTCATCTTCAAAATGAATCCCACGATGAGCTTCTTTTAGTGGCCCGAATAGATGGAAGTCTGATGGTGCCAGGTCAGGGCTGTATGGGGGATGAGGCAAAACTTCCCATCCAATTTTGACAATCTCGTCAGAGGTGTGACGACTGGTGTGTGGTCTTGCATTGTCATGCAAAAGAAGAACATCTGCCATTGATTTTGTTGGGCGAACTCGCTGAAGACGTGCTTTAAGTTTTTTTAGGGTTGTGACGTATTGAACAGAATTTATTGTGCATCCCTGCTCCAAAAAATCAACCAGAATCACACCCTCTGTATCCCAGAAAACTGTTGCCATAACTTTCCCTGCCGATCGCACAGTTTTGAATTTTTTCTTCCTCGGCGAGCTTGTGTGACGCCACTCCATTGACTGCCTCTTTGATTCGGGTTCAAAAAAATGCACCCATGTTTCGTCCCCGGTCACAATTTTTTTCAGAAACTCATCTCCCTCCAAACGGAAGCGCTGCAAGTGTTGGGAGGCTATTGTTTTCCTTGCCTCTTTATTCTGATCGGTTAACATTCTTGGAACCCACCATGCACAAACTTTTGAGTACCCCAATTGTTTAATAATCGTGATCACACTGCCTTTACTAAGAGAAATAATGCGACACACTTCATCTGCAGTCACCCGACGGTCACCACGAATGATGTCATCAACTTGCTGAATGTTGTGTGGAGTCACTGCACTCACCGGCCTGCCGCTCCGCTTTTCGTCAGTCAACGGTGTTTGCCCTTCAGCTTCCTTACAACGACGAACCCATCGTCTAACAGTGCTGACATCCACTGTCACAACACCATACACCTTCTTCAGTCTTTCATGAATGCGTATGGGCGTTTCACCTTCTGCATTCAAGAATTCAATCACACAACGCTGTCTCAAACGAACATCGATGTCGGCCATCTTACAAACTTCTGCTGTGCTCCCACCTGTTGACACAGAAAGTTACTACTGCAGTGGATTGCAGAAGAAGGTTTGAGGAATGGCGCCAAATTCAAATTTTTCACTTAACTTAATTTTTTTAAGTAGAATAAAAATGGGAGGCATTACTTTTTGACCGACCCTCGTAAAACTGTACACTTCACAAAAAGAAAAAACAATGTGTTCTATGACCATAGTATCAACGAGTCACAACTGGAATCGGTCAACTCAATCAAATACAGTTTGCAGGGATACGAAATGGAATGATCACATCGACCGAAGCCGGCCGTTGTGGCCGAGCGGTTCTAGACGCTTCAGTCCGGAACCGTGCTGCCGCTACGGTCGCAGGTTCGAATCCTGCCTCAGGCATGGATGTGTGTGATGTCCTTAGGTTAGTTAGGTTTAAGTAGTTCTAAAGACTAGGGGACTGATGACCTCAGATGTTAAGGCCCATAGTGCTTAGAGCCATTTTAACCATTTTGAACATAGGCCCACTAGCAGGTAAATCTAGAGACAGACTTTGGTTCATGGGTACAATTCTAAGGAAATGCGGTCAGTTTGCCAAAAAGATTACTTACGAAATACTTATGTGAACTATCCTAGGATGTTAGTCAATTGTGTGGGACCGTACCAAACAGGACTAACAGGGGATATTTAACACATACATAGAAGGGCACTATGAATGGTCACAGGTATGTCTGATTCATGGGGGAACGTCAATGATGAATAAATGGTAAACTCTCGAAGATAGTTGTAAACTATCTCTACTTACCAGTTTTCAAGTACCACCTTTAAGTGATGTATCTAGGGATAGCATCGACCTTTTACAAATCGCTTCGTTGGGGATGGCAAAGTCAAGATTGATTTAATTGCAGCATGTACATAGGTATTTGGAGAACCTGCGTTTAATATGTGAATGGAACAAGGAGAAGTCCTAATAACTGGTACAGTAGACAGTGCCCTCTACCGTGCACTTCGCAGCGGACCACAGAGTATAGATGTAGATGCAGATATCATGTGACATAGTCATTATCCGATGCAGACGTTTCCGATTTGGTCAAGCAAATCTGAACGACGAAGGACGAAGTGGCAGAACATATCTTTGTGGAGATCCAGAAATGGGAGAAAAGTGGAGGCACTTGAGGTTGAGGAGTGGCGTTTCACGATCAAGACGACAGGGGAAAAAGTTAAACTCGGTTTTCAACATCTTGCACGACATTTCAGACACGGCAAAAGTCACTGGCTGCATGGATGCTCGTATTGCGCTGCGGTACAGGCACTGTTCATACGAGGGGTGTTCAATAAGTCCAATTCACCTTCGACCGCCGCCTTTTCTGGACGCCCCATCTCCGGATAGTCCATGCCAAGGCACGTACCTGACTCCGCCTCCTTAAACTCCTGCCTGGCTGTACATGGGGTCTGGACCCCTCCACCATCCTCCACACTTATTAATCCCCCATCCGACCCATCCTTTGCTATGCAAACCCCATCTAGAATTCCCTCCAAGAAGTCCCTCCAAATCCTGGAACTCCATGCGCTCCGCCTCGCCTTTCATATCTGTCTCCCATCCCCCACGTGGATTCTATACAATTTGATTCTCTTCCTGGACATCCTCCTTTTCCTCGAACACATACGGACCCTTTACACCTCCCGCAAGCTTGATCCTCCCCACCCGCTTGCCTCTCCCACCCCACCCACCCCACTGCCGCACCTGTACCATTGCATCCCACCTACTCTCCATCTTCACACTCTCCGTACCCTTGCCCAAGGTGGCTTCCACCAACTCCCCCTCCTTCTAAATACCCCTCCTACCAGATCTAATCCTCCCCTTCCTCTCCCCCTTCCCCCCTTTCCTCCAGGGCTCCCTCTCTCTTCTTTCTCCCCATCCTTTCTTCCTCCCCCCTCCCCGCTCCCATTTTTCCCACTTCCTCCCCCCCCTCCCCGTGCTTCCACACCTAACCCTATCCTCTCCCTTCTTTTCTCCCGCTGGCTTCCGCCGTCCTCTGCCCCCTGCCTCCAGTGGTAGCCCCCCCCCCCCTCCCTCATCTCATCAAATGTGTTCACTGTTTTCTGTGCCAAAGGTCGTCACCAGTGTTTAGTGCATTGGTGTTTTCCTCGTTTCTATGCGTCAGTGTTATATTCGGTGTGCTCCTTCGTTCGAGTGTAAAACTGGTTACCTTTATTTGTGTGCACTGTGGACCTTGTTTCTAAAACCAGTGAGTTCCGACGAAAGTCTTCATTACTATTCTTAACATTCATTTATTTCTTTTTATATGTCTCCATGTTCGCTATATGTTTTTTCTGTTGGCCAAAGAGCGGCACCTGTACGCTGCTGCCGGTCCACCTGTGTATAAAGTGAAAATACAAAAAAATACGTTCATTTTTGCTCTCGTCCAGTTTCCGTTGAAAATAAAGAATTTGTTGTGGGATAGGGTGAAACATTCCCGCTTCAGCCTCTTTAGTTTCATGAAGTTCCGATAGTTGGAGGCGCTATAAGTAGCATTCAAAATTGCGTCTGTAACGGTAGTGCCTTTCAAGCAGATAGCTGTCAATGAGTTCCTTTTCGCGGAAAATCAGAGCATCGCAGATATTCATAGGGACTTGAAGAATGTCTACGGATACCTGGCAGTGAACACAAGTACGGTGAGTCGTTGGGTGGGGCATCTGTCACCATTGCAGCAGGGTCGCGCAAACCTGTCCTATCTCCCGCGTTCCGGCAGGCTGCACTCAGTTATGACTCCTGCAGTGTTGTAACACTCGGGAACTCTCATTAGAACTGATCGACGTATCACAACCAAACACTTTGCTGCACAATTGGTCGTCTTCGGTGGAAGTTCTGACAAACTCGTCCACCAGTTGGGGTGTGGCATGATCTCGCATATTCCGGCTTCCACCTCTCGGGTCCGTTGAAAGGTGCACTCAACGGAAGGTTATTGATGCAGCAAGACGTTGGCTCAGACGTCGACCAGTAGAGTGGTACTACGTGAGCATACAGGCCCTCGCATTGAGACTGCGTAAGGCCGTCGAGTTGAACGGAGTTTATATGGAAAAATAGGCTATTCTAGTCAAAAGAGTTAGAAATAACATGGTGTATTGAAATCCTGAATAAAACTTAACCTGCTTTCAGAAAATGAATTGCATTACTTACTGAAGGCACCTCGTAGATATACAGCAGCAAACTGTTGGCCACAAAACCGACACCAAGAAGGATACCAAATAACGAAATTTTTCTTATTGTGCATACCGTAAAATGTTAGGGTTGCGAAATCTGGCACACAGAGCTGCCAACTCCGGCAACTATAAGGGCTCTAATCGAGTCGGAATGAGGTTGGATGACAGATTTATGTAGATGCGTCATTTCATCCTTTTTCAGCTCTGTGTCAGTATTCTTTAATCATAGTGACTGGAAAGAGGTGACATGCCACTTTCTTGTCAATCTAAGACCAGATGTTTTCAGTGGGTGAGAGACCTGGAGAAGTGCTGTTCTTGACAACAGTCGAACACCCTCTGTATCGAGGTACACCAGGACAGCACAGGCAACATTTGCATTATCTTGTTGAAAGATAAAGTCGCAGAGATCTCAAAGATAGGGTATTCCCACCTATCTTAACATTTCAGAAATGTAACGTCTGCTGTACATGTTACGGGTCATGCGAATGAGAGGTGATCATGTTGTACACCCAGCAGCACCACACACAATCACGCAAAGTGCTGGACCCGAATGACGATGCAATGTGGCGAAGCGCTTTCCCATCGGAGCCTCCAGGCACGGATATATTCACCGTTACGTCGGAATTAGAACTGGAGGTCATCTGAAAATACGATGTGGTACCACTGCTGTGTCCAGTGTTGTTGGGTACATCAGAATCAGCGCGCCTCTCTCTAATGCCGCATGAAGGGAAGATGTGCTGACAGTCCACGGTGCTTTGGACGTCGTCGCAGTTACTATCTGCGTGAATACTTCCCTTGCCGAAAGCAAACCCGTTTCAAGATTCCAAGCTACGTTACATGGCTGCATGGATGAACGAACATTATGTCTGTCCTCTCGGGCGCAATTTGCGTGGGTCCATTGAGATACTGCAGAGCTTGAGTGCAGCCCCATGAACCAATCGATTCCATATACGCCTTACACTCAAGGCATTCCAGCCAACACAATCAGCAAATCACGGAAAGCTAAACGGCAGTTTCCATGAGGATACCCCCTTGTTTCCACAAAGACCATTAAGATAACGTAGTCCATTTGAAATGATCGTTTCAAAAACACTTTGGGTTATTTTCAGAAATTCCTGGTTTCCGAGGTGATGGTTACGCAGGAACGTAACAGCACAGCTTAAATGTTACGGTACAGTCTTCGAATTTTATTTTAAGACAAACGTCCGGCTACTTGATTTTTTCGTAACTTTCTTTGGTCGTTCAGGTGAAAACAAGGTTTACTGTCTCGATACGCTTCGATCCTATCACTGTCGAATTACGGGTTTCCTTTTTACTCGAGGCATAACACAATCTTCTCTCAGACAAACAACATTCAAATGCGATATCTGAATGCCCCCCTCCGATGAACCATGGACCTTGCCGTTGGTGGAGAGGCTCGCGTGCCTCAGCGATACAGATGGCCGTACAGTAGGTGCAACCACAATGGAGGGGTATCTGGTTGAGATGCCAGACAAACGTGTGGTTCCTGAAGAGGGGCAGCAGCCTTTACTGTGGTTGCAAGGGCAACAGTCTGGATGATTGACTGATCTGGCCTTGTAACATCAACCATAACGGCCTTGCTGTGCTGGTACTGCAAACGGCTGAAAGCAAGGGGAAACTACAGCCGTAATTTTTCCCGAGGGCATGTAGCTTTACTGTATAGTTAAATGATGATGGCATCCTCTTGTGTAAAAGATTCCGGAGGTAAAATAGTCCCCCATTCGGATCTCAGAGCGACGACTACTCAGGAGGATGTCGTTACCACGGGAAACAAAACTGGCATTCTACGGATCGGAGAATGGGATGTCAGATCCCTTAATCGGACGGGTAGGTTAGGAAATTTAAAAAGGGAAATGGATGGGTTAAAGTTAGATATAGATAAAATGAGAATTAGTGAAGTTCGGTGGCAGGAGGAACAAGACCTCAGGTCAAGTGAATACAGGGTTATAAATACAAAATCAAATAATGGTAATGCAGGAACAGGTTTAATAATGAATAAAAAAATACGGAAACGGGTAAGCTACTACGAACAGCATAGTGAACGCATTATTGTAGCCAAGATGGACACGAAGCCCACGGCTACCATCGTAGTACTAGTTTATATGCCAACTAGCTCTGCATATGGTGAAGAGATTGAAGAAATGTACGATGCGATAAAAGAAATTATTCAGATACTAATGGGAGATGAAAATTTAATAGTCGTGGGAGACTAGACTTCGATAGTAGGAAAAGGAAGAGAAGAAAACGTAGTTGGTGATTGTGGACTGGGAGTAAAGAATGAAAGGGGTAACCACCTGGTAGAATTTTGCACAGATCATAACTTAATCATAGCGAACACTTGGTGTAAGAACCGTGAAAGAAGGTTGTATACGTGGAAGAAGCCTGGAGACACTGGAAGGTTTCAGATAGATTATATAATGCTAAGACAGAGATTTAGGAACCAGGTTTTAAATTGTAAGACATTTCCAGGGACAGATGTGGACTCTGACCACAATCTATTGGTTATGAGCTGTAGATAAAAACTGAAGAAACTGCAAAAAGGTGGGAATTTAAGGATATGGCACCTTGATAAGCTGACTAAACCAGAGGTTGTAGAGAGTTTCAGGGAGAGCATAAGGGAACAATTGACAGGAATGGGGGAAAGAAACACAGTAGAAGAAGAATGCCTAGCTTTGAGAGATGAAATAGTGAAGGCAGCACAGGATCAAGTAGGTAAAAACACTTGGGTTAACATAAGAGATATTGAATTTGATTGACGAAAGGAGAAAATACAAACATGCAGTAAATTAAGCATGTGAAAAGGAATACAAACGTTTCAAAAATGAGATCTACAGGAAGTAGACGTAAGTTTCAGTAATATATAAAATCTCCACATTCTTCGTTCAATTCCATCGAAAACTATTGCAACTGACAGTGGAATAATGCGTGTGACTTAAGAAATTTCACTATTCAAACCACCGACTTCTTCACGTGCTCCATGCCCGCAAATTTAGCATAATGGGCTTATTGATGTACAGAACAATGAATCCCGCAGTCGATCGCTGTGATTTGTTGCTCTCTAATTGTCAGTTAAATCTTCGAGTTCTTTTTGCATGGAATTGTAATGTCGTTCCATAGCAAATTTACAGCAGACGTCGATTAATCGATTGCATAATACACCACTGGCCATTAAAATTCCTACACCAGGAAGAAATGCAGATGATAAACGGGTATTCATTGGACAAATATATTATACTAGAAATGACATGTGATTACATTTTCACGCAATTTGGGTGCATAGGTCCTGAGAAATCAGTACCCAGAACAACCACCTCTGGCCGTAATAACGGCCTTGATACGCCTGGGCATTGAGTCAAACAGAGCTTGGATGGCGTGTATAGGTACAGCTGCCCATGCAGCTTCAACAAGATACCACAATTCATCAAGACTAGAGACTGGCGGATTGTGACGTGCCAGTTGCTCGGCCACCCTTGGCCGGACGTTTTCAATTGGTGAGAGATCTGTAGAATGTGCTGGCCAGAGCAGTAGTCGAACATTTTCTGTATCCAGAAAGGCCCGTACAGGACTTGCAATATGCGGTCGGGCATTATCCTGCTGAAATGTAGGGTTTCGCAGGGATCGAATGAAGGGTAGTGCTACGGGTCGTAACGCATCTGAAATGTAACGTCCACTGTTCAAAGTGCCGTCAATCCGAACAAGAGGTGACCGAGACGTGTAACCAATGGCGCCCAAACCATCACGCCGGGTGATACGCCAGCATGGCGATGACGAATACACGCTTCCAATGGGCGTTCACCGCGATGTCGCCAAACACGGATGTGACCATCATGATGCTGTAAATAGAACCTGGATTCATCCGAAAAAATGACAATTTGCCATTCGTGCACCCAGGTTCGTCGTTGCGTACACCATCGCACGCGCTCCTGTCTGTGATGCAGCGTCAAGGGTAACCGCAGCCATGGTCTCCGAGCTGATAGTCAATGCTTCTGCAAACGTCGTCGAACTGTTCGTACAGATGGTTGTTGTTTTGCAAACGTCCCCATCTGTTGACTCAGGGATCGAGACGTGGCTGCACGATCCGTTACAGTCATGCGGATAAGATGCCTGTCATCTCGACTTCTAGCGATACGAGGTCGTTGGGATCCAGCACGGCGTTCCGCATTACAGTCCTGAACCCACCGATTCCATATTCTGCTAACAGTCATTGGATTCCGACCAACACGAGCAGCGATGTAGCGATACGATAAACCGCAATCGCGATAGGCTACAATCCGACCTTTATCAAAGTCGGAAACGAGATGGTACGCATTTCTCCTCCTTACATGACGCATCACAACAACGTTTCACCAGGCAACGCCTGTCAACTACTGTTTGTGTATGAGAAATCGGACCGCGCGACTGCTACGGTCGCAGGTTCGAATCCTGCCTCGCGCATGAATGTGTGTGATGTCCTTAGGCTAGTTAGGTTTAAGTAGTTCTAAGTTCTAGGGGACTGATGACCACAGATGTTAAGTCCCATAGTGCTCAGAGCCATTTTTTTGAGAAATCGGTTGGAAACTTTCCTCATGTCAGCACGTTGTAGGTGTCGCTACCGGCTCCAACCTTGTGTGAATGCTCTGAAAAGCTAATAATTTGCATATCACGGCATCTTCTTCCTGTCGGTTAAATTTCGCGTCTGTAGCACGTCATCTTCGTGGTGTAGCAATTTTAATGGCCAGTAGTGAAGATATTAAGAATTCTCATCCCTCTCTTCTGTCATTCCCATTCATTTTTAAAGCTTGTAAAGACAGGTCCCTAGACTGCCTCTTCTTGTGCGAGCAGCCTCTGGATCTGTGATCATCCGTCATACCACGAACAAATAGCGAAGGATAAACAGCGCTTGCACCAGATTCTGACGAACTGAAGAGACTCGTGCCGACTGAAAAATGCCGCCGCGCAATACTAAATAAAATGCTGCGCTGTTCCGAGTACTTCCGAGAAGGACCGAACAAAGCTGAGGCAGGCCGAGCTTCGGACCGCACGCGGCCCTCACATCCGGTTCTCGTGCGGTTTGGCACGCCGTGGCCGACCATGCTTTAACCACAATATTGCTACCGACTTACTTCGGTTGCGCTAAAATGCTAATCATTTGCATATCCAAGAACGTAGAACATTTCATACAAATTTGACGTATGTAGCTTGCTGCCTCTACGGTATTGTAATGCTCAGCAGTGTATGTTTTGCACTTGGAGGAGTCTGGTAATAAGGCAAAGAATAAAATCCAAATATTTATTAGCGGCGAGGTGCAGTGCTATAAACAAAACGACGACCTTTTTCAGCTGTTGCCAGATTACTTAATCGCCAGCACAGACATTGATATGCAATGTGAATGAAATTATTCTCTATGTGAAACCTCCAGAATGAGGTTATTACTCTGCAGCGGAGTGTGCGCTGATATGAAACCTCCTGGCAGATTAAAACTGTGTGCTGGACCGAGACTCGAACTCGGGGCCTTTGCCTTTCGCGGGTAGGTGCTCTACCATCTGAGCTACCCAGGCACGACTCACGCTCCGACTTCACACCTTCACTTCTGCCAGTAGCTCGTCTCCTACCTTCCAAACTTCACAGAAGGTCTCCTGCCTTGAAGAACTAGCACTCCTGGAATAAAGGATACTGCGGAGACATGGCTTAGCCACAGCCTGGGTGATGTTTCCAGAATGAGATTTTCACTCTGCAGTGGAGTGTGCGCTGATTTGAAACTTCCTGGCAAATTGAAACTGTGTGCCGGACCGAGACTCGAACTCGGGACCTTTGCCTTTCACAGGCAAGTGCTCTCGCTCCGGCACACAGTTTTAATCTGCCAGGAAGTTTCAGGTACAAACCTATACATGAACTGTCTATTTGCGAAACTTCTTAGTTGTGTTAGAAGGATTTATGCTTTTTTAGTGCAACAGACTCTAAACTTTAACACTTTTGATCCACTGTACAATACTAATAGACAATTTAGTCAGTTACAAAAATAAATTAATGTCCTGTAGAAGTCTAGGTTTTATTTAACCTGACAAGATTAGGGCCATCGGGCCCTCTCTTACATCTAACCAGGCATTCTACTTATTTTGCTTCCATATGTTTTAGTAGGCATGTTAAGCTACATCTAGTACAAAAAGGGAAATAAACAGTTACAGAGGTACACTTGGAAAAATACATACGCATGCAGTTTATAGTCGTAGATGATGAGTACTGCTATGAGTAGACATTATGATAGAGAGAGATTTTAGATAGCAGTGCTAGCAGCAGGGGTATGAGTGAGACTGATGGTGAAGGGAGGAGAAGAATAGGGATATGATGAAATACAGTTAAGGAAATATGAGGGAAAAGAAGATTTCGTGGCTAATGGAGATAGAAGAAGAGGAAGAAGAGAAAGGAGCAAGATAGGCGACACTAGCTTTGCTATTTGACAGAGGGGAGGATTGGCCTTGTAGATTAATTTTGTCGAAAACTTTATGAGTAAGATAGTAGGAAATGCTTCAACTTCTTCTTAAAAGCAGCAGGGGATTGAATTTTGCGGAAGGTAAGGGGCAGTTTGTTCCAGAGGCGGACAGCGACAACAGAGGAGTTTGTAAATGCTTTTTTTTTTGTGCGTGGGCACAGTTAGGATACCAAATAACAGTGACCTCGTGTTTCGATTATGATGGCATAAAAGGTGTTTAATCTCTGAAGTAAGGTACTGGGGTGGTTGCGTGACGAGGAGACGGTGAAGTAGACATAGAGGGTGGTAGTTATGTAATTTGTGCGGCCGCAGCCACCCTAGCTGGGAGCATGAAGCACTGACATGAACATATTGGCGAATGTTGCAGGTGTAACGCACACAGGCGTTCATGGTTAGTTCTAACCGTCTTTTGTTTTCACTACTCATGCCCTGTTGAATTACATCACAATAGTGAAAGTTCGGTAGAACGAGTGCCTGCACGAGCTGGCGTTTCACGCCCAGTGGAAATACGTTCCGAAACTTTTTGAGAGCATAGAGACAAGAGGACGTCTTCCAGCACACTGCGACTGTATTCTCTGCCCAGTTGAGATGCTCATACAAAGTTACACCCAAGTTCTTAACTGTTTTCTGATATGGTATTGGAATACCGTCGAGCAGAATAGGAGGCAGCCGTTCGCGGAAATCTGAACTTATTAATTTCTGATGAGCTATTAAGATTACTTGTGTCTTCTTTGCACTTAGTTTAAGCCCCAGATTTTTCGCCCATGTCACCACTTAAGACAGTGTCGCCAAAGTCACTGTTCATAGATTCAAAATGTTCAAATGTATGTGAGTTCCTAAGGGACCAAATTGCTTAGGTCATCAGTCTCTAGACTTATACACTACTTAAACTAACTTATGCTAAGAACAACACACACACCCATGCCCAAGGGAGGACTCGAACCTCCGGCGGGAGAGACCGAGATTCAAAGAGCGGACAACTTTCTCTGTAACACGGCTGAGCCAAATTTGAAATCTTTGTTTAAATATTTAAATAATAGGCAGCTGCGACATTTATATAATTTAGAAGTAGTCATGCACCATAATATCCCGTAACGAAGTCTCAAAATGTGTTTAAAAAGGGCAATCTGGACACTGCAACGTTCCACTAAGTTTCAGACTCAGTAAGATCACTCATTACGTAAGCAGTGGGTTATCAGAGGTCAGACTTAAGAGAGTATTCAAACACTGACGAGGTCGCTGACGGTGTTAAAAACATGTATACACACCCGAAAATAAAATTCTATAGCCGGCCGGGGTGGCCGAGTGGTTCTAGGCGCTACAGTCTGGAACCGCGCGACTGCTACGGGCGCAGGTTCGAATCCTGCCTCGGGCATGGATGTGTGTGATGTCCTTAGGTTAGTTAGGTTTAAGTAGTTCTAAGTTATAGGGGACTGATGACCTTAGAAGTTAACTCCCATAGTGCTCAGAGCCATTTGAACCATTTGAAAATTCTATAACCGTTTTGGTGTCTCTTACTATTCCTTTATGGATCTTCAATCTATTAAGAAAATAATGATTATCTTGAGGTTGAAGCTCTTTTGCCTGTGTTTGTTTTAACAATGCATATGTTTTAGAATGGGGTTCGCCTTTAGCAAAACACAGTTTTGTTTTTTATCCCAAGCATGTTTCAATGCAGTTGCTGCATCATTAGTGCGTTTTTTATTTTATGGCTGTTAAACATAAAGAATGTTCTTTATTGTTTATATAGACGTAAAGTTTAGTTGATATTTACATTTATATTAACAGTTTAAACACAGCGACTTCAGAGTATTTATTTTCTTTGGATAATAGTTCTGTTCACATCACGGCGTATTTCTTTCAGTTACCATCAGTAGCAGTTCGTTCTTTGTATGGTACAAGTTTCATCGAGCTATGTTACTTGGCAGTAAAATAATATGCGAAAGCTACTTCCGTCCTTAAGCTTTGCACACGACGGTATATTGATGGGGTCGGTCCGCGGCCAGTAACTCCTCCCCCAGGTGCGATCATCCACTGACCCACTGCAGGACTCAGACAGTAACGGAATAATTCATTACTTCTAGCCAGAAGTCATAGTAAAAGCAGAAAGGCTAAAAACGTAATGAATATTAGTAAAATAAGATGAGAGAAATAATGAGGTGATAGCGTACAGTAGAGCGTCCCCTCGGCACTGAGAAATGCAGCGGGAGGTGTCCCTCCCGCAAACGTCCAACCCCAAATCCGTTACAAACTATTAAAGATGGAAATGAAACACAGAGAAAGTATAAAAACCTCTTCAACTGTTCTTACGTGATCCGGTAGTATTAAGCGGACAAGGAATCCTTAAGGTCATTCCTTCATCGGAGATCTATCAGATGGTCAATTGTTACAAGATACGACAAGGTACGACAGAATAAAGTAATTAAAAACAGAGTAAAAGAGGGATAACCAAAGCGGCTGGTAGAGGAGACAGGTTCGAGGGCACCCAGTGCGCAGTCGTAGGATCCCAAACAAGTTTTCCGGCCGGTGTGGCCAAGCGGTTCTAGGCGCTTCAGTCTGGAACCGCGAGGCCGCTACGGTCGCAGGTTCGAATCCTGCCTCGGGCATGGATGTTTGTGATGTCCTTAGGTTAGTTAGGTTTAAGTCCTAGGGGACTGATGACCTTAGCTGTTAAGTCCCATAGTGATCAATTTGAACCATTTTGAACCAAACAAGTTTGTGATAGTTGTACCGAGTGACATTCATCTGGAAATGGAATATGTTGAAATTTCTAGAGCCCACGACATTTCAGATAGTTATCGATGTCTTTGTTAACTCACAACCAAACTGTTACAATCCAACCTAACTTTGATCTCGGGTTAAGCTATAGATCAGTCTCTTGCCACAACCACTTCTGTTTCTTTCACAGTCGTTGGGCTCGCCAACTCACGATCAAACTGTCACAACCCAACCTAACCTAGACCTTGTCTGAAGATGGCCGAACTAGCCTGAAACCGGTAAAGGCAAAAGTAAATTTTCGTAGAAAAGTGACTGGTTCTAATTTTTCAACCTTTCAACATTTATTAAAATTAATTGTGTCTCAGACTGGAGCATGCTCTACTACACTGCTAGACAGGACACAAATTCTTAGTGCGGCTGTATGCTACTTGCAAAAAGCCGCACATCCGGCAAGAGCCCCAGGCTTCGCAGAAGGTTCTCTTTGCAGATGTGTTGCTCTGCACAAGTTTCTCACCCAGGGAGGTGGCGCAGTGGTTAGTATACTGGACTCGCATTCGGGAGGACGACGATTCAAACCTGCGTCCGGTCATCCAGATTTAGGTTCTCCGTCATTTCCCTAAATATCTGCATGCAAATGCGGGGATAGTTCCTTTAAAAAGACAGGGCCGACTTCCTTGATCATCCTTCCCTAATCCGATGGGACCGATGATCTCGCTGTTTCGCCCTCCCCCCCCCCCCCCCAACCCCCAAATTAACCAACCAACCAACAAACTACAAGTTTCTCGTTCTCTCCGTACCAACACCGGGCCCTCGCTACAAAGCAATTAAGAACCTTACAGCTAAGAATAAAAACCACTTTAGAGGCAAATTTCTGATATTTGTAAAATACAGTAATGACTTATTTTACAAATAAACCTCTTCCAGCTGTATATGAATGTTTTTTTATGAGAACACGAACGCTTTCGTGATATCAAACATCATCTTCAGGTGTACATACGTCGTTGAAACATTAAGCCCGTAAGACGAGAACGAGGGGACTGAGCCTTCTCTAAATAAATACGGTTACACGCTACAAGCAGTATTTTATTTAGACAAAGTCGAGTCTCCCTTCTTCCAGTCTTATGGGTTTAATGTTTTCATGACTTATGTACATCTGCAGATTTTCGTAGGCCTTTGTCCCCACTTCAACGCGGGGTCGTCCTTGTTACTATGGACTATGGACTTTGTGGTGTTGGTGGAAGAGGGTGACTGGATGCCCTTCCTGTCGCCACCCCCCCTCCCCCCCCCCCCCCCCAGGACTAAATTAGTGTACCGCAGTTGTCTGCGTCTAGTCTAAGCCATGAAACAGTGCGAACGTTTTCAAATGTCTGCGAGTCGTGTAAGTGAGGTGAGACGTGGGGACCAGCCCAGTATTCACCCAGTTGGATGTGGAAAACCGCCTAAAGACCACATCATCCAGGCTGGCAGACACACCGACCCTCGTCGTTAATCTGCCGAGCGGATTCGATCCGGGGCCGGTGCGCCTACCCAAGTCCAGGAACCAGCGCATTAGCGCCCTCGGCTAACCTGGCGAGTTGAAGATGTGATATGATACCACGAAACCGTCGTATTCCTATGAATAAAGATTGCAGCTCTAGCAGTTTACTCGTCAAATATGGATTACTCATCTGTGGCTGGCCACAAAATAAAACTATATGTAACAGGAATGAGGTATCATATCAAAAAAGGAAGCAGGAAGGAAGATTAGGTTAAAAGTCCCACTGCCGACGAAGTAATTAGAGAGGGAGCACAAGTTCGAATTGGGAAAGGGCGGGGGAGGAAATCAACAGTGTTCTTTCTAAAGGAACAACCACGACATTTGCCTAAAGCAGTTTATGGAAGGCACGGGAAACCTCAATCCGCATAACAGGACGAGAATTTAAACGGCCGTCTTCCCGAATTCGAGTTCAATGCCTCACCACTGCGTCACCTCGATCTGTTAGAATCGTATTCCTCATTCTGAAGAGGAGTTGCCAACGGCCTTGCCGCAGTGGTAACACCCGTTCCCGTCGGATCACCGAAGTTAAGCGCTGTCGGGGCTAGCACTTGGATGGGTGACCATCCAGTCTGCCGAGCGCTGTTGGCAAACGAGGTGCACTCAGCCCTTGTGAGGCAAACTGAGGAGCTACTTGATTGAGAAGTAGCGGCTCCGGTTTCGGAAACTGACATACGGCCGGGAGAGTGTTGTGCTGACCACATGACCCTCCATATCCCTATCCAGTGACGCCTGTGGACCGAGGATGACACGGCGGCCGGTCGGTACCTTTAGGGCTTCATGGCCTGTGCGGGAGGAGTTTTGAAGAGGAGTTGAGTATGGAAATCGGTGAAGATGCAATAAAAAGCATTACGATGTTAGACATATGCGACTTGCACTGTCCATCCAAAGAGTTCCGAGTCAGATTTTATTCCTGGCATCGACCAGGCAGTTGTGAGCAGATAGTGTTAAGTAGTGAAGTGCGAAATTAGTGTGTTAATTTTGTTGTATCACAAATCGTAATGAAGCGACACTCTAAATAATGTGCTCAAAACATTTTCCAGGATGTTTCGAAGAAGAGAAAGCGTGTGTAAAGATTGTCTCGCACACCTTGACCTCAGAACAGAACCAACAACATGTGGATGCCGGCCGCGACTTGAGTGAAATGCAAAGCGTGGAAAATTCTTCTTTGGATAACGTCATCGCTATCAGTACGTACCTACCAGAAATCGTCAAAGTGGAGAAATCCACATGAAGCGTCAACGCTTTGACGACACACATGACATTCAAACCAATATGACGCGCGAATGGAACAACACCACAAAGAAAGACTTGTCTGGCAATTTTACATCGTTCTTTGAACGTTCTGTGCCTTGTATTCAAGTACGAGGAGACTGCGTAGAACGTCTAAAGTATTAAAACCACCATCTTAACTTTTCTCTGATTTTTATTTGTCCAGTCTCGGAACATTTTGAACTGATGGTGTTATCTACTTGCCCGTTGATATTCTGCTCACACAAATGTCTGCGAATCAATAAATTGTATGGTATAGTCGACATTTCGAAGATACTGATTATCTGCGCAAACATAAAAGTACTGCTTACTACGCGTCTCTGAAGAGACAAAGAAGAGAGCTATAAAAAGCATTACGCACAGCGCATGAAAAGTAAGCTGCAAATAGCAAACTACTGTCGACAGGTCATAAGATTTCTACGATGATGCTTAATCGTGGAAACTGTTCTGTCGCTAGCTGCAAGGAAAGTAGCAGCGGAATGACAAGGTCAAATGATACGATTTGAGTGACGCACGAACTACTGAAGGACAATGAGTCTGCCAAACGTCTGGTATTCTGTGTGAAAGCGTACCGCTTTGTTTCTGTCGAAACGAGTATCACCGACGATTTCGGAACTGCTCCACGGAAACATCTTATGCTGTGAAGCACTACTGGAAATGTACATAAAGTTATGTTCGGGGTGAGCACGAAATGGAAGATATGATACCTTTTCCTTCAGTGCCAACACATTGATAAGTGAATTACATTTCACACAACGTTGCATAAACAGAGTAGCCGAATGTTTAGCGTCGCTGCCGTTGGTGCGGAAGGACGGAGTTTGAGTTTCTGAGGTAGGCAAGTCTGAAATGGGATCCGCTGAGCCTCGTGAGACCAAATGACGAGCTATTTGGATAAAGAAGCAGCGGCATCACCAGGGTTCTTATAGTGGCGATAACGGCTGGAGAGACTGGAACATACTGATCACATGTCCCACGGTGATTGAGTGTTCTTCATATTGCCCTGCAGGCAACCTAAGGCCTAGTACGTGAGTGCTTTTCACACAATGAAGTGCGCACTGTTGTTACATATGAAAAGAACGACAATTTTAGATTAGAACGAAATGGACTACTACCTCATTTGAGCTGCTGTCTCAACGCATTGCGATTGTTTTTTAAATGTGCTGATGGCGATTTGCCATTACTCAGGTAGTCGCTAGACCTTGCCGCCTTGCAGTACATGCTACATTAATTCTAGCAATACGAAGGCGTTTTCCACCGGGGACCTAGAAACGACGGGGAGGCTTCTCCCGCCGTAGCTCTCACAAGGGAAAGGCCTCAGAGACGGCCAACCGATTCAGCTCAGATTTGGTAGGTCGGTTATGTACAACCTAAAACGAAGGATTCTAAGATATTTTGGGTCAACACCCCCGCGTTTTTGAGAAAATCACCCCTAAAAGTTGTGCGATCGACTGAAAATTGGCGGGATCGATAGATAATTGTAAATAGAGCATTTTTCATCACCAGGTATGGGGTCCGAAAAGGCATACTTTTCCAGAAATCGAGGTAAGAAACTTTTACAACTGCCCCTTCTGTACCCACATGGTTAAAGCCTGTCGTCGACAGCGCCGAAAAAAAATAGCGCAACGGCGAAGGTAAACTGGCTGGGAATCGGAAAACCCGGGTTCGAATCATGAAGAAACCTAGCGGATGTTATTCTTTTAGTTTGTATTTTTCCATATCTCAATTGATAGGTTAATAAGGTAAGTAAATCAATAAGGAATGATAATAATATCCTAAATGCCGTGAGTTAGTATTAAACTTTTAAGCGTTGTCACATGAAAACAAATCCCTCCTCACGAGGGATCACAGGTAGCCAAACGTGGGACGCTTATTTACAGCGAGGCACGGGACAGAATGCACGCGTGGAGAGTTATGTTGTCCCGGTTGCCTCTTCGTCATATCATAGGGAAGGAACGGTGTAGCTGTCGAAATATTGCATTCATTAGATGCTCTTGGTGCCGTGAGTATATTTGTTTCGAATGTTTATATGACAAGTACCATCCATCTAATTGTTCGAAGAAAAGTGAGGACACGTAACAGTGACTGGAAGAGCCATTGTAAAGTGACCTGGCAAAACATTTTAGTTGTTTACTATCCCAAGAGGTTTGAGAAATTTGTCTACCTTATTATTATCATTCCTTGTTTATTTGCTTACCTAATTAACCCTCCTATCTCTATCAATTGAGATATGGAAAAATACAAACCAAAAGAATAACATCCACTACGTTTCTTCGAGATTCGCAGCCAGTTACCTTGGCCGTTGCGCTATCGGTGCTGTCGGCGAAAAGCGTTGACCATGTGGGAACAGAAGCGGCAGTTGTAAAAGATACTTACCTCAATTTCTGGAAAAATATGCGTTTTCGGACCCCGTACCTGATGATGAAAAATGCTCTGTTTACAATTATATATCGATCCCGACAATTTTGAGTCGATCGCACAACTTTTATGGGTGATTTTCTCAAAAAACGCGGCGGTGTTGACACAAAATATCTTAGAATCCTTCGTTTAAGGTCGTACACAAGCGACCTGCCAAATCTGAACCGGGGGATGAAACGCAGCTAACTTTAAATGCAGACAAATATAAGTTATCCGGATGAACAAACCTGTAATGTTCGGTTACAGTGTTACTAGTGTCCTGCTTGACACAGTCAAGTCCTTTAACTATCTGCATGTAACGTTGCAAAGCGATATGAAATGGAACAAGCATGCGAGAACTGTGATAGGGAAGGCGAATCGTCGACTTTGGTTTATTAGGAGAATTTTAGGAAAGTGTGTTTCACCTCTGAAGGAGAGGTGCGACCCATTCTTGAGTATTGCTCGAGATCCGTACTAGATCTGATTGAAGACATCGAAGCAATTTAGAGGCAGTCTACTAGATTTATTATCGGTGGTTTCGAATAACAAGTAAGTGTTACGGAAATGCTTCGGAAACTCAAACGGGAATTCCTGGAGGAAAGGCGACATTCTTTTCGAGAAATACTATTGAGAAAATTTAGAGAACCGGCATTTGAAAATGACTGCCGAACGTTTCTACTGTCGCCAACATACATTGCGCGTAAGGACCGCAAAGATAAGATTAGAGAAGTAGGGGCCCATACGGAGGCATATAGACAGTCGTTTGTCAAATGGTTCAAATGGCTCTCAGCACTATGGGACTTAACATCTGAGGTCATCAGTCCCCTAGAACTTAGAAGTACTTAAACCTAACTAACCTACGGACATCACACACATGCATGCCCGAGTCAGGAATCGAATCTGCGACCGTAGCGGTCGCGCGGTTCCAGGCTGTAGCGCCTAGAACCGCTCGGTCACTCCGGCCGGCCGTCGTTTATCCATCGCTCTATTTGCGAGTGGAACAGGAAAGGAAATGATTAGCAGTGATACTGGGTAGCCGCCGCCACGCACCGAGCAGTGACTTGCGGTGTATACAGGGTGTCCTATTTATCTTGACCACCCTAAATAACTCTTTTTCCAGGTGCAAATTATAAAATGTTTCAAGCAAATGTTCTGTAGCCGTCAGGGGGACATCAATCAGCATGCTTGCTTTCGTTGTAACTTCGTGTTTTGCAAAGATGTGAACAGCGGTATGACTTTTTTAGATGGCACTCTGGACTTTTCTCGGTAATTCATTTCGTCTCCTAAAGACGTATTCAAAAATGTATCACAATGTGCTACTCACTGAAACACAACGTCATTAATTACATAACACAACATTGGCTCCCAGCGCTTAGTGCAGGTGCTCAGGGTAACGGAACCCATCCACGTGCTGACGTTGACAGAGGTCAAATGTAAACATAAGTAGAATGCACACCCGTCATTCCGTCAACCATCGTCACTTGAATGGTTATTTGAGTATGGTTCAAATGGCTCTGAGCACTATGGGACTTAACTGCTGTGGCCATCAGCCGTACTGTAGCGCCTAGAACCGCTCGGCCACTCCTGCCGGCGATTATGTGAGTAGAATGTACAACAGCGAAGATAAGGTAGAAATGGTACTCATCTATGGGGAATGTAAGTTAGCAGAACAGTAATTGCAATACTATTTTCTTATGTACGCGTACATTTAGTACAGTAGTTTAGTCCTTTTAAATGGCCGGCCGGAGTGGCCGATCGGTTCTAGGCGCTACAGTCTGGCACTGCGCGACCGCTACGGTCGCAGGTTCGAATCCTGCCTCGGGCATGGATGTGTGTGATGTCCTTAGGTTAGTTAGGTTTAAGTAGTTCAAAATGGCTCTGAGCACTATGCGACTTAACTTCTGAGGTCATCAGTCCCCCAGAACTTAGAACTAATTAAACCTAACTAACCTACGGACATCAAACACATCCATGCCCAAGGCAGGATTCGAACCTGCGACCATAGCGGTCGCCCGGTTCCAGACTGTAGTGCCTAGAACCTCACGGCCACTCCGGCCCGCGTTTATGTAGTTCTAAGTTCTAGGGGTCTGATGACCTCAGAAGTTAAAGTCCCATAGTGCTAAGAGCCATTTGATCCAAAGTCCTTTTAAATACTGTTGTATAGATCAGGCATACAGTAAAGGCTGTCCTTCTTACAAACTGCATCGACATAACGTTTCTTTTGTTGTTGTTGTTAATGATGGTGATGATGACGGAAGGCGAAATGCTACGCAGGCAGCGGAACTATACAGAGAGCGAAATCCGGACAAGAACCCACTTTACCGACGGGTGTTTTCTCGTCTTGTTGCGACCCTTCAGTAAACGGGAAGTTTCAATCCACGACAACGGAATTATCGTAGCATTCGCACAGAGGACGCTGCCGAAATTACTGTTCTCGCTTCTGTTGCTACGAATCCACATGTGAGTACGCGACGGCTTGAACACGATATTGGCATTCCTAAAACCAGTGTACATCGTATTCTTGCACGTCACCCGTTCCATCCTTACCATATACAGTTACATCAAGAATTACATAGGAATGATTTCCAATATCGTGTACAGTCCTGTCAGTGGACACAGCAGCAAATCCTCTCCAATCCGAACTTCTTCTCCAGTGTTCTATTTACCGATGAATGTTCCTTCCCAAAACAAAGAACAGGTAAATACGAGGTACATGCATTATTGGTCCAACGACAACCCATAATAGCTTAGACAGGTGGAACATCAGCGTCAATGGAGAGTTAACGTCTGGTGTGGGACGCTTGATACTACAATTATTGGCCCAATTTCATCAATGAAAGTCTAAATGGCACAGCGTATGTCAACTTCCTCAGACGATTTCTTCTTCCTCTTGTGGATGAAGTGCTGTTAATAACCAGAATGCTAATGTTGTATCAACACTATGGATGTCCAGCACATAATGCCTTGCGTGCACGTCGTGTTCTGAACCGAAGGTATCTTGCCAGATGAATTGGTCGTGGAGGAACAGTTACTTGGCTTGATAGGTCTCCTGATTTAAATCCTCTGGATTTTTTTCTTTGGGGATGCATTAAAGACGTTGTCTATCGTAACAACTCCAGAGGACATGCAGGAACGTATCGTGCTTGCTTGTAATTCTCTTCAGCAGGCAACACTGGAAGCAGTAAATAATTATTTCATTCAACAAGTGCACCAATGTAGCGGTGTCCAAGGTCACCACTTTTAGCACCTTTGAATGTTCTGCTCCTGGGCAATGGTACAGGTAAGTCAAAGTCTATTTTGTGTTATATTTTTACTTGGCTTTCATTTGTTTTCTGACAACTCTAGCAAGTGGACGAGTTTTTGATCCCGGACTCAAAGTCAATGTTGTGTTCTGTAATTAATAGCGTTGTGTTTCAGTGAGTGGTACACTGTGATACATTTTTGAATACGTCTTTAGGAGAGGAAATGAATTACCTAATAAGAAATACAGGGTTCCATTTAAAAAAAAGTCATATCGCTGTTCATATCTCTGTAAAAAAAAAAAAAAAAAAAAAAAAAAAGCTACAACGAAGGCAATCACGCTGATTTATGTCCCCCTGACGGCTAAAGAACATTTGCTTGAAACACTTTATAATTTGCATCTGGACAAAGAGTTATTTAGGGTGGTCAAGATAAATGGGACACCCTGTATATGTAGAAGTGGATCTTCCACGGTGCATTACGTAACCTCACATGGCGAGAGAAGGGAGCATGTGATATCCCCAGGAACTCTGACAACATGGTCGTTCTCGTCACGGTGTTACGGTGTGCAGAGAACTAATGGTGCATTGGTGTACTGACCCCCAAGTCTTTGAACACGCTCCACTCACTAGTCAACATTACTATGACATTGTACTACTTCCCCATACGTGTCGTTTCAGGAGTGCATTCGGCTCCGACTTCATTTTTGTGGAGACAACGCGCGACCGCGTCGAATTGCACAGGAGGAGACCTCTTGGAACGAGAGAATATTCAGCGAATGGACTTGACTGCCCGTTCCCCCAACTTACATCCCATCGAGCCTGTGTGAGATGAGTTGGGGAGACGTTTTGCACTCATGCAACATCGACCATACAGCAGTTTTCAAGACGCTGGTGGATTAATGATATGCCCTACCACACAGACACCTTATAACGTTGTGGGCGTCCGCCCCTGGTAGCTGAGTGGTCAGCGCAATGGAATGGCATGCCTAAAGGCTCGGGTTCGATTCCTGGCTGGGTCTGCTCAGGGACTGGGTGTTGTGTTGTCCTTATCATCACATTTCATCCACATCGACACGCAAGTCGCCGAAGTGGCGTCAACTCGAAAGACTTGCACCAGGCGAACGGTCTATCCGACAGATGGCCCTAGCCACACGGCATTTCCATTTACCTTGTGGGCAGCAAGGGAGCATGTTGCAGAGTATTTATTGCGATCTGTGGTGATCACACACCCTATTAAGAACCATGTCGCCTTTTGTAATGTCCAGGGGACCATCATACAAAAGTGTCATTTATGTTCGTCTTATTGTTTATTTCTGTCAGTTACATTCTGCACTACACTGCAGCAGTTTTCTCTATATATGCTTCAAGTTTCAACGAGCTTTCTTGCTCAGCAGTGACACGTCACACGAAAGTTACTTCCCTAAGTTTTGCCCCACAGTGTATTTTTCGCAATCCAAGTTGACACTGGGACGTGAGCGACCGTAAATGGAAAATACCTTTACGGTTGCTCTCATCAGTCAACGCGCGAGTAATACTTTTAACATTGAAACCTAAAGGGGGAAAATACAGTTATGTCGCTAAAATGACACGATGAAACGTACATACACTTTTAAATTAACCTAAACTGCCAATTTATTGTAAGAGCAAAAATTTCGTGATAGTATGTTTCACATAAATGTGTTCGGTATGTTTGTGAGCGTCAATAGCAAGCAGCAATTCGTCCAGTCTGCAACTAATACTGCACGGCAACGTCCTCTGTGAGGACTATCTTTCAAATTTTACAAAAGCTATTAAAGAAAACGTTTTTTTGAGCCGAATAGCTTTTTGTTTCTCAAAATATTTGTCTTTAAAATTTTTCGCTTTCCCTCCTAGAAAAACATAATCTTCACAAATTGAACTAGTCTCGTGCTGCAGACGGAGGACGACGGTTCCAACCCGCGTCCGGCAATCTGGATTTACGTTTTCCCTGATTTCGCTAAATCGCTTCACGCAAATGCCGGGATGATTATTCCTTTGAAAGGGCACGGCCAACTTCCGTCCTTCCCTAATCCGCTGGGACCGATGTTTGGTTCCCTCTCCCAAATCAGCAATCCTTCCAAAGGTCGAGGTAGCAGAACGACGTGTAACATAGCCTAATTCTTTCGTTCACGTCATATTTCAATGCACTGTTAATGTTAAATGCAATTTTTGTCATAAAAACTAAAACTGAAAGTTATATTCAGAAAACGTATAGGAGATGACTGACAAGTCTCTGACATGTAGTTTGATACATATGATGTACACATTCCCGTACATAAACTGCGAAAAACGCAACTTTTACCTTAGTAACATGTAAAGAATACTGACTAGAAGCAAGTGTATCCAAAACGATTTTTCGCGAAATCTTAAAACTAATTTTTCATTCCCCGAGAAACTAATACGAATTGTTCCCTTTCTCTTCCCCCCGCCCTTCTCACCTAGATAGGCTATATCCAGGACATGTTCTGGCATGTGTCTGCATCCGTTCCTTCAACTGTTCAACAAAATTTCAGCGTGCTCCAACGTTTTGCCTTTTGACCGAGCGTTAGAACGCCTCTATAATAAACTCCACACTCCCTGCTACAGAGCTGATCGAACTTGATAAAACATGTCACAGGATAAGGCGGATTAACAGGGGCATATTAACACACCACGACAAAATGTTCCTTGGAAATACGAATATTCTCGTTTCCTTTGTGTCGACGTAATAACTATAGTGCCTCTGATGGTTAAGTGCCGATCTTCCTTCCTTCCTAGTTTTTTTTTTCAACGCCTGCATCACAGTGCCAGGATACCACAGCAATTTCCTTCGTATTAAATAACACAGCGGCAGTTGTAAACTGAACTTGTCGGTGAAAGATAAATTTGGTTTAAAATAACTTTGTGATCGACGTTTCAGTGAACCGAGGAATGTTGCAAGTTTTGTAGGTGCAGAGAACTTCTAGAGGCCCGTTAGTAGTGGATAGCTGCATGCCATAGCGATCGGTCAGTCACAGACTTAGTTTATTTTAGCTACAGCAGTTAATTCACCGAACTGTTCTAAGCAAGGTAAACAGCTAACGACTGGGTATTGTCAGCAAATGTAAGGCGCACCTAGGAGAGGGAAAACAATTGTTAATTTGAGATGATGTACGCAGTACCTGTTTAGTAATGGCACAGCTTTCAATTAACGTAAATATTTCGTGATTCAATAGTTCTGAGATCCTCGATACAAAAACGTAACAGCATTCCTCATCATCTGCGTGAGTTTAGCTGGTGTCAAGAAGGTGACAAGCACTCAACACGATGAACCAGTCAGTGAAGGATCGATAGACCACAAATGTGTTACACTGTAGAATCTTAGAACGTATTCTGAGCTCAAACATAGTGAGATATTTCGAACAGAATGGCCTCCTCCATGCCAACCACCATGGATTCCGACAACATCGATCATGCAAAACCTGTCTTACAGATGTCTCACATGACATATCGAAAGCCTTAGATCAAGGCAGTGACGTAGATGCAGTATTTCTTGATTTCCGAAAAACATTTGACTCATTACCACTTAGGCGCTAATTATGAAAAGTACTATCATACGGGGTATCAACCGAAATTTTTTACTGGATTGAGGAATTTTTAGGACGGATGACGCAGCATGTTACCTTGAATGGATAGTCACTGTCAAATGTAGACGAAACTTCGATTGTGCACCAGGAAGGTGTGTTGGGACCCTTGTTGCTCATGATGAATATTAATTACCTTGCGGAAATGTTGATGGTAACCTCAGACTTTATGCAGATAACGCAGATATTTATAGTGAAGTACTCTCTGAATGAAGCTACACAAATATACTCAATCAGATCTTGATAAGATTTCAGAGTGGTGCAAAGACTGGCAACTTGCTTTACATGTTCGGAAATGTAAAATTGTGCACTTCACAAAACGAAAAAAATGTAGTACCTTTTGGCTATAATATCAGTGAGTCACAGTTGGGTAGGCCAACTCTTTCAAATACCGGGGTATAACATTTTGTAGGAATATTAAACAGAATGATCACATAGGTTCAGTAGTGGGAAAATTAGGTGATAGACATCGATTTATTGGTAGAATAGTGGGAAAATGAAATAGGTCTATAAAGGACATTGCTTACAAATCACTCGTGCGATTCATTCTACAATATTGCTCAGGTGTGTGGGACGTACGAAATAGGGCAAACAAGGGATATTGAACGTATACAGAGAAGAGCAGCACAAATGGTCGCAGTTTTGCTTGATGAGATACTGAAGAAACTGAACTGGCATACTTTTGAAGATATACGTAAACCATTCTGAAAAAACCTGCTCTCAAAGTTTCTAGGATTGCCTTTAAATGGTGACTAGGAATATACTACAACCCACTATGTATCACTCATATAGGGGCGTCAGAAGAAGATTAGACTAATTATAACGAGCACAGAGGCATCTGAACGCTTCATTCGTGAATGGAACGCAAAGACACCATAATAACTGGTACAGTGGAACGTACCCTCTGCCATGCACCTCTCAATGATATGCAGAGTAGATGTAGACGTAGAAAGCGGCCAAGCTGGCTCTTAATCTCGTCTACATATATAAATGTGCTATCATAAACACTCTAAATTAAATCTTAAACATAAATGTATGTAACTCAAAAAAACATGAAAGTAGTTACAATAAATTGCTAATAGGACTTCTTCAAAGTGACATAGATACATGGCACTATATTTTTCAACAGTCACCAAGTCGTCGGAACGTTCCATAACCAATCGTTCAAGAGGTACCCAAGAACCGCTGTGTGAACGTTCTCATCGTCGAAAAATCTCTCTCTTCCCTCTGGCGTTTATCGAAAACGCGAAAACTGCACGGTACGAGAAGCGCACTTTATGGCGACTCAGCATCTCTGCGGCCTTGGTCATATTTCACTACAGCTGGACGCGACATTGCGTTTGGTCCATGTACCACAAGGATTTCACGCTGAATATGTGTGAAATTTAGACGATTTTCCAACAAAAATTGTTTTGAGCCGCGTACTTCAACTTTAGAGTACGTTTCGAGTTACCGCGCCATTTCACTCGCACGCTACGAGGCACCTGTTACCCGTACTGGAGCAGTGCTGCCTCTGTAGGACACACGGAACATGTACTCTCCTCTGACAATGCGTCACCCTTGTTGCCTAATGACCTTAGCGGGGGACGAAATGTGTAACTTAATTTTCTGAAGCCCCTACGTAATTTTTATCCACACTCTGTGCTAAAAACAGATTTATAACAACTTGATTACATGTTTCAGTCTACCAAATATTCGACATAAAATTAAATGCCACACTTTCTAATTATTGAAACAATCATTGCAAAATGTTTCACCCCAACCGCAGATATGAACACTTGCAGTGACCACCAAACACTGAAACGTACTACGGACAATGCTCAGAGTATCAAGTAGAGCTGCAATCGCCAGATGATTTCAATTGCTCCAGATACCTCTGTATATTAATCCACTTACCTTACTAGATAGGCGAACAGCAATAGGAATCTCCTCTTCGTGTGACGGCGCGACGACGAAAAAAACAGCAGCCCACAAATAAGCAGCATTAATAACGCGTGCGAAACACAGACTGATCATTGTGAAAGTAGCGTCTAATTGCGGCAACAGCAGAGAGCAGCCAAGGGAACAACCGAATTCGAAGTCAGCTATTCGCTCAGACAAACACGTGGTCCGTCCCCTCCTGTTGCGGCAAGCTAGCGCTGCTAACGGTAAACGCATAACTCGCACATTGTGCTGGGATACCTCACAGGTCTCCGTGAACGGAAACACTACAATTGATGCCTAGTGCATTCTAGATCTTGACTATTGGCCAAAAGTAATCTATCACAAATGATACTGTTTTGATGGCTACTGCGCAAAGGGAGCCTCATAGCTGTCGTAGCCTCGTAAAAGAAACTGCGCCAGCAGTCAGAAAGGGCAAAGACGTAAATCAGATCGCGGTCATACGACGAAAACTTTAGTTTTCTGACCTACTTTTTTTTAGGCAGGGTCGGGTCAATCTCGCGCGGAGCCCGTAGCACTAATGAGTTGTAACCAATGAGTTCTCATATTTTTTTTAAGAAAAAGTCTACTATTTTACTTCTATATAATACTTGATGGTGAATTTAATACGATATACACACTAACAGATTTACACACTAACAGATGCTGTCCATCTTGGTTTTTGAACCATTATCTCAGCAAGATAATCAACTTTACTAAAGTCGCTAAAACTATACCTGTTGTTGTTGTGGTCTTCAGTCCTGAGACTGGTTTGATGCAGCTCTCCATGCTACTTTATCCTGTGCAAGGTTCTTCATCTCACAGTACTTGCTGCAACCTACATCCTTCTGAATCTGCTTGGTGTATTCATCTCTTGGTCTCCCTCTACGATTTTTACCCTCCACGCTGCCCTCCAATGCTAAATTTGTCATCCCTTGATGCCTCAAAACATGTCCTACCAACCGATCCCTTCTTTTAGTCAGGTTGTGCCACAAACTCCTCTTCTCCTCAATTCTATTCAATACCGCCTCATTAGTTATGTGATCTACCCATCTAATCTTCAGCATTCTTCTGTAGCACCACATTTCAAAAGCTTCTATTCTCTTCTTGTCCAAACTATTTATCGTCCATGTTTCACTTCCATACATGGCTACACCCCATACAAATACTTTCAGAAACGACTTCCTGACACTTAAATCTATACTCGATGTTAACAAATTTCTCTTCTTCAGAAACGCTTTCCTTGCCATTGACAGTCTACATTTTATATCCTCTCTACTTCGACCATCATCAGTTATTTTACTCTCTAAATAGCAAAACTCCTTTACTACTTTAAGTGACTCGTTTCCTAATCTAATTCCCTCAGCGTCACCCGATTTCATTTGACTACATTCCATTATCCTCGTTTTGCTTTTGTTGATGTTCATCTTATATCCTCCTTTCAAGACACTGTCCATTCCGTTCAACTGCTCTTCGAAGTCCTTTGCTGTCTCTGACAGAATTACAATGTCATCGGCGAACCTCAAAGTTTTTATTTCTTCTCCGTGAATTTTAATACCTACTCCGAATTTTTCTTTTGTTTCTTTTACTGCTTACTCAATATATAGATTGAATAACATCGGGGAGAGACTACAAGCCTGTCTCACTCCCTTCCCAACCACTGCTTTCCCCTCCACTCTTATAACTGCCATCTGGATTTTGTACAAATTGTAAATAGCCTTTCGCTCCCTGTATTTTACCCCTGCCACCTTTAGAATTTGAAAGAGAGTATTCCAGTCAACATTGTCAAAAGCTTTCTCTAAGTCTACAAATGCTAGAAATGTAGGTTTGCCTCTCCTTAATCTTTCTTCTAAGATAAGTCGTAAGGTCAGTATTGCCTCACGTGTTCCAGTATTTCTACGGAATCCAAACTGATCTTCCCCGAGGTTGGCTTCTACTAGTTTTTCCATTCTTGTGTAAGGAATTCGTGTTAGTATTTTGCAGCTGTGGCTTATTAAACTGATTGTTCGGTAATTTTCACATCTGTCAACACCTGCTTTCTTTGGGATTGGAATTATTATATTCTTCTTGAAGTCTGAGGGTATTTCGCCTGTCTCATACATCTTGCTTACCAGATGGTAGAGTTTTGTCAGGACTCTCCCAAGGCCGTCAGTACTTCCAATGGAATGTTGTCAACTCCGGGGGCCTTGTTTCGACTCAGGTCTTTCAGTGCTCTGTCAAACTCTTCACGCATTATCGTATCTCCCATTTCATCTTCATCTACATCCTCTTCCATTTCCATAATACTGTCCTCAAGTACATTGCCCTTGTATAGACCCTGTATATACTCCTTCCACCTTTCTGCTTTCTCTTCTTTGCTTAGAACTGGGTTTCCATCTGAGCTCTTGCTGTTCATACAAGTGGTTCTCTTATCTCCAAAGGTCTCTTTAATTTTCCTGTAGGCAGTATCTATCTTACCCCTAGTGAGATAAGCCTCTACATCCTTACATTTGTCCTCTAGCAATCGCTGCTTAGCCATTTTGCACTTCCTGTCGATCTCATTCTTGAGACGTTTGTATTCCTTTTCGCCTGCTTCATTTACTTCATCTTTATATTTTCTCCTTTCATCAATTAAATTCAATATTTCTTCTGTTACCCAAGGATTTCTGTTAGCCCACGTCTTTTTACCTACTTGATCTTCTGCTGCCTTCACTATTTCATCCCTCAGAGCTACCCATTCTTCTTCTACTGTATTTCTGTCCTCCATTCCTGTTGTGTCATACTTGTAAAGGCACATGTTCTAGCAGTACAGGTAGAATATCCCGTATGAAATCATGATAACGTGCTCCATTGAGCGTAGGTGGAAGAACATGGGGCCCAATCAAGACATCACCAACAATGCCTGCCCAAACGTTCACATAAGATCTGCGTTGATGACGTGATTGCACAATTGCGAGCGCATTCCCGTCAGCCCACACATGTTGATTGTGAAAATTTTCAATTTGATCACCTTGGAATGAAGCCTCATCCGTAAAGAGAACATTTGCACTGAAATGAGAATTGACACATCGTTGGATGAACCATTCGCAGAAGTGCACCCGTGGAGGCCAATCAGCTGCTGATAATGCCTGCACACGCTATACATGGTACGGAAACAACTGGTTCTCCCGTAACATTCCCCATACAGTGACGTGGGCAACGTTACCTTGTATAGCAGCAACTTCTCTGACGCTGACATTAGGGTTATCGTCAACTGCACGAAGAATTGCCTCGTCCATTGCAGGTGTCCTCGTCGTTCTAGGGCTTGCCCAGTCGCGAGTCATAGGCTGGAATGTTCTGTGCTCCCTAACACGCCGATCAATTGCTTCGAACGTCTTCCTGTCGGGACACCTTCGCTCTGGATATCTTTCTCGGTACAAACGTACCGCACCACGGCTATTGCCCCGTGCTAATCCATACATCAAATGGGCATCTGCCAACTCCGCATTTGTAAACATTGTACTGACTGCAAAACCACGTTCGTGATGAACAATAACCTGTTGATGCTACGTACTGATGTGCTTGATGCTAGTACTGTAGAGCAATGAGTCGCATGTCAACACAAGCACCGAAGTCAACATTACCTTCCTTCAATTGGGCCAACTGGCGGTGAATCGAGGAAGTACAGTACACACAGACGAAACTAAAATGAGCTATAACCTGGAAATTAATTCGACTACATTCCATTATCCTCGTTTTGCTTTTGTTGATGTTCATCTTGTACCCTCCTATCAAGACACTGTCCATTCCGTTCAGCTGCTCTTCCAAGACCTTTGCTGTCTCTGACAGAATTATGTACCTACTCCGAACTTTTCTTTTGTTTTCTTCACTGCTTGCTCAGTATACAGATTGAATAACATCGGATAATTATATCGGATAATAAAAAACGAGACGTCTAGCGAACAGAGGGTTAATAATGAAACTCCAGACAGCACAACCTTCAGATGCAATCTGCAATTATAAGAATTGCTTAACCACTAACAGTGTCACATTGTTACATAGCGATGAAGTGCAGCAGATTCTTACTGGTTCTCTCACAATCTATCGTGGGACACACAGTTCCCAAAGGTAGTGGAAGGGTTAAGCCGAAAATTCAGAAGGAAACTGAATGAAATGTGTTAATGCAATTAACACAAAAGTTGTGTGTATTTTAGTGTGAAAACACAAATCGTACATTATTTTCCCACTAACATTGATCATACGAGGGGGTATGGTAAACTTCTAATAATTATCACCCGCAAACTATTTTGCTGTATTAAAAAATTTTGTCCGTGTTATTATTAGACCCTCATCAGTACATGGTGTTGAAATGTCCCGTTGGTTGTAACCTTTATAATTTTTTTTTCTTTTTCATAGGGAGTGCCATAATGACTGAGGCGTAAAATGGAGGAAACTGAGGCTCATAGAGTGATAAAGTTCCTGCATTTCAAGGATAACAGTGCCTGGTAAATCCACGATAAGATGTCGGCTGTTTATGGAAACGACTGTCCACCTTTCTGCTTTCCCTTCTTTGCTTAGAACTGGGTTTCCATCTGAGCTCTTGATGTTCATACAAGTGGTTCTCTTTTCTCCGAAGGTCTCTCTAATTTTCCTGTAGGCAGCATCTATCTTACCCCTAGTGAGATAAGCCTCTGCATCCTTACATTTGTCCTCTAGCCATCCCTGCATAGCCATTTTGCACTTCCTGTCGATCTCATTTTTGAGACGTTTGTATTCCTTTTTGCTTGCTTCATTTACTGCATTTTTATATTTTCTCCTTTCATCAATTATATTCAATATTTCTTCTGTTACTCAAGGATTTGTACTAGCCCTCGTCTTTTTACCTACTTGATCCTCTTCTGCCTTCAGTACTTCATCCCTCAAAGCTACCAATTCATCTTCTACTGTATTCCTTTCCCCCATTCCTATCAATTGTTCCCTTATGCTCTCCCTGAAACTCTGTACAACCTCTGGTTCTTTAAGTTAGTCCAGGTCCCATCTCCCTAAATTAGCACCTTTTTGCAATTTCTTCAGTTTTAATCTACAGTTCATAACCAATAGATTGTGGTCAGAGTCCACATCTGCCCCTGGAAATGTCTTACGATTTAAAATCTGGTTCCTAAATCTCTGTCTTACCATTATATAATCTATCTGATACCTTTTAGCATCTCCAGGGTTCTTCCATGTATACAACCTTCTTTCATGATTCTTAAACCAAATGTTAGCTATGATTAAGTTGTGCTCTGTGCAAAATTCTACCAGGCGGCTTCCTCTTTCATTTCTTGGCCCCAATTCCTATTAACCTACTACGTTTCCTTCTCTCCCTTTTCCTACACTCGAATTCCAGCCACACATGACTATTAAATTTTCGTCTCCCTTCACTATCTGAATAATTTCTTTTATTTCATCAAACATTTCTACAATTTCTTCGTCATCTGCAGAGCTAGTTGGCATATAAACTTGTACTACTGTAGTAGGTGTGGGCTTCGTATCTATCTTGGCCACAAGAATGCGTTCACTGTGCTGTTTGTAGTAGCTTACCCGCATTCCTATATTCCTATTCATTATTAAACCTACTCCTGCAGTACCTCTCTTTGATTTTGTATTTATAACCCTGTAGTCACCTGACCAGAAGTCTTGTTCCTCCTGCCACCGAACTTCACTAATTTCCACTATATCTAACTTTAACCTATCCATTTACCTTTTTAAATTTTCTAACCTACCTGCCCGATTAAGGGATCTGACATTCCACGCTCCGATCCGTAGAACGCCAGTTTTCTTTCTCCTGATAACGACATCTTCTTGAGTAGTCCCCGCACGGAGATCCGAATGGGGGACTATTTTACCTCCGGAATATTTTACCCAAGAGGACGCCATCATCATTTAATCATACAGTAAAGCTGCATGCCCTCGGGAAAAATTACGGCCGTAGTTTCCCCTTGCTTTCAGCAGTTCGCAGTATCAGCACAGCAAGGCCGTTTTGGTTATTGTTACAAGGCCAGATCAGTCAATCATCCAGACTGTTGCCCTTGCAACTACTGAAAAGGCTGCTGCCCCTCTTCAGGAACCACATGTTTGTCTGGCCTCTCAACAGATACCCCTCCGTTGTGGTTGTACCTACTGTACGGCTATCTGTATCGCTGAGGCATTCAAGCCTCCCCACCAACGGAGAGGTCCATGGGTCATGGGAGGGAGGGGGGGGGGGGGGGGTCAATGTATGTTGACAACACTCCAGATACATTTACTCTATGGATGCAGGGGGAGATATTACACGAACAAGCCATGCAGTGTACAGCCAATTGGGGTAAAAAAAGAGGGAGTTGTCATTACGTCACTTGAAGCCGACGTCCGCCATCTTACGTACCCCAAAACATTAGGTTCACGACATTTGTATCTCCATGGTTCACAGCGGTGGTTCTTCCCCTGATGTCACTCTGACGTGTCCGTGTACAGTTTCAACCGCAGGGGTACCTATCGGCTTTGTGGTCGTCCACCACATAGCATATGGTGCTTTGATTGTGTGGAGAAGTAGCTGTTGCATCAAAAATGCCAGCTTGCGTCGTTTATTCGGGCGTACTAATCTATCCGATCGTAATCCAAAGTTTAAAGAAAGTGGAGCCAATCAAGCAATATTTTCTTTTGTCTACATAAATTATGGGCGCGCTGTTTATTTTTATTCTTTCCTGTGCTTTTCGTTAGCTTTCAAACCGCAAACGCTCCGACATTCGAGCAACACTGTAGCAACGGCCTCGTTCCACACAACACACCGCTATGTGACTGCGCTGTCTTTAACTAAAACACTAACAGCATGGTGGCATATTTACAAAAATTGATGTTAATATAAAATGACTCGTTCCATGTTATTACGATTACCGTACAAATGTTATTTGGAACATGAAACTAACTATTGATGTACCGCAAAACAAGTTATAGGCTTATATACTTGGAAAACCTGGAAATGAAATTCAAAAGTAAAGCGAAGCAGGTGATCAAACAAGGCGTACATTACAACTGTGCAAAACTGACATAGTTACTGGAGAGAAATATTCCGGGAAAAGCAGCAAATGGGTTACTGTTGGAAAGGTAGGTTTATATGTTACATATCATTACTAAAAATGACTTACATACATGTTAATGCAACATATCCATTTTACGCGGGCTAAGCCTTCAAGACGGTTCCCTTAACCACATTTACAGTATTGCACAAAGCTGCAACACGTTTAAAAATTATTTTGTTTTTTAACCTTGTAAATTGCTGTTATTGGTCACAGGCTGAATGAATTTGTAGAGTGAGACTAATGCATTGATGCCGGCCGCGGTGGTCTCGCGGTTCTAGGCGTGCAGTTCGGAACCGTGCGACTGCTACGGTCGCAGGTTCGAATCCTGCCTCGGGCATGGATGTGTGTGATGTCCTTAGGTTAGTTAGGTGTAAGTAGTTCTAAGTTCTAGGGGACTAATGACCACAGAAGTTGAGTCCCATAGTGCTCAGAGCCAATTTTTAATGCATTGATAATCTACTGAAACAAGAACTCTATTCTGCATGTTCTATGCATTTCTGTTCCTTTTGGCATTTCAGTCGTTCACTTTGTTGACATGCCTTCTTCTTTGGCTCAAATGGCTCTGTGCACTATGGGACTTAACTGCTGAGGTCATCAGTCCCCCAGAACTAGGACCACCCAAACCTAACTAACCTAAGGACATCACACACATCCATGCCCGAGGTATGACTCGAACCTGCGACCGTATCGGTCTCGCGGTTCCAGACTGTAGCGCCTAGAGCCGCGCGGCCACTCCGGCCGGCTGCCTTGTTCTTTCCTCATTACACACATTTATGAGCTGGCTGAGAACACGTAGGTAAGTTTTTTGAAACGTGAACATTAAAAATGTTGTGCAAGCGAGCTGAAAAAGTAACGAACAAGAAGCAGCACCAATAAGCAAACAAGGATAGGTTTCGGAGTTTCAGCTTCATTTGCTATCGATACAAACACAGTAAAAGTGGAAATAAATGGATTACGAAAGCACCGTTTCCACTTCACTTCCTTCTCTTCCTGTTTATTCGAAATATATCAACTAGAAAGAAGTTACATTAACGAGGCCAAATATGTCGTATCACTAGAGCAAATATACATTCAAGAACAGAAAAACGTTCGAAATTGCCTTTCTACTCTAAGTTATTCATGTAAGCACTATAACTTTAGTTATTTAAAATAACTGTTGCGTGCGGATCCGGCCGGAGTGGCCGAACGGTTCTAGTTGCTCCAGTCTGTAACCACGCGACCGCTACGTCGCAAGTTCGAATCCTGCCTCGGGCATGGATGTGTGTGATGTCCTTAGGTTAGGTAGGTTTAAGGAGCTCTAAGTTCTAGGGGACTGATGACCTCAGATGTTAAGTCGCATACTGCTCAGAGCCATTTGAACAATTTTTTTTTTTTTTTTTGCGTGCGCACGATAGAAATAATGAACAAAAAGCAATCGTAAGCAGTAGTCCGCTAATGTTTTCGGCTATTGAAGACGGCGGCAGGCACCGCGCACTCGGGCTTCAAAACAACGTACAGCATTAAGTCTATAGTGCCGTCTCCATTCATTTTTATATCCATCGTACAGCTACAATCGCGACACTCTTGCTCACTTCTGCCACTATGCGACAGCATCGCTCCAAGCGGCCGGTAACTTAAACTTACGATTACTACATCGAGTGACAGCAAACAGGATCGTTTACATTAATTTGTGACATAGTTTTTACAATGGGGAGAATGTATAGTACCATAAAAATCGACAGTAACTAAAAATGACACCACATTTGCCTTTTTTTCGTTTACTACAGACGATGGGAGGTGTGAATAGGTACAGTTAATTTACGATTTTCTTGTAACCTACAGATATTTATTGAAGAATGTCGTATTATTTTAAGAACTAAAATTGGCTAGTAAATGGCAGAAGATCTGACCTTTTGCAGAAGGACGGCGTATAGCTACTCAATAAAATACAGTTTTGTTCACTGCACTTTCTGTCAAAACAGTCAATGCGAAACATAGGAAACTTGTACGGAATGCAGCATCCACATTATTTAACACACCAAATAAGCAAACACAACTGTAGCTGAAAGGTAAACAACAATCGCATTATAACAAAAAATTAAAAATAGTAAAATTGTTTCTCAAAACAGCCAGTAATCAGTCCCACTATTGTTGCTACATCCGAGTCACTAACGGCAAGAATCTTCAACACATTTGCTTCTGAAGCAAAAGTAACGACGTTTACAAAATATTCCTGCCTTGGAAAGTCGTCTGAAGTGTAAGACTGTGCAAATCGTTAGACTCCATACAAAACTGTTACGTGTCAAGGAAAGCGCCTTTCATAATAAGAACAGATAACAACAGAAATATATGCTTTTCATGGGTGAAATGCGCGTTTGTGTTCCCACGATTTCAGAGGCTTAAGTTGCAGTAATACACGTATTCGAAAGTATTTAGTCATGAATAAGTTATAACTTGCGGCACTGAATCATAGGATACGGCTGTTTTAACATTTATTTCACGATACTTCACGTATGACGATAATTTATTAATGCTTGGAACGCAAAATATAATAACTATATCGATAAATAAGTAGAAAAATAATTAAAAACCAACATAAATTTTACGTCTGCTTTCTCCCCGCTTGGTGCAGTAGTGTCGTTCCAAATGTCAGACGTCAGAGTGTGTTGCGATCGTATATGGTAATTGTGGTACAACTTCATCGAAAGCTTTGAATTGCTCTATAAACAAAAATTTTGTTGTGAAGTAATTTTATCATATTTTGATTACAGATTATAGTGCTTTGTTGTATATACTGTCTGTAGCAACAACTATAAAACGCCAGAAAGCAGAGAATAAGCTCTTAAAATTATGAAAAAGCACTGTATGAAGAGTCGGCGATACATACTACCAATGTGATACTTATCACGAATGATCACGACAGTCAAAGTACACAGATTTTTTTTATCATATTCGTGCCTGAGATCAATCGTATGGTATCATTACCGTTTCGACTTGTTATAAATGCATGATGCAGAATTGAATGCGATATACAGTAATACTTCAGCCGAACAACCCCTTAGTAGGGCACTTAATGTAAACATATTTGCGCTGTGATTGTCGAAACTGAAAGCTACAGTTAGAAAAAATGTTCAAATGTGTGTGAAATCTTATGGGACTTAACTGCTAAGGTCATCAGTCCCTAAGCTTACACACTACTTAACCTAAATTATCCTAAGCACAAACACACACACCCATGCCCGAAGGAGGACTCAAACCTCCACCGGAACCAGCCGCACAGTCCATGACTGCAGCGCCGCAAACCGCTCGGCTAATCCCGCGCGGCTACAGTAAGAGAACTGTAGTTTGCACGACGACACTATATTCCGATCCAAGGACGATTGCGGTTCGCTCAGGTCAAGAAACGGACGAGGCTTGTTCCGAATGACACTTGCGGTATGCGTATACACGTGGTTTGCGCTTGATGAAAGCGTGTCCTGCAGATTACGTCTATCACTTGCTTGAGTAGAATTTGTCGCTCACCACCACCATCAGCCAGGACAACTCGTAAAAAATGGAATAAGAATTCTCTAAATACTAAGCAACGAACTCGTTTAATGCTCACTTTGGGTACGACATTCACAGGTGAGCGCTTGGAACACTACTGAAAGCTCGTTGGCTCTCAGGAAATGCGTGACGTAGGTGCACAGAATGAGCCTAAACTTGAACGCCATCATTTGTGACTCTCAACTATAGGTCAACGTAACTGCACTACCGGATATTGCTCACTTGCCGCGCAACTATTTGGTGAAATTTAAACACTTTCGTATGGTTGCAACTTTCACAGCACTAGTTGCCAGAGTATTGAAGTTGGATGTTTCGGCAGAGTGTACACAAACTGAAATATGAAGTGGGGAACGAAAGAAATTGTTCGCTTTTTGGGTACATAAGCTCTACGTGTGTGTTTTGGGGATTTTAATGATGTTGACCACAAAAATAAACACTTACATGGTGCTGCACTTAAGGCCGTCGTACGCGATCTGAACATGGATCAATTGACAATATCTGAGCTGCAAAGCAGCGTTCAAACTGTTAGGACTTCGTCTTCTTCCTGGAACGTTTCTGTTTACGCAGGTCGTTGACATAGCCTGTTTATAACTTCTTTTTTCTCCTACAGTCTATCATTTAGCATTTCCTGTCATTGCAGTCCTCATCGGTCCACTTCTTCCTTAACCTGGTCTCTCTCCATCTTGTTTGGAGTCTTCCATTCGGTGTTCGTCCGGATTCTGTTATTTTAAAGTGGCCAAACTAGTTAAGCCTATTACTGTCCACAGTTTCTTTTAGGGACTTGATCTGCTGGATGGTTGGTATTATTTTATTTCTTATACTGTCCCTTCTCGTCTTACCGAGGATCGCTCGTGGAAAGTGCATCTCTGTTAATTGTATACTGCTCAGATTTTTCTTTGTCCAAGTCCAACATTCTGAATTATAGGTCAAAATTAGCAGATAATATGACTTGTACATCATGCTCTTTGCTTTGACAAGTAATTTCCAATTTCTAATCATGTTCGACAAACAGTAATAAAATTTCGAACAATTTTATGTTCTCTCCGAAATTTCGTGCTTGATATTTCCTTTCTTGGTCAGTTTACATCCTACATAGTCGAAAGCATTTACTTCTTCAATAATTTTTTCTTTGAAAATTACATTCTTCATTTTTTTCACTTTTCCTTCATTACTTCACTTCTGGTTAAGCTTATATGCCTGCTTCTTCAATTACTCTCTGCCAGGTGCTTAGTTCTTCCATATTGTGCTCATTTTCTCCCCAAATCATCGCACCATCTGCATATGCTATAGTTTTCATATCATTTGCTGCTCACTCTTGTCAAACGTTCCTTATGATGCTGTCCATGACTATACCAAAAATCATGGGTAAGCGTACATTTCTTTTCGAACTCCTCTGCCCGTTATAAAGAAATTCTGATTTTTTGCGATCTATTATAATACTGTTCAAGCATTTCGTGTACATGTTCCTGATTCTCAGTTGCATTCCTTTTGACAGTTCTAGTCTATTCGGAACTTGCCTTATCTGTTCGCTTCTAACAGTCATAAGCCTTTCTTTCTTCTATGAATGCAACTATGATGTCTTTCTCAAATTCCCATTTCTTTTCTACAAACTGCCTGGCTATAAATACAGCATCTATAATTGACTTTCCAGGTCGAAATCCTTGCTGTTCCTCTCTTAATTGTTGTTCTATCAGATTCCGATTTTCTGTAAAATTATCTTTTTCATGCAGTGGCACAGAGCGCCTTGTTACCCTTCTGAAAGATAGGTACAACAATTGCCTTTGTCCATTCGTAACGAATCTTCTCATATGTCTGTATTATCCTAATTATTCTATAAAGCCACTGAATTCCGATGGGTCTTGCGGCTTTGATAATTTCCGCTGTGATGCTATCTACTCTAGGTGCTATGCCATTTTTCATTTCTAATACAGCTTTCTCTACACCCAATATCTCCAGATCTTCTGTTTCTATTTCTTTCGTCTCCCTCTATCTCATCACGTGCATTTAATTCATCCTGTCCTTCATCCTTCGGAGTACAAATATACAAATGAATTAAGAAAAATACAAGGAAGCAAAACATTTGGCTGTGGAACAGTCCACGTCTACAACACTAAAATCCCGTGGGTCGAGTTGGCCAATTTTTTTTTAAGGAAAATAGTTGACAGGAGGAAAGACTACAGACTTATGGAAATCTGAATTCTGTTCGATATTCGTTTATTTGAAACGTCACAGGAGTGCTTCCTATCCACAGATTATTAAAATATCTTCTAGGGTCTTCCACCACAATTGATGTCAGCAAGGTCGCTGAGCAACGGAGCTGACGTCTTTTCTTCATTCAGTTACGAACCCAAACATGTTTCTTTTTTTTCTTCTTTAATCTTTCGTCTTATGCAGCGCTTTCACAAAACAAGCATTAACAAAGCCAAAACTCGTACAGTTGCCCAAAATTTCATTTTACACATTGTTACGGCATTCACAAAACGACGAAACTGAGGTGTGCATTGGTAGCGCCGTGTCTACTGACATCTACGAAAACACCTGCGTGCAGATCGTTTCACGCAACAAGTGGCGCAGTCCAGTGTTGTGTAAACTAGTCTTTACCCCTAGATTACAAAACCCTCGTAAAAATTACGATTGCAAAAGAGTATAAAACAGGACATTTTGTATTTAATTTGGTTTGTAACATATCAATGGAAATCTAATATTTGTAATTAACTAGTGCATTACCTACAAATTATGAATTCCTTTGAATAAAATGTCGAGTAGTAACATTTTCCCGCCTTTAATGTTCTAGGCTTAACTCCGTTGATGTGCCATATGTTGGCACATTATTGTATAAAGCCACAGCTCTTCCGGCCATGTTGTATGGGTGTCCCACCTGAGAGAGAGAGTGCGCGCCCAGCATCAAACTACTGCATGTTTTATAAAATTGATGCCTTCGGCTCATCCTTGGGGCACCCATGTGGGCCAGGGTCCGTGACGGGTACCAAGAGCTCGACATGCCGACTGTCTAGGAACGTATCATCTCCCACGCTAGCAAACGTTTGGACGAAGTGGATGTGCTAAGCCTTTGATAAGACACTTGGACTACACACGGGCAGTCGCCCCTGCTCGCTGGCGCCGCAGCCAGGTACCTCGATCCATCGTCGAGACGCCACAATAAAACATTAAATAAAGTCAAATGAAATCAACTCGTACCTCACACTGCCTCAACCTTCACCCCAGAAGGGTTCAAGGACCACTCCTAGTTCACAGCCCTTCTTACGCCTAAATAAAGAGTAAATTGCCCATTTACCTGTCACACAGGAAGTCCAGTCACCAAGACGGCAGCACTTCTGCAAACAACGACAAAATGAAAGCACGTATTCGTAGTGTGCGGGCCGGCCACACACGAGCGCCATCGGGAGGCGGTGGTGGGGAGGAAAGAAGGACGGGCACAGAGTCGGTTGAAGCCAGCTGTGAGAAACACCAGTGTGAACAGCAGCAGCATTTGGTACGACATGATGGACAGCTGTTAAAAGTGTACCGTAAGGAGTTGGCTGACGGACGGTACGCCCTGTGTGTCGGAAGCAAAATGTGTGGCATAAATTGCAAGACACATTCCTCACACGTAGGCGAAGAAATTATGTTATATGAACATCAGCCTGGAAACGCTTTGTTTCCATGTTTCAACTCATTTTCCCCAACCCATTAATCGTGGGAAGCATGCACGAACAGAACGCACCAGCATACGACGAGCAACTCTTTCTGACAGGAGATATTCAATATGCCTCAACCCGTCGCCGTAGTGAATTTCGGATGTAGTGATGTATCCTTGGAGTATTGCGTATGGTTTCGCAGCCTTTCATAATACAGGTACGGAGACTGAACATTTTGTATTGGGCTACCGTACACAAGAAAAAATGGTTCTGAGCACTATGGGACCTAACATCTGAGGTCATCAGTCCCCTAGAACTTAGAACTACCTAAATATAACTAACCTAAGGACATCACACACACATGCCCGTGGCAGGATTCGAACCTGCGACGCGCGGTTTCGTACTGAGCGCCTAGAACAGCACGGCCACCGCGGCCGGTCCATACACAACAGCTTTCAAATGCCCTCACAAATAAAAGTTCAGTGGATTTAGGTCCAGAGAGCGTGGAGGCCAGGAAATTGGTCCATCTCTACCTATCCATCTGTCATTGACTCTGTTATTTATAAACCGACGGACATTAACACTAAAATGAGAAGGTGCACCATCGTACATGAAGTACCGTACAGCCGGCCGCGGTGACCGAGCGGTTCTAGGCGCTTCAGTCCGGAACCGCGCGACTGCTACGGTCGCAGGTTCGAATCCTGCCTAGGACATGGATGTGTATGATGTCCTTAGGTTAGTTAGGTTTTAGTAGTTCTAAGTTCTAGGGGACTGATGACCTCAGATGTTAAGTCCCATAGTGCTCAGAGCCATTTTTTGAAGTACCGTACATGTTTTGTCCTACAGCTAAAGGCGCATCTGTCAGCAGTTCAGACTGAACATTCTCTACGAATTTATCATAACTTCGTCCGTGGAATAACGTGAGGCTTACCAATCACGAACAATACCGGCCAAAAAAAATGACAGAAAATTTTTATGATGACTTGCTTAGGGACTGACGTCTGTGCATACATACCGATTGTGAAAATTTACCATATGATCTCGTTGAGACGACGCATCATTGTGAACCTCACCGTTGCACTAAAATTGGGGCTGACACTTCGTTGAATAAACAATTTACAGAAGAGTACCGGTGAAGAAAAATCAGCTGCTGATGGTGCCTGCTCACACTATAAATGCTATGGATACAGCTGGTCCTCGTGTAACACTCGCCAGGCAGTCATGTGGTCAACATTCAGTGTTGTAGCTACATGTCTTTTACTGACAGTTGGATCCTTGTCAACTGCATAAAGAATTGCGGTCTCCCGTTGCGGTGTCCTCGATCTTCTAGGCCTCTCCCGGTCGCGAGTGGCAGGTTTAATGCCCCTGTTGTTTCAAACGTTTTCCTGTCGGGGCACGGCTCATTCGTCCTGGAAATCTCTACCGGTACAGACGTAGAGCGCTAGCGCCATTGCCTTCAGCTAACCTCGACATCAAATGGGCAACTGCCATCTCTGCATTTGGCTACACTACCATTGCACGAGCCAAGTCTATTATTAATTCTACGTAGTAATCTGTATGATTTCAACGGTCTTATTGATCGCTGGAACAGCTGATGTTACCTGTAAACAAGCAATGAGGTACGTCGCATGGCAACAGGGTTGGTTCAAATGGCTCTGAGCACTATGGGACTTAACACCTATGGTCATCAGTCGCCTAGAACTTAGAACTACTTAAACCTAACTAACCTAAGGACATCACAGAACACCCAGCCATCACGAGGCAGAGAATCGAACCCGGGAACCCGGGCGTGGGAAACGAGAACGCTACCGCACTACCACGAGATGCGGGCGACAGGGACATGTAAAACAAAACACTGGTGGTGCACAACGTAACCATGCGTCATCAAGAGTGCATGTTTCCCATGATTTTAACGTTCTTTTCTTGTGTGTTTCACATAATTAGTGAGTTGCAGAAAGCATTTCTAGACTCGTAACAATTTCTTCGTCTGCGTGTGACGAATGTGTCGTGCAATTTGTGCCGTACATTTTTGTTACCCCCTGTATGGCTGAAATCCAATGATGATTTGGCCGATGGATGAAGTGATGCTAATGATTTAAAGCTCCGATGCTGCAAAACTGACGTGTGTAGCTGGACACGCAGTTAAAACGGTACGTGTGAGGTTGTTGGTGAGCGTTATCGTTGTTTATAGTGCTTTGCATGGTTTTGTTAGACGACCTGTACTCTAATCGATGGGGAGCCACCGCACGTAATTTATGTTGAGAGCCACTTTGTCATTAATGAAGTGAGTCAGTGTTGTAGCTACATGTCGAGTCCCGGCCGCAGCACAAATTTTAATTCATTTCGTCTGCTTTGATCATTATCGTAGATAATAAAAAGAGACTTAAATGACTCAAGGAAACATTTAATTATAAGATCTATAAGATCACCAAAGGTACAAGGACGTCCCATTACGTCCAGTGCTGGGATGCTTGCCAATATCGGAGAGCCCTGGCAGGAGTGACATTATGTAAGGGATTAATGAATTGAAGTTTTTGCTGAGGAGGGCACTCGGCTTAGGTAGTTAGTGCAGCAATGTTCAGGCCGGCTTTCGCCGCCGTGCAGTGCGGACGTGTTGTTGTTTCCGCCTGCGGAGCGCGCGCGCTCGCTGTTGTTTACATTTCAGCGGCCGTCACTTACGTGGCGCTTAAGTGCACTAGAGCCATGATCAATCGTTTTCGAAAATCAACTTTACGATTCAATTTCTGCAACGAATACGCACGACCAAAGGCCTTGGAAGTGGAACGCTTCCTACGCGACGTTGCTAAGATCCCAGCTTCCGACATCTTGGGCATCCATTTGTCCATATTAAGCAGTACTGTGTACGTGAAAGTCGTCTATGACGCGGTGTGTGAAAGAATACTTCGTGACACCAACCATGGATTACGCTTTTGCCACGCCCCTACGGCACTGTACATGGCCACACTGTCGAACGCTGGGCGCAATTCCAAAAGTACCCCGTTCTTAACGGTGTACGGCAGATCACCATCGACCTCCATCGCCTCGTCCGGCCATCCTGATTTAGGTTTTCCGTGATGTCCCTAAATCGCTCCAGGCAAATGCTGGGGTGGTTTCTTTCAAAGTGCAAAAGTGCACGGCCGACATCCTTCCCTAATCCGATGATACCAATGACCTTGCTGTTTGGTCTCTTCCACCAAAACAACCCCAAATCTTAATGTAAATTTCTGCAGTTATCGCTTTCTGCTAGGTTCGTACTGATAACACAAAGACACGTCATCCGTGAAGATTTTTTTTTTCAGAAAATAATTGTCAGCCTTTTGCATTTCAAGCCGCTCCAGACGCCCCCGTACCGTTGTTTTTGTTCGATGTCAATGTGTGCGGGACAAACTTTGCACACATTTTTCTCTTCTTTAAAACATTGTGGAGAATGTCTGAAATGCCTCATTTACAGACATTGCTCCATTGCGATTTGTGGCACAACAACGTTGACACACTACAGCCGCGCATCCAGTAATCAAAACCGTAACAAAACCACTCTCGGTACTTTTTGGATAGATGGTGTAATTAAGTATAAGAAAACTATTTGCAAAACAGGCGTGACGTTTGATGAATGCTGATTGAAAGCAAATGTGTAATATTTGGCCCATTGTAAAAAGAATCCAATTGATTTCGTGCGCCCAACATTTTACTGAGGTGATGGTTTGCAGCTTCTCTAGAGAAAAGACGAGGTAATGAAAGCAGTGAAAGGATGATTAAAGTATGATGCACAGTAGATGAGGAGGTTATCAGAGACGGAACAGAAGCTCAGACTGGGGAAAAATGGGAGAAGGAAATCAGCCTTGTCCTTTTCATACAAACCATCATGGCGTTTACCTTAAACGATTTAGTGAAATCACAGAAAACCTAAATCAGGATGGCCGGACAGAGGCTTAAATCGCCGTCCTCCCGACTGCGAGTCCATTGTCTTAACCAGAGTGCCACTTCCCTCAGTACAAAGCAACGAGTAGATACAGGTGGCTTACAACCAAAAAGGTCGAAGTCGATAATACTTGTTTGAAAGGCTGGAATTAGTGTTTTGTGCGAAGCCGAAAAGATTATCATCGCTGGTTACCTATCAAAGGGTAAAATTAAAAAAAAAATTGGTGAATTTTACACAAATACACTCTATGACGAAAAAAAACAAAAAACCGACGCATCACGAAGGAATTATCCGAATGGGACAGAAATTGGTAGGTGTGATGAACGTATACAGACAAACAAATAATAACAATCCCAGAAAAATTAATGATTTATTCAAGAGAAAGAGCTTCACAAATTGAGTAAGTCAATAACGCGTTGGTTAGGGTGACCAAACGTCCCGGAAAACCGGGATTGTCCCGGTTTTCATCCCTGTGTTCCGGTGTCCGGAAAATTTGTTTCGGGACGCTCAAAAGCGCCAGAAATCAGTTTTTAAATACATTTCGTGAAACTTTCTCAAATTTTTGGGATTTCGCTATATTAAAGCAAATACAACACAAGAAATTAATATATTTTAGCTTATTTGTCTAAAACCTCCATTGTCCCATATTAGTAATCACAGTATCAGTATTGATACACTCAGGCAATAATTTACTTTGAGCGGTACTTTTGCCAACAAGTAGTAAGTTGTATTATTGTAACAGAGCTAAGAAACCGTCCGATTGTCGCCTCACTTACACACTCATTGTCAGAACAGTGTAGTAGTTGATGTTTTGTCAGACAAACTGCAATAGTTTTTTCTCATATTAGTGGTATTATTGCTGCAGTACTGTGAAGCGCAATGCCGAAACGTGCCTGCAATTTCAGTGACTGTTATTCCAAGGAATGGAATTTCATTAAGAAGGGTCGTTTTGATTAGGAAGCAGAGTGTTCCGTATGTAACTGTTTTATTAGTATAAGTCATGGTGGACATTCCGGCATAGTTGATCACATCAGGTCAAAGAAACACATTAACAGATACAGTGCACCGAGCTGTAGTAAAACTCTACAAAATTATTTTGTGAAACATCAGTCAAGTGAAGAGACGAAAGTTCGAGTAGCTGAGCTTACACTATCCTACCATACGGTAAAACATCACCAAACTTATAGATCTAGTGATTGTACTAATAAGCTTAACAGCATTATGTTTGATGATTCTTCCATTGCAAAAAAAAAAATTAGTTCAGCAAGAACTAAAGTATCAGCCTTGGTGAAAGGAGTTATTGCTCCCCAGAGTGTAAAGGAAAGCCTTGAATACATCAAAAAGTCTTCTTTCTATGGGATGTCCACTGATGCCAGCAATTATAAGGCCTCTAAAATATTTCCGTTTGTTGTTCAGTTTTTCGATATTAATCAGGGAATTCAGACCAAACTTTTGAAGGTGAGTTCCCTACCTAATGAAACATCTAACGAAATTTCAAGATTTTGTATGAATACTATCGAAATGTTTGATCTTGAGAAAAAATAAATGTGTGATATTTTGTGGAGACAACACCAACACAAACTTTCGTGGCTTAAAAAGACAAGGCAAATGCAACGTATTTAGCAAATTAAAGCATGAAAACATTGAAGGCACAGGGTGCCCTCCACATGTTTTACACAATAGCGTGCAGACATCTGCTGACAGTTTAAGCTGTGATGTTGAAACTATAGTCATGAAGGCATACTCACACTTTTACATACATACTGTTAGAACAGAGAGGCTTAAGGAGTTCTGTGATCATGTGGGAACTGACTATATGAATGTCATGTGTCACTCGAAAACTCGCTGGTTATCACTGTTTCCAGCAGTTGAAAGAGTAATCCGCCTCTTTGAACCGTTAAAAGATTTTTTCCTAAATGAAGACAAAGCCCCCGAAATATTGGTTCAGTTTTTCAGTAACCCTTTAAGTGAAGCCTTCTTATGGTTCATTCACAGTCAGCTTAGCACTTTGCAACATGGGATAAAGGAAATTGAGGGAAGCACGAAAAGTGTAATAGAGGTAAATGATGTTTTGAAAAATACTCTGCAAACTGTTACTAAGAGGAGAGAACAGCAGTTCATTTCTTTTAATGTTAAATCTGTCCTTAAAAGAGCAGAAGTATCAGAAGCAGCGGAAAGGAGTTTTAGAGAAGAAGTTAACAAGTTTTATGACACTTGTGTAGAATATCTCAGCAAGTGGAGCGCCTCATATTTACCCTCATCGCCGGTGTTTGATTGGATGTTACTGAAGAGAGTGCCAAAATGGGAAAGTGTTGAAGAGACAATTTCTTATTTGAAAAGTAAAGAGATTGAAATCGATGATTCCATCCTCTTTGATCCGTTCGGCATACTGACAAATTTTGTTGAAGAAAGTCTTCACAAGTGGAAAGATGGGAAAAAAACACCATTAGAATGTCATGAGAAGTGGGTGAGTTTTTTTAAAAGCTGTGACTGTCTTCAGCATTACTCTGAGTTGGTAATAATTGCAAGGTATTTATTTGCAATCCCAGCCCATAATGCCAATGTGGAAAGAATATTTTCGTTCATGAATATCCAGTGGACTGATGAAAGAAACAGAATGGAGGTGGACTCTCTTAAAGCAATCGTGCAGATCCTGTATAACTACAAAATGGATTGTGCCGAGTTTTATCACTGTATCTCAAAGAACAAAGACATGATCAAGAAGGCTGGAGGCAGTGAAAAATACCCTTTTCTCCAGGGACAGTCAATTTCATCTACAAGTGCTCAGTAATATTAAAGCTCATGTTGATATTAATTGATTAAAAGTTGAATGGCTGTAAAATTTTGTAAAATCGTAATACATTTCTTTACTACTGTATACGTTTATTAAATGTCATTAATTATACAGATCCTCTAGATTATACCAATCTTTTGTATCCTCTTATTAGTTATAATAATCGGGTTAACAAAATGTATCAACAAAACATTAATATTTAAAATTAAAAAACCTGGGTACATGTGGAATGAGGAGTCCATTGGCACTCGGGTGAATGTGTCCCGGTTTTCACCGAAAATAATTTGGTCACCCTAGCGTTGGTACACCTCTGGCCCTTATTCAACCAATATTCGGCTTGGCGTAGATTGATTGAAATGTTGGATGTGCTCCTGGGAAATATCGTGCCAAATCCTGTCCAATTGGTTCGTTCGAGCTTGAAAATCTGGAGTTGGTCGGAGGGCCCTGCCCATAATGCTCCAAGCTTTCTCAACTGGGGAGAGATCCGGGGCCTTGCAAATGGCCAATGTAGGGTTTGTCCAGACGAAAACAAGCAGTGGAAATTCTCACCGAGTGCGCGCAGACATTATCTTGCTGAAATCTAAGCCTAGGATCGTTTGACATTAAGGACAACAAAATGGACTTAGAATATTGTCGACGAACCGCTATGCTGTAAGGGTTTCGCGGATGAGACTCAGAGGGGTCCTGCTATGAAAAGAAATGGCGCCTCAGATCATCTCTCCTGGTTGTCTGATCGTAGGGCAGGCGACAGCCTGGTTGGTATCCCACCGCTATCTGGGGCGTCTCCAGCAACGTCTTTGCCGGTCATAGGGACTGAATTCGGAGAGGGACTCATCACTAAAGACAATTCTACTCCAGTCAAAGAGATTCCAGGCCAAATGTTTGTCTGGAGCCGCCACAGACAGCGGTGGGAAACCATCTTGACTGTCGCTCGCCAGATGGCCCAACATCAGGAGTGGTAGTCTGGGGTGTCATTTGTTGTCAGCCGCGACACCCTTACAGTACAGCGGTACGTCGACGATATTATACACCCCGTTTTGTTGCCCTTCATGGCAAGTCATCCTGGG